>NC_060148.1:50969185-51284185 GCF_021461385.2 Schistocerca piceifrons
CCCTCTTAGACCCTTCTATTATTGGTTGTCAGGAAGCTGATAACCTCGGCGATGAGCACCTGTAGCCCCAAACACACACACACACACACACACACACACACACACACACACACACACACACATTCTTTGGCCTTTGTCAGAAAGATGGCGACTTCTTATACTGGATGACTTCTGCTGCCACTGCTCTTAGTTTTTTTCAGAGGTTAAGCAGCGTCTGTGTTCGAATGTTTTCATTACTAATCAATGGCGCACTCCTAAACCATTGGTATATAACAGAAACACTGTCGCAGCATTTATTTGACTATCTTGCAAAAATGTGAAGTAAGTTTTTGAAGAGCTTTTTGAGATTCTTGGTGACAATGTTAAAAAACGTCTTTTCCCTTTGCAGTGGTATATACATTGACGGAAAAATATTGCAGCACGAAGAAGTAGTGTGACAGAAACGAAAGTTGGTACGTGTGTTTCTACATCTGAATGATGATGACTCTGTGGCAGTCGCGTCGCTTAAGAGTGGCGCTAGTAGTACCATTATGAGGAAGCAAATCAAGCTTGTTGTAATTACACGCTGTAACGAGCGTGAGCGTTAGTTACCTTTGAGATTAGATGCAGGAAGCTGATGTTAGTCAAAATTTCCTTCGACACGACAAAGACGCCGTTATGAACATCTCACAGAGATTAAACGAAATCTGTAATAGGGGCTATGAGAAGCTGGATGTTCCAACCGTGATGCATAAATATTTGACAGGCATGTAGCCACTATGCAGGCCTGCTGGCTGCGGTGATTCCAAGAATATTCCGTTGCAAGAAGACTGGGTTCCAGACAGCCACGTGACACTACTGAGATGGAAGACCATCGTGTTCACCGTATGGCTCTGGCGCACTGTAATACATCTCCAGCAGCAGTTTGAGCAGCAGTTGGCACCAAGTAACATAATCAAGTATTACAAATCGGTTACTTCACGGACAGCTCCGAGCCAGATGCTCTGTAGCGTGTGTTCCACTGATCCCACACCGCACCGTTTGGCACTTCAGTGGTGGCAAACTGAAGGGAATGGTCGAACTCTGTTGTATTTTCTGATGAAAGCTGGTTCAGCCTCGCTGCCGGTAATGACCATGTTTTGATTTAGAAGGAGGCCAGTTGGGGGCCTACAACCAACCTGTCTGTGTGTTAACACATTGGACCTAAACCTGGAGTCATGGTCTGGGGTGCGATTTTATATGACAGCAGGAACACTCTCGTTGTTATCCCACACACCTTTAGTGTAAATATCTGTTTCAATCTGCTGATTCGATCCATTCTGGTGCCATTAATGAACAGCATTCCAGGGGGAGTTTTCCAACAGGATAACGCTAGCTCACTTACCGCTGTTGTAGCCCAACATGCTCTATAGAGTGTTGACATGTCTCTTGGCATGCTCAATCATCAGGTCCGTTCCCAGGCGAGCAGATATGGGACATCATCATACAGTAACTCCAGCATCATTCACAAACAGCATTACAGTCCCTGTACTGACCAACCAAGTGCATCTGACATCGAACTCCATTCCACAAACTCTCGTCCGATACTTGTGCAACACAATTCATGCATGTCTGCATGTTTTAATTCGACCTTCTCACAGTGTATGACCATTTCACGTTTCCAGTGGCTCATCTCACACCTACATTGACCTGCGATCTTGCAATGATAATCAGTTAAATATGTTACCCTGGCAAATGTATCCTTGATGTTTCACTACTCTGTATTGACAAGTTTTTGGTTTTGTGATTCTTTTCTATCAGTGTATTTATGATTGTAAACTATTTTTGTTTAAAGTAGTTGTCGCTTTTAGTCTTCGAAAGACTGTATTTTTTTATGTAGGACCTTTTATTAGTCACCACAACTGTCTGATGCCCAAGAAAAAAGGAAGCCTTCACTGTCTTCGCCCTGTACATTGTTATTCACATCAGTACCATGTTACGCTCGATCTGTTCCCCAGCCTGGTTTTCTTAACTCTCTGTCAACAAACTTTTCACTCCATTATCAAGTATTTTGTTAATATGTTTCATTTCCTGCTCTTTATGTTTTATTTCCGCCTGCTGTTGTTTCCCTCTCGATTTTTAGCCAGCTTTCTCAACTTTTTATGTCAGTCTTTTTATGCTGAAACATTCTTCCCTTCCATGTCTTGTTTCTAAGTCAACCACAATAATTTATTTTCTACTTTGTTGTCTGCTGCTTTTCTACTGAGCTTGTACTAATTTCGTGTCCAGTATGTGCAACGTAATTTAAAGGCTATCCCTGAAATTGCATTCAGCGTTATTAATTATGCTGCATAATGAGTTTCTGGATTATCCACAAAGTATTCTTCCCTGTGCTCTCTATCTTTAGTCTTTCCTGCTACACTTCCTTATCGTCGGTTGTCTTCTTATGTTGAATGGCTGATGCTATTTGTGTACGAGAAATTAGGTAAATACCCGTCAGGCTATCTTATTTACATAATTTCACCATACCTTCTCTGTATCGTTCAACATTATCAGACCCATGGATGAACTTTTGTTGACTGCTTGTGCTGCGAAAGGCGTTCAGATTGGGATAAGTATTCTTATAAGTATTTGCTCAATTTGGCACAGACATTAAATCTAATGATATTGTACATCTGTGGCTGACCATAAAAGGTAATTAAAGCACGAAATCCTTGAATAACTGGGAGAGATATGTTTTCTTAAGTCACCTGAAACATTACTTATCCCATTTTCAACGTTAAAATACTGGGTAACCTTCCTTATTTCCCCTTGAATAGGTACAGACTCCTCTATTGTCCAATAACTTGTTGGATTCTACTCTGATTAATTGTAAAAGCATAATGAATACTCTGAATTGCCACGTTTTGGGCTGTAGAATTCAGCTAGCCACTGAAATGCATTTTGAAACAATATCAGTTCAGTATCAGACTATCATTGTTTCACGAAGCGACAGTCAAATTTCTGTGACTACCACTATAGATCAATAATTTCAAAGAAGAAAAGTGACGTGATGACGAATTTACGCTGAAGCTGGTCTGCAGTGAATAAAAAGAAAACTTTTGCAATGTCAGCTGTAAAACTCCCTGAGCCACAGAGGGTTTTACAGCTGGCGAGATATGGCTGCTGTGTCCATCTCCACTCAACGATCCCCACGCCTTACAATTGATCTGATTTTTATTGATCCAACATGCCTGCGTTAATCAGCAAGATATCGACAGTTTAGTAGAGGCTGATGTTGTCACGAATGATTTCCAAAAACTGCCACTAGAGGTTCTCACGTACATCTCTCGTAGTAGGGTAAGACATGGATCTCAACTGATTCTCCTCCCCCAGTGGTGGGGTTCCCACAGACCCTTGAGAGAATATCTCATTATAGTGTTGGGAGAGTAATCGCGGAAATGCAAGTGACGGTGGGAGTTTCAGAGATTCCTGGTTATTTGGTGAGGCAGCCCAATACTGAATAATACTGAACGTGGTTGCAAGTCAGAAGAAACAAACAAGATCCAGTCTCTGCAGAATTAATTCATAATATAGCAAATCATCGCCGAAAACACAAATTGCCTCTAACTCACCAACACAGTCGCTATCTTTGGGGAAGTATCTTACACAAGTAACTGCATTAAGTGGCTCAGTTGTGTTAGGAACTGAAAATACGTCACGATGCAGACCTGTAGATCCTTGCCTCGTCAAACAGCATAATTTATAAAAGAAATAACTTAATACCAGAACTATAACATCTGCTTCGTCAAAACATAAAGTAGCAACATTCGATTTCTTCACTTTAACACTGGGCTAACTGCCCAACGCGTAACGCTGTTATTGTGACAGAACTCACCGCAGGTGATAGACGGCAGCGTCGTCAGGCTGTGGAGTGGCCTGGGGAGTGGTGGGGGGCACAGCTGTGGCTGGGCTCCGGCCGTCGTCGCTGTGGCCACTGTGCGGCTGCGAGGGGGGGCCGGTCCTGCTCTCTCCAGCGCCTGGCGTGCTGCGCAGAAGGAACACTGCTTCGAGAAGGGTTTTCACATCGAAGCCAGTGGTCAGATTACCACAGACAGTACTGCTGAGGTACTGTCCCCACACAGATAATGGAACACACACTACCAAAGACAGTAGTGGGACAACTAAGGCGTTCAGCTAACCACTTCACACATTGCATCTCCTAATTTTCTCATACTTATAGGCTAGCATACTACACAGTATTTGGTGCAAAATAAAGCACAAATGAAAGGCTCATACTAAGCTCAACAAGTATGCTTATGACAACTATTAGTCAACATAGTTTCAATACATAACAATATAAATCACAAAGATATTTGAATGACAGTATCCCTCCAATGCACTTAATGTAGTGCTGTCGTTATGGGATGGTGTTCCTAGCTCGTGTGTTATGGGGGGTAGGATGTCAAGCCGGCCGACTTGAAACAGGAGAGACACCAGAGGACATTTTAGTTTCCACAGTCTATACTTTTACAAATAAAATCATAAAACTTCGTCAGAATGTTCAGGAAGGATTCAGTATTCACACTCATAGCAGTGGAACTGCAAAAACATAAAGAAAAAATTTTTTTTACATGTGAAATTTCATAATTTTTCCTCTTCCTATCGGCTGCAGCTGTCGCTATAGGTACACCTTTCTTCATAAGTAAGAGAGATCTTTCGATGAATCTTGCACGGCATACAAACCATGCTTACAGGTACATGAAACTCTAGAATTTATTTAATTTATGAAAAAATGAATGTGCTGTAGCATTTTTAACTTCATCTTTAGAGAAAACTCAAGTTTTATAGTTATATTACCTCAATTTTTAGCACAGTTTTTAATCGACTTGCAAAATTATAGAGATTTGCATTAAGGAGTTCGTGTTTAATGAGCATACCAAGTTTGAAAGTAATAGGATACTTATTATGAATGTTACATGCACCTAAGTTAAGAAATGTCTGTTTTGCGGAAAATGGCCATTAAAGTTTCTGCTTGTGTGTATCATTCCTTTAGAACTGTCCAGCACTATAAGCAAGTTCTTTTCCATTTTCTTAGTCGGTTTTCTTTCTTTTCACATTCCTGATTTTATCACCTCCAAAAATAATTTATCTCCTTTCACTACACACTCTCTATCGCATACAAAGCTTTGATGCAGTTCACTCCGGTCTTTATTCCCATTTTCTCTAAAACATATTTCTTGCTTTGCACACAATCATTAAAACATGAAACCGCGTCATAAACACAAATAGCAACTGCATTTTGTCCAACACAAATGGTTTTAGGCAATATTTCCCATACACATTGGTTAAAACTTTCATTTGGTTTTTGGGTGCCACCATGAACACATTTCTTCAATAAGTTTTCATTTGCAAGGTCCCTGATATAGGTTTGGTGGCTTCCATTAAAGTCCTGAGCCATTGGTGTCACATTTGTTGCAGCACCCTTTGCTCTGTATTTGTTGCCCTGGTGACTTTGTGTAGGATTCAAGCTGTGCAAAGGGGTTTGGCTTGTAATCACTAAAATGTATATTTTTTATACATCGTACTATTCAGGAAGATATGCGGTACAAAATACGCATATCTTTAAAAAATCAATTTTCTAAAATTTTTGACATTCTCCCCTTAGCAGTCACGAATCCGACTGTTGGGGGAAGAATCTGGAGAGACGTGTGCTAAAAATCTTTTTCGGTTGTTTCGTCCCTGTTGTGTGTAAGAATGATACGAAAATAAACCTAGAACACGAAGAAATGGGATACAAATTACAAAGGGGAAATTATACCGGTGATATGATGTTGTGCAGTGTTGTTAGTTCGAGGGATGTCGGTTCCTAAGATTATCGGTGCATTCATATCGCAAATTAATTTGTACTTCTACTTGTACTCTAAACATCACCATACACTTATTTTTTCTCCAAAATGTAAGTAATATATACAGATTGAGTTATCCCACCATCTTTTACACATTACAAACATAGAAATTCTTCTACAGAATAGGAGTTGTCAAGGAGAGACTTTTTCAGTTTATTTTCACATTTCACCTTGCCATCTGTTAGACGTTTTATATCACTGGGTAAGCTGCCAAAAATTTTTTTGCAGCTTTGTACACCTCCTTCTGTGCTAAAGACAACCTTAATGTTGATTAATAAATGTCATTTTTCTGCTAGTATTGTAATTATGTACCTCATCGTAGCTTTTGAACTGTAGTGGATTATTTACAAAAAAATTCATAAGGGAGTAAATATACTGCGAAGCAATGGTCAGAATACCCTACTCCTCAAACAGATGTCTACAAGGTGATCACGGGTAAGCACCACATATTGTTCTCGCAGCACGTTTCTGGGCAGTAACCTCAGATCATTATTCGATATGACATTACTGAATGTAAATAAGCAAAATATGTAAACTTACTGATTTCTATCTCTTCAAAATTTGCTATGACTAAGTTAAAACGTGGCTAAACTAAATTGTTTTAGGGGTTCCGAAATTTGTGTTTTTTCCAATTTAAATTCTCATCAATATGGGCACCACAGAATTTTTAATTTCCCACTATATGAATTATTTCATCACAACATGTTACACTTATCACTGGTGCAGTACCCCTGGAGGTATAGAACTGAATAATATGTGGCTTTGTGAAATTCACGGTGGGACCATTCGCAGAAAACCAGTCAATGATACTTTTGAGAACTTTGTTCACCGTTTTCCCAATTTCTGCACGTATACTGGGAGTGATTACCATATTGGTGTTACCTGAAAAAAGAACTAGTTCTGCTTGTTGTACATTAGACTGTAGATCATTTATATATGTGAGAAACGCTAGTGGACGTAAGATTGAACCTAGGGGAAACCCATACGTGATTTCTCCCCTGCCAGAATTATGTCCCTGGATTCTGTTTGTTGAATTACTAATAAGTACAAATTTTCGCATTCTTTTGGTCAGATATGACATGATCCATTGGTTGGCTATACCATCAATCCCAAAAAACTTCAATTTATCAAGGAGTATACTATGATTTGCACAATCAAATGCTTTGGATAGGTCACAGAAAATACCTACCAGTACTATTTTGTTATGTAATGCTTGTAATATCTGGTGTGTGAACATGTAAACAGCATTCTCAGTAAAGCAACCGTTCTGAAACCCAAATTTTGATTTTCTGAGGACATTATTGTTGCCAAGATGTAATACTCTTTTAGAATACATCTCATTCTCAAACATTTTGGAAAATGATATCAGCAGTGATATAGGTCGGTAGTTACTGATGTCTCTCTTATCTGTGAAATAAAAAGTGTCGACATTCCAATTCGAAACTGAACGCTATTCATTCTGTGAATCCCAAGAAGAGCGAAGACACGGATTGAAACAAGTGTGCTGTTACGAGTCACTGTTCCATAACTAATAATTCGCTGCCTGACAGATAAATTGAAGCATACAGGGAACACAGTCAGAGGTCGCTGTGGCTTTTCCGTGACGCGCCGGGAATTCTGCATCAAGAGGATCGAAGATAACAAGAAGAATTCGCTTCAGCAGAGGAGGTTCGATCCGAACCAGTTTTGTCATACAAATATTCATGCACAATAGCGGTAACAAGAAAAGGATGTATGTAAATTTACGAATGCTGAATGCTGAATACATGTATTGAATATTGAAGGTCTGTTTCTATTAGAGCCAGTTAAAGTTCACATAGGATATGTGTACCTTCCATTTTTTTTCAATCATTCTTTCAAAATTTACTTTTTAATTATTTAAACAGCAAATATTTATTCAGATTTCCAATATATATCACATTTCTAGTCCCCCTGCCACTATTCAATGGCAACCGTGACACGACGGCGCCGAGAGGAATGTGAACAGACCTTTCAATTCTTGAAGAAAAAAATTTTTTTAGGTAAATGATCCATTTCAGCTGAAAAAACAAAATTCATGACAAATACAAAAAAATGCATCAAAATACATAGAAACACAAATAGGTAAAATAGAACGAGTAAATAAATTTAAATACCTTGGAGAAACTATACAACAGATTGGACTAGAATAATCTGGAATAGATGTAAGAATTAACAAAATGGAAAGAGCATATGGTTTGACCAAAAATATTTACAACAAGAAATGTATATCTAGAAAAATAAAACTAAAACACTACACCACAGTGGTACAACCAGAATGTTTATATGGATCTGAATGCCTAACGATGAACTACAAGATGGACAAACTAGAGGTACTGGAAAGAAGGATTATTAGAAAAATAATGGGTACAATGAAAACCGCAGATGGTTGGAAAATAAGAAGTAATGAGGAGATCTACAAAAATATAGAGAAAATATCTGCAGTAATGGCCTAACGAAGATTAACCTTTTTTGGACATCTCCACCGAAAGAATGGAAATAGACCAACAAAACAAATACTGCTATATTTCTGGAAGAAGAAATCGACAATAGCATGGATTACAGAAGTAAGAAAAAATCTTGAAAGAAACAACATAAAAGAATCAGAAATAGCAGAAAGAAACCATTTTAAAAACAAAATACTAAATTTGGAAGGCTTTCAAAGGAGAAGAAATAAAAAATCGTGAACAGCATGGACAGAAGAAAAGAAGAGACTTCATGGGGATGAAATGAGGGAATCCTGGAAAAATAGGATACAACAACAATGGAAGAAGAGGAACTGAAGTTGTTAACGTGATCCTAGTAAGTCAATACGATTGTAAAAAAAAAACAAAAAAATCGATTTTATCGTTACAAAGAACTAATGAGGCCTTTGTTGGATTTTTACACGTCCGTGAGGTTGAAACTATTAACAACTTGAAGGAGCAAATTAAAATGAAATTCTGCCTACGAACGAGATGTGCTGGGAATGCGAATTTCAGCGGTTAAAGTAGGAAGTTGCTACGCTGTATGCTTATATGGCCCTGCTTGGCGCCGTCTCTCTCACAGTAGATCCTTGTTCCTTCCAATTAATATCCTTTACGGAAAGTGGATTTCTATAGAAAAGACGAAGATATGTGTAAAGTCAACATTTAATTGAAGGATACGATTCAAACAAAATTTCATGTTTAAAATTATTTTCCTTTCATAATTTTAATAGAAACTGTTCAGAGTGGAGTCAAAGGAAATGGCCATTGTTGAAAATTCATTACAAAATGCAATATGCCAAGATGGCGGAAATTCGAGCTTGTCAACATTTGAAGGTCACGCACCAACTCGTGAACTGGCCAATGACTACCAAAACGACGAGGTTGGCGTCCCATTATTAAAAAATTGTGATACTGGTAATATAACTAGTCATGAGGCCGCTCATATGACGCTCTATGAGCCAATTTCTGAGGTCTCACCGGGAAACATTTTCTAAAGTAGAGAATCTGACGTGCGCAATAGCGAAAATTTCTTTGATTATCTGCTCACGACGTCGCGGACGCAAGCACAGGAAACAGTTCACAAAAGCAATGCAAATACCAGTGAAACACACACTCTGACACAGCTAATGCAGCTAATAACACAACAGTTTGCACAGCAAAACCAGGCGTTTAACGATTCCAAGAATAGTATTAGTCAACAGTTGAGAGAGGTGGGCAAAAATGTACGCACTGAATTATCTGACGAATTATCCGGTAAGTTCACAGAGCACGGTAAACAACTAAAACAAGAAATAATTACCGACATGTCCCGCAATATAAATATGTTAACGGAAAAGGTAAGATCCGCAAATTGTAATCGGGAACAACTTGCAGGTGAGTTGCAAAACCTCAGTAAAGCATTTAGTCAAGTTCAGGACACGCAATCCCATGTGGATGCGTCGGTAAAAAATGTCACGAACGTAGTCAACGAGCTGCAAGACGTATGCAAAAACCTAACTACAGAAATACAAAACTTGAGTCTAAGAGTAGATCATTTTAGAGTCAGAATTTGCCAAAAACAGAGAGGTATGCTATGTGTAGATGTAAAGGAAGTAACTGAAAAAGCTGAAGCCGGGATGCTGGAGAAGGGCAGCACCCTTGCTGGAAAGGTAGTGTCAGAATGCAAAATCTATGTAGGTACTGTAAAATTTGTACATTTGTGGTAAGATCTTATGGGACCCAACTGCTTAGGTCATCGCTCCGTAAGCTTATACACTTAACTAACTTACTTACGCTACGGACAGCACACTCGCCGATGCCCGAGGGAAGATTCGAACCACTGACGGGGGGAGCCGCGCGGACCGTGACAAGACGCTTTAGACCGCACGGCTACCCCGCGTGGCCCTTATGTAAATCCTGCAGGGCTCTTTAGAGCTCTAAAAGAGACGTAAAGCCAACTTCTTGCTAAAACAGACTAGGGTTATAGGAAGCAGAGGAAAGGTTGCGAGGCAGTGTTGCTAAAACTACGGACATTCCAAAACAGCATATGACAGAAAACAAAGCTATGCTCTTAGATGCCTTCACTGGTTACCAACAATTCAGGATTAGCCCTTAGAAGGGAAATAGCGAAGGTTGCACAATGCAACTTGCAACTTGCCGGCAGTTGCACCTGTCGAGCAGGCGCAGTTGCCATGGATACGCCACAAGCGACCATAAACACGACTGTCACTGACAGCGCGGCCTGTTTGTCAACATTACTTGCAGATGAATGATTACTTACGCATCGACATTCCCGATATTTGCTTCTGAATGGAAAAGAACAGACCCTGTGGTCTTTATCAGAGCATTTCGACATGTTTTACCTCGTACCTGGACCGAAGCCCAGAAAATTAGATTTCTTCTTGGATACACACAGGGTGACGTTCTACTGTAAGCTACGGACATATCGGAACGTTGCCAATATTATGAACGGAATGAGACGGCATTTCTGAGTAAGTATTCGTCTGAGGCCGTACAAGAGAGGCTCAACGTGAAGTATTTAACCCAGCTCCGTTCAATAGCAAGTATGGAAGCTTACAAGGATATTTTGAAAAATATTTGAATAAAACTAGGTCTGGACGATCCAGCTAAATTTTCAAAAAAATTTAAAGAGCCGTCTTCCTGCCCACGTTAGGGAAAAACTCATTAACATCCCGTAAATCGACACCGAATACTTTCTATCTCTACTGGACTCAATAGATTTGATAAACGAAGAGATACCAGTACAACCTAAGCCTGTTAATAACCCGATAGCGTCACAGAGATTTACGGATAATGGTAACGATAATCACAACGGCAATGGAGAAAGTCGTAAATGTAAAGGCGCATATAAGAGAAATGGGCAAAACTTTAGCAAAAACAACTACAACAGGCGCGTAGCGTAAGGCCAGCCTGTACAGTATGTACAGACACAAGGCACCGGCAACAGTCAGCCGATCGTTGGCAAACGCAAAACAATAGCAGACAACCAAATAACCCACAGACAGCGGAATGCCGCCAGAAATGTAACGCAAATATGCTGAATAACGCTCAGAGGCAAAGAGAATTTCAGTCGAAAGCCTCACAGGATACCAAGTGGTGTAATCAAACACCAACACTCCACACAGTGGAAGCTACACCTAACTCAGAGGCCGATGCCATCGCGACGCCAGAAAACTTGAACCGGTCACGGTAGGCCCCGACCGAGCGAGGTGGCGCAGTGGTTCGACACTGGACTCGCATTCGGGAGGACGACGGTTCAATCCCGCGTCCGGCCATCCTGATTTAGGTTTTCCGTGATTTCCCTAAATCACTCCAGGCAAATGCCGGGATGGTTCCTCTGAAAGGGCACGGCTGACTTCCTTCCCCATCCTTCCCTAATCCGGTGAGACCGATGACCACACTGTCTGGTCTCCTTCCCCAAACAACCAACCAACAACGGTAGGCCCCCGTTCCGTGACCTTGGAGGAGAGTGGGGCACATGTTTGATCGACACTTGCTTCATAAGGTTACTTTGAATAAAGAGGTTTAGGGTAGCATGTACAGCTCAAAGAACAGATCGTGCTTGCCCTAGCTGCCAGCAGCACATGTCACTGTGTCTGTCTCTGATCTGAGCAGCCCATCATTGTGTCTGTCACTAGAACGGAACCTGCTGCGGCCACAGCTAATGTTCATCTTTCTTCAACCACTTGATAGGCTAACGTAAATAACAGCTTGCTGTACACATGCAATTTAATACAAATGACGACTGCAAATAAGACCAAAATAATTCACAAAGCTATGAACGTCTTGGCTATTGCAGGATTTTTGGAGGCTAACTTACGTGCTGACATACTGAGTTTAGTACGGTGATTTGATGAAACTCTTACGAGAATTTTACGAAAGCAACGTGAGCCACCAGAAAATGCTATTGCTAGTTTCAGTGTCTGTGTTTAAGAGCCTACTATGCAATGTCCTTCAGACATGCATGCATGTCTGAAAAAACAGATGCTGCTGTGATCTACAGCTGTGTAAAGTACAGGAAACTTATTCACAATGGCGAATACGTCACTCCAACTGCACAGTTTACTGTTGACGTATGAAACTTGATACCAGACCTGGACAGGAATCAGAATTTCCCACTGTACATGAGTGGTCGCCGTAACCACTTTGTCTATGCGAGCGTGCTTCAGTGCCCGACCCAAAACTCGACACATCACCGTGAGTTTCCATGTCTTGCTGTAGAACAGTCACTGCAACACTCACACAGGAAGAAACACACTTATTGTTGTTGCGGCCTTTGCCTGGGCATGTAAATACTACTCACAGTGCCTGTGTTTAAAAACCTTCTATAGCATGTCCTTCAGACAAGGATTCATGTCTGAAGCAACAGACGAAATGTGTTCAAGTTGAGAATACGATCACATTCCAGCTCTGTAATTTATTCGTGACGTATGAATATTTGTGCCAGACTGGGATCCCAACATGGATATCCCACTTCATGCGAGCAGTCGCCTTAACGACCTCTGCTATTCGAGCATACTTCCAGGTTCCGGGTTCGAGTCTCAGTCTGGAAGAAGTTTTACTATGACTGAAAAGAATGGCGGATATTGGAAGTGCTATTCATGTGCTGCTCTCATACAGTGGATTGGAACTGCGGGGCTCGTATTGTTAGCTATACAAAAGATTGTATTAGTAACTAGGAAGTGTATTATTAGTGAAAAATTACACTTTTCGAAATACACTCCTGGAAATGGAAAAAAGAACACGTTGACACCGGTGTGTCAGACCCACCATACTTGCTCCGGACACTGCGAGAGGGCTGTACAAGCAATGATCACACGCACGGCACAGCGGACACACCAGGAACCGCGGTGTTGGCCGTCGAATGGCGCTAGCTGCGCAGCATTTGTGCACCGCCGCCGTCAGTGCCAGCCAGTTTGACGTGGCATACGGAGCTCCATCGCAGTCTTTAACACTGGTAGCATGCCGCGACAGCGTTGACGTGAACCGTATGTGCAGTTGACGGACTTTGAGCGAGGGCGCATAGTGGGCATGCGGGAGGCCGGGTGGACGTACCGCCGAAATGCTCAACACGTGGGGCGTGAGGTCTCCACAGTACATCGATGTTGTCGCCAGTGGTCGGCGGAAGGTGCACGTGCCCGTCGACCTGGGACCGGACCGCAGCGACGCACGGATGCACGCCAAGACCGTAGGATCCTACGCAGTGCCGTAGGGGACCGCACCGCCACTTCCCAGCAAATTAGAGACACTGCTGCTTCCTAGACCGGCAAGGGAACTTGCTGTTCCAACAGGACAATGCACGTCCACATGTATCCCGTGCCACCCAACGTGCTCTAGAAGGTGTAAGTCAACTACCCTGGCCAGCAAGATCTCCGGATCTGTCCCCCATTGAGCATGTTTGGGACTGGATGAATCGTCGTCTCACGCGGTCTGCACGTCCAGCACGAACGCTGGTCCAACTGAGGCGCCAGGTGGAAATGGCATGGCAAGCCGTTCCACAGGACTACATCCAGCATCTCTACGACCGTCTCCATGGGAGAATAGCAGCCTGCATTGCTGCGAAAGGTGGATATACACTGTACTAGTGCCGACATTGTGCATGCTCTGTTGCCTGTGTCTATGTGCCTGTGGTTCTGTCAGTGTGATCATGTGATGTATCTGACCCCAGGAATGTGTCAATAAAGTATCCCTTTCCTGGGACAATGAATTCACGGTGTTCTTATTTCAATTTCCAGGAGTGTAGATCAACGCCTATTGACATTAACAAATTAGAAGTAGAACAAATCAGATGTCACTGGTGTTTGTTGAGGATTATGGTGCGAGTCGTTTTCGAGATACAATATTCTGAAAAGTTTCGACACTGACATTTATTTGTGATATTCAACCTGCTTCGTTGCTAGGTACAATGTTGTTAAGTTTGCTTACTGAGTGCTTGTGTGTACCTTGAGTGCATTTCGACTTGCTGTTCAGGTAGTGTCTGAGAATCCAAGCAGTAGGTCGCGAGTGAATAACGGGATTTACCAATGCAGATAATGCCGGCATCTGTATGACGTATGGAGAGTGTAGGAAGAATGCATTTCTCTCTCGTACAGTGTATGTGGAGAGATATCCCAATAAACATCAGCCACCTCAGCAATTAGGGCCAATGGCCTTGCCGCAGTGGTAAAACCGGTTCTGGTCAGATCACCGAAGATAAATGCTATCGGGCTGGGCTAGCACTTGGATGGGTGACCATGCAGTCTGCCTAAAGCTGTTGGCAAGCGGGGTGCACTCAACCCTTGTGAGACAAACTGAGGAGCTACTTGATTGATAAGTAGCGACTCCGGTCTCGGAAACTGACATACGGCCGGGGAGAGTGGTGTGCTGACCACATACCTCTCCATATCCGCATTCAGTAACGCCTGTGGGATGAGGATGACACGGCGGCCGGTCGGTACCGTTGGGCTTTCGTGGCCTGTTCGAAAGGAATTTAATTTGCATCTTAGCAATTATTTATCAACCTCCAAGTTCATTAACTGAAAGAGGTAATGTAACACATAGACAACGTAACAGAAAGAAAAAAGTGACGACAGAAGAGGGGCAATTTAATGTGCTTCCTGATGTTCCAGATTAGCTGCCGTGTAATCGCATGAGGACGTGGCATGGGTCAGGCAATTGTCGTACGTATTGTTCCTCGACATATGTTCCATTACCATCACATCTCTCTCTCCATCAAGAACTGCATGGAAATTATTATGACAAACGTGTTACCTTCTATACATGGGCCTTAAGACAGAATACTCCAGGTGTATCATGTATCTTGTTCAGTGATGAAGCCACAGTTAATAAACATGGCCAAGTAAATCATCGACACATACCCTGTGGTCTGTTGACAATCGCTGTCGGCTTCGTCAGATGGAGTGTCAGCATCCATGGAACGTAAACATACAGTGGGATAGTGAACTGCCAGTTCACAGGTCCGTTTTTCATATACGCCAATCTGAATGCGAACAAGTATCACAGCTGCCATCATCCATGGATGCTCTGCTCTTCCTCTGCAGACTAGGAGGAACCTGTGGTACCAACATGATGACTGTTCAACCAATAGCGCACGAAGTACTGCAGTATATCTTCACGAATTCTTTCCAAATTGCCGGATTGGATGCTGAGGACCTGTACCTTGGCTGTCCCACTCCCAAGATTTTACGCCTGTAGACATTTTTCTGTGTGGAAAGCAGAAAGTCTCTGTCTACGGGGACATACAGACTACAGTCGATGATATGCAGCGACGTATTACTGCAGCCTTCTTGGACATCTCCGCTGAAATGCTAGCATGTATGGAAAGGTCGTTGAAACCAGACCGGAAGTGTGTTTTGCCGTTGCTGGTGCTGCTTTTGAACCCAACCTGTGATGGTCAACTGCCTCGTTGCTGGCCAGAATCCACATAACTATTGTATGCACTTCTGCTTTTCTTTATTGTGTGCTACCACAGACACTCTGATCTGTAGATTGAGAAGGAAGAATGAGTAAATGAAATTAAAAAAGACATTTTATCCTACGTTCAGAGCCAAATAAGTCACTGGGAGAACTTGAAAGCAACACAGCATGCGGTGTAGATGACGTTCCGGCGGAAATCTTAAAGAGTTTAAAAGAAACAGGCAAAAATGAGTTGACCTCTCTCTGCAACTACATCTACGACAAATGTGAATGGGCAGAAGACTTTCTCGTAAGTATAATAGTCCCAATCCCAAAGACTAATTATCCTAAAAAGTGTAAAGACCACGGGACAATCAGCCTCATACCGAAGGTAGCAAAAGTAGTTCTTCGGATTCTAAAAAGGAGGCTATATGGAACACTGCAAGAAACACTTGGTGAAGAACACTATGGTTTCGTAAGGGGAAAGGTGAACACGAGATGCCATTGGGGTTCTAAGAACCATCAGCAAAAGATACATAGAAAAGAGCATAGAAGTGTATGCTGTCTTCATAAACCTTGAAAAGACATTTGATAGAGAGCAGTTCGATAAGCTGTTAGGTCTTTAGAAAAAGAAGGGAATAAAGTGGAATGTGAGAAGACTGATGGCAAATCTGTACCTGGATAAGAAAGCTTGGGTACGAATAGGTAATGAGATAGTCAAAATCGCTCGCATTCTGAAGAAACACCGGGTCGGAACTGTGTTTTGTCCTCCAAATAAAACTCGTGCACTGGTGGGGAGTGCCAAAGATGACCTCGGTTTGAGGAAGGCCGGCGTGTACCAGATTCCGTGCCAATGTGGCAAGTCGTATATTGGTCAGACGATGCGTACCGTCGAGGATCGATGCCGTGAACACCAGAGGCACACTCGTCTGATGTATCCGAGCAAGTCGGCGGTCGCTGAACATTGTTTGTCGGAAAATCACGCCATGGAATATGACCGCACGAGGATTCTGGTACAGACGTCGAGATATTGGGACAGCGTTGTTAGAGAGGCCATCGAAATTCGCACCAATGACGACCTCATAAACCGTGACTGTGGCTATAATCTTAGCAAGGCTTGGGAACCAGCGATCGGGTTAATCAAGAGTAAATCGAGCAAACGTATAGTTGTGACGACCACGGCGGACAGAGCCATCACTCCGACGTCATCTCAGACGCCGTCGCAATCTGTTCCACCGCGCGACCGTGGCGCGGGGCGCGGACGGCGGAGGGAGCGCGCCGCGGGCGGAGGGTATTTAAATCGGCCGCCGCCGCGACCGAACCCAGTTCCCTCTGAGCAGCCATAGCGTACGGATCTCCGTGCCGGCACGTTCACAGGAGCTCAGTCCGTCAGTTCACCTGATGATGGCGACATGTATGATCGCCGAAATATTGTGCCCGTTGGACACTGTAGACCGGCAGCACACCCGTGGATATTTTGACTATCAAATACGCCGGGAGAAACTCAAGAATCACAGGTAATGAGATGTCTGGAGACAACAGGATTGGGAGAGTTGTTAGACAGGGCTGTTGTCTCTTGCCGATCTTATTTAACATCTGTCAGAAGGAAGCACTGGAAAGCCGACAAGAGGCGTCAGGATAGGTCGACAAAATATTGAATGTATAAGATTTGCAGATGACATGGCGATCCTCACAAAAAATCAAGAGAAGCTGACTCAAGTGCTAAATGACTTGAATGAAGTCTTTGTAGTATATGATATGACAATTAATAAAAAGAAAACCAAAAGCATTGCCATAAGCCTAAAGAAAAGAAAAGTAAAAATTAACTTGGAGTCAGAAATCATAGAACAGGTAAGAGCATTCAAGTATTTGAGAACTTGGATTAAAGAAGATATGGACTGACAACAAGATATCAAAGTGAGAATGGCTCGGGCGGAACACGCATTTCAAAAGCAGAGAAGACTCTTAACTAGTTGTTTAAACAAGGAATTAAGGAAGCGACTGGTTAAGTGCTTAATATGGAGCATGGCCTTGTATGGAGCAGAAACGTGGACTTTGATAAAGCAGAATGAGAAGAGAATTAAAGCTTGTGAAATGTGGATATGGCGTGGAACGAAGATCAGCTGGACTGATAAAGTTAGGAATTACTCAGATGTACTGAGGAGAGTTGGAGAAGAACGGAGGATGCTTCTAGCGATGGAGGACAGGAAACTAAACTGGATAGGCCACAATCTAAAAAGAGATTGCCTTCTAGTAGAGACAACTGAACGTTTCCTTCTGGGAAAGACAAGGAAGGGCAGAAGAAGGTTTCAGATGCCGAATGATGTCTGCGGGCCACAAGGTGGGTACCAAAGAATGAAGAGAAACGCAGCAGACAGAGAAGCATGGAGGGCTAGGCAGTTAAAACCCGCTGCAAGGCAGACAACCCAAAGATGATGATGATGATGATGATGATGACCACAGCTATAAGTTTTGGCGTGGGGACTTTTCAAAATACGATATGTCGTAATTGAGTCACATAGAATCCTACACCAAACAGCATCGACATTCTAATTTACCTTACTTTTTGTTGATTAGTATCACTGGCATTGTTCCTTTTAAGGAATTGAATGTTTTCACCAAGAAAACCCATTCTATGTATTATTACAATCTATTGATATATTTTGTTGATTAGTATCACTGGCATTGTTCCATTTAAGGAATTGAATGTTTTCACCAAGAAAACCCATTCTATGTATTATTACAATCTATTGATAAGTGAATAACACGAGTCCCTCACTATTAATCAATTTTGTGAAACTGCACATCAATTGTGCTTTCTATTTTTACATCATTTGCAAGTTTCCAGTGAGTCACCCTATATTGTGTACTTGGCGTGTCATTGTATTAGCAGTTGCAAATGCATTTCTTGTATTTCATACAGCTGTCGGTCATAGCAGTGTGTGTTCCCACAGATATGCATGCATGTATGGAGGATATTCCATAACAAATAAAGACACTGGAAAATTTTTACATGTCTAGGAAAGACCATGACAATAATAAGTAAGTTTCTTTCTGAGTGAGAATCAAAGCATTTGTGCAAATGCAGGATGTGGACACATGGTGAAGTTTGGAGGTCTGGAAGCGTGCTTGGATAGCTGAAGTGGTTGAGGCAAGCTGTCCCATAAAGTGGCAAGCCTAAGCTCGAGCTCCACTGCAACACAAATTCTAATATGTCGTCAGAGAACTGTACAGCTGGAGTCTCATCCTACTTGCAGCTGTAAATACATTACTTACATGATGTGATCAAAAGTATCCAGACACCCTCCAAAACCATGAGTTTTTCATATCAGGTGCACTATGCTGCCAAGTACTCTATATAAGCGACCTCAGTTGTCATTAGACATCGTGAGATAGTAGAATGGGGTGCTATGCGGAACTCACGGACTTCGAATATGGTCATACGTCTGTACCAGAGATTTCCACAAGCCTAAACATAACTAGGTCCACTATTTCCGATGCGATAGTGAAGTGGAAACGTGAAGGGACATATAAAGCACAAAACGTTCAGGCCAACCTCGTCTCTTGACAGACAGAGACTGCCGACAGTTGAAGAGGATGGTAATGTGTAATAGGCAGACATCTATCCAGACCATCACACAGGAATTCCAAACTGCATCAGGATCCATTGCAAGTACTATGACAGTTATGTGGGAGGTTTGAAAACTTGTATTTCATGGTCGAGCAACTACTCATAAGCCACACATCACGCTGGTTAATGCCGAACCACGCCTCGCTTAGTGTAAGGAGCATAAACGTTGGACTATTGAACGGTGGAAAAAACGTTGTGTGGTCTGACGAATCACGGCACACAATGTGGCGACCCGATGGCAGGGTATGGCTGGTGAACGTCATCTGCCAGTGTGTGTTGCGCCAACAGTAGAATTCGGAGGCGGTGGTGTTATGGTGTCGTCGTGTTTTTCGTGGAGGGTTCTTGCACCCCTTGTTCTTTTGTGTGGCAATATCACACCACACTCCCATATTCATGTTTTAAGAACCTTTGCCACTGTTGAAGGGCAATTCAGGGATGGCGATTGTATCTTTCAACACGATCGAGCACCTGCTCACAATACACGAGCTGTGTCAGACTGGTTAGACGAGAATAACGTCTTTGTAATCGACTGGCTTGCACAGGGTCCTGACCTGAATGCTATAGAACACCTTTGGGATGTTTTGGAACGCCGTGAACTCCGTGAAAAATGGGCCCAAAGAAACCTTCCAGCAGCTGTTATGAAGGCTGAGGATGGGCCAACACCATATTGAATTCCTGCATTACCGATAGAGGGCGCCACGAACTTGTTTGTCATTTTCAGCCAGGTGTATAGATACTTTTCATCACATAGCGTATACAAGAAACTGGATATTGTAAGTAGGCTGTTTAGGTTTTTATATTGGTAACGCCACGTAGCGCTCTGTATGAAAATCACTGGCTGTGCTGTGTGCAGTCTGTGGCTAGTTTGCATTGTTGTCTGCCATTGTACTGTTGGGCAGTTGGCTGTTAACAGCGCGTAGCGTTGCGCAGTTGGAGGTGAGCCGCCAGCAGTGGTGGATGTGGGGAGAGAGATGGCGGAGTTTTGAAATTTGTAATACTGGATATAATGAACTGCTATATACATTATGACTTTTGAACACTATTGAGGTAAATACATTGTTTGTTCTCTATCAAGATCTTTCATTTGCTAACTATGCGTATCAGTAGTTAGTGCCTTCAGTAGTTTGAATCTTTTATTTAGCTGGCAGTAGTGGCGCTCGCTGTATTGCAGTAGTTCGAGTAACGAATATTTTTGTGAGGTAAGTGATTTGTGAAAGGTATAGGTTAATGTTAGTCAGGGCCATTCTTTTGTAGGGATTTTTGAAAGTCAGATTGCGTTGCGCTAAAAAAATATTGTGTGTCAGTTTAAGCACAGTCATGTATAATTTTTCTAAGGGGACGTTTCAATATCAATAGTAGTGTATTTTACGATGCAGGCACATCTAATTACACTTAGTGGTGGACATTTTAGGCTTGTCAGTACGCACACGTAGAGCTGTGTAACATAGATGAGCAGCTTGTCTCATGCTTACCTGGTGTCTGTCGGTGTCTCTGCAATCAGGTGAACCAACTCCATAAAAGTTTGTGGGTCGTTGACTACAGCCTCATCCCAGCCCTGCGTCGCCATCACACTGAGCAAGTGGGCCTTTATGAAGGCGACGGCAGCCTGCTTCAGCATGTTAGCGGAGTGCCTAATCGCGAGAACACCTGTGGCTGATGCAGTCTCGACAGACAGCTGCGCGGCCACCTGTTGCTCGCACTGCACCTTCAGTACTGACAAGCCGTATTGATCAGCGGCGACCAGCAGCTGCGGCGCCATGCTGGGCAGCTGTGGGGGCTGGAGGGTGTAGAGGTGTGCCAGCACCTGGCGCAGCACAGGGCCCTCTATGTCGGAGAGTGCGAGCTGGCTGCTGCTGGCCTCTAAGGTGAGACGACGGAGCATGCCCGCAAACACAGCGCTCCTGGCGGCCAAGATAGCCCTGTGTACCACTAGCTGTGTATTGTCCCCGGCCAGCAGAGTCACCACAGCGCCGTCTCTGGCGTCCAGCAGGGCACCCAGATCCACGGCCGTGGCCTCCTCAGCCTCATGAACTCGTCCCACTGTTAGGGCTTCTGGAACACGGTGTCACTGAGCAGTCCTTTGCCCTCATTCAGTACCCTCTACACTTGTATGAGCCACAATCAAATCTGTATAAACCTCCAGTTGGGATCTGTTTCCAATCACACGCCATTTGCAACAATATGATATACTTTCTGTGTCAGACTGATGCCACAAGCGAATAGATGCAAATCATTAAAAAAACTGTTTCGGTAGGTATGTAACAGAAAATGTTTATTTAAAAAATCATTACACCCACATTTATTAATGTAGAAATCTAAAATTTTCCGTGTATAAAGCAAATGAGCAGCGTTTTAACAGAAAAATATATTGAAATAAGCAGGATTAATAATTTGCAATTAATTTGAATTTTTAATTTTTATTGTTTTCTTATAAAAAGCCATAACTTATATTCTAACCATGCAATTAATCTGAAACTTTTATTGTAGTGTTCTAAGAAGGTTATAAGACCATTGAACCGCAGTTATTAATCTATGGCACAAACTGTGTCATTAAGAAAGTTTTTAATCTTGCACATCCAAAATTAACTTTTTCTACATATAATCATCTAAAATTACGAATGTATTTGAAGGATCTCGAATTTTTTAGTTCCGAGGAGACAGCAGTACGTGGCCAACACTTCACAAAAATTTCAAAGCATTAGAGCATATACTTTTTGATAAAAGTTTTCTAATAAAGTAAAAATTGTGAAACAGAGGAAATGATGTTCAACGTTTATCTTCTCATATTTAAACATGCAATAATCTTACCTCAATTTTAAAATCCTCCATACTGATATTCCTCATCCTTCAGGTTTCTCTTCTCTCCTCTTCGAATCTCCCTGGCCTGCATTTGCAGCTAAGACACTGATCTGTTAGCTTTCTCGATGGTGTAAAATGCTTTTCTTGTAAACACATCAAGATATATACCAACACTCTTCAGAACTTCAATTCTGCCATTATTTCCGTTATTGTGACATATAACTGCATAATAGACACCTATTTTGAGTACTTCAAGTGCACAGAATGTCCCTTTTGAGCATCTAATCCAAATTAAATAACTGAGGCTTTCATTTTCATTTTGTGTCTCTCCATGAAGACACTTCCTAAATAAAGAAGGTTTTACAACAAACCTGAATGTGGGTTTAAATGCATTCATAACATGTTCTGGTTATGAGTGTTTATGTAAATACGTCTCATTTCTGTTATTTAACTTACACAGATTTGTGCATTGGTGCTTGGTCAGTGGATAAGCTGAGAGCTTATATTCTTCATTTCTAGCTACTTATTCTTTTTTGTTGGTGAACCGATTTCCATGAAACTTCCATCAGCTAAACACAATTTTTCCACCACCCATTATGCATAAATCTAGACTTCCACATATAGGTTTGCGAATTCCACTTTCCACCTACAAATATGTGTTAGTATTGTCAAAACGTAAATAAACCACATAAAACCAAGTTTTCAGGCAAAGATATAGATGTCAGCCAAAGATATTGAAAGAAAATAGCTTCAACACTGACAAAAATTGCGCTGAAGCCACCAATTCCCCAATTGTCGGGAGAGGTGGGAGTGGCCTGCAGTGCAGATTTAATCAGTTTAACAGTATAAAGGCATTTCTAAAACTGCTATCACGATAAAATTCGCACACAACATAGATTAAAGTGTGTAGATCAACAGAATGATATTTTTGAAAAATCGATTTTTCGGACCAAAATCTCCCCTTAAAACTTTCCTATTTGCTAGTACAAAAAGCCCCAGAAGGAATAGAGACCTCTTATCGTTAGTCTCTTTCTACAATTATTTGCTCAGAATATCAAAATGGAGATCTATCAGATTACTAAGAGCGTCAGAACGTACTGAATTCGTAATTTATTCAACACAAAGTTCCGATTTCTAAAGTTATTTAAGAAAAATATGATATTTTACGCCTGAAATCTGTATCACACTGTCCTTAACCGCCAATCTAACATGTTTCTCTGCAGGAACTGATACCCACAGCGGATCAACTAACTGCTATCATAGTCTGGAATGACTTTCTAGGAACATTACATCAAGGTGGCGGGCATAGCTGGATGGCAACTTCTGACATAGTCCAATATCACAACACACAACGTCGTGTACAGTAGTGGCATTGTTACACCCCATACCCCCACCCACAATGCATAAAATTAAATTTCGTGAGGGATAAAGACAAATGTGTCTATCTGTGTTTCGATCACAATACTAAATTATTTAAAAAAAACGTCGCTCTTATTCTTACTGCTTCATAAAAGTATAATAGTTATTACATAGGTTACCATTAATTAACTTTTACTTTCAAAAATAGCATTAACGAATGACACAATGTGGTGAGGATAGAGCTAGTCAAATGAATGTATGAACCTCATCTTCCACACATAATCCTCCTGCTGTACAGAATAGTTCGTACTTTTTACCATGCACCTATGATAGATAAATCGAGACATATAAATCATGTATGCTTAAATATCTCATAAAGGTTCTTGCGATAGACCAGAAATTCCTTCATTTCTCACTTCATCCAAAAAGCATTGGCAAGTTGAAATCGTTCGATTTCTAACAGTTAAGAAGTAAGGTTTCCCGCAGTCATGTGCTTTAGAAGCAGTAAGTACAGTGCGTGGATTTTAGCTTCATCCATTTTAAGTAAGGCTGGAGCGAGAGGGTGAAGCAACTGTCATGAGAGAGAGAAGTGGTGTAGAGGAAACATGTTTTCTAACAAGTGTATACCGTCAGAGCAGACCGTTAGTTAACTTTTGTTTTTGAGGAGCAGTAAATGCAATGAGAAAGGCTACATCAGTCTATGAAAAATGGTTATTACAAATAAGAAGTACAAATTGTGTCATTGACTCATTAGTCTGAGGTTTAATAAAGCGTCTACAAAATCTGAGTATAATTTATGTTTCATCATTTGGGAAACAAAAATTACCAAAGAAAATATTCTTCTTTGTAAAGTTCAGTTAATCGGTAAAGATGATGATTTGGTGTGTGTGTATGTGTTTGCAAGTCCTAGCTCTGGTACTATGGTTGGAAGCTATTACTGCAGGGCGATATGTCAGGGCCAGTTATGGAGAATATGCCACCTTTTCAACTAACATATTTGCCATCATTTCATAACTGATGTCATGCTACCACATTGTTCCAGGTGGTATTGATAACTAATCTTTCTTGATATAAGTTCTTTATTACACGGTATAATTAGTGCTGAAGATAGTCATAGTTCCAGTTACTACATTAGACGATCAGGTTGATCCTTTAAATGACATGTTAAATGATTATTATTTATTGCAGTTTTGTATCAACTAGCTCTGAGAATCCTGAGAAACAAGAAAGCACAAGGGAAACACAACATTCCTGCTGAATTTCTCGAACCCGGAGGAATCGAAATCAGAAGTGTGTTATATACTCCTAAGTGCAAGATATATGAAGAGGGAAAACTATCCTTAGATTCTAGAGAAACATAAAATTAATCCTAAAAGGAGGAATGTCTTAAAATACTAAAATTGCCGAAGTCTTAGCTTAGTTGTAAGTGCCTCATAAAATAAAAGCGTCCATTGTCTTCGAATCTTCGAACAGTTGACATAAGATTATCAGAGTCAGTTTGGATTTAGAAAAACCCGAAGTATCGAAGAAGGAATAATATCTTTAAACTTAATTTTGAAATGTAAATACACAGCTTATTTAGGTATACAGAAAACGTTTCATAATGTAAAATGGCTAAATAAACTTTGAGTTATAGAAGAATGTAGGAATATGCGCAGACACTGATATGTTCTGTGGAAGCTGTATACGAAAAGAAAGGACTTTTATTGGTGTGCGCACTACACAGGTTCTACACATGTTCAGAAATGAGTCCAGCAAGGAAGTGTGCTATAAACAATTATTCTTAATCTATTCAACGAATAGGTAGAAAGTGAGAGTGGTTTTACATGTACAAGTAAGCATGGCACAGCTGTTTTTTCTGAAAGTGAATCCAATCGAGGCCCATGCCAGTTGAATCTGAGTGCCCCAGAGCCAGAATGCAGTCTCCAAAGTGCTTCTCGAGGACATCAAACGCTCTACTGCTTCGATATGGGTCGAGCCCATTCTTGCACAAATCACATCTCGTCGTAATCACTGGCACTTTCGATAATGGGGATGAAATCATTTTTCAACACCTTCACGTACCATTCCGTAGTCACCAAAGGAATATCCACCGATTATTCGGTGAATGGAAATTGCAAACCACACAGTCTCCTGTTGAGAGTGAAGAGACTTTTCGACCGCCAAATGTAGACTCTCAGTCCCCCAGATGCGCCAATTACGCTTATTGACGAATCCACCCAACTGGAAGTGGGCTTAGCCGCTAAACCAAACTGTATTCACATCAAAGCACTGTTCAATTCTGTAGACAATAGTGTTGGCGAAAAATAACGGCTGTTCAATGGCCCTGGGAGTTAAAAATGGCTGATAGGTCTGAATTTTATATGGGAAGAAATGCGGGTCTTCAACAACAATTTCTTTCAGTGTGTCCCAGTAGATTCAAAGCTGTTATGCAGCTCGTTTCACCGATTTCCTGGGGCTAGTTTGAAACAATGCAAGCGTCTTCTTGGTGTCTTCAGGCGTTTTCATCCTTTTTCGACGACCGACATTGCGAACTCAGTCAGCACGAACGCTACCCGTCTCTCAAACTTGCGAATCATATTCTCGATCGTTAGCACACTTGGACCGGTTGTCTTTAGCCTGAACTCGGTCGAAACACTTCCTCTGAGCCGCAGTTGGGCTGTTATTGCTAGCACAGCAGGCCTTCACAAGCGCTCTATGTTCAGGTACGCTGTACCGTGACGTTTTCTCGCGCAAATAGACGACAACAAAAAGGAGAGCGCGCATACACGTACCAATTACAATCATGCCCCGCGGCTAACCGTACAGTTTGAACGTCATAACGCAAACCATTCAGAAGCTATGACGATTTCTTTTCATGGTTCAAATGGCTCTGAGCACTATGGGACTTAACATCTGTGGTCATCAGTCCCCTAGAGCTTAGAACTACTTAAACCTAACTAACCTAAGGAAATCACACACATCCATGTCCGATGCAGGATTCGAACATGCGACCGTAGCAGTTGCGCGGTTCCGGAGTGAGCGCCTAGAACCGCGAGACCACCGCGGCCGGCTTCTTTTGATGTAGATCAAAAATTGTCATCCGGTATGAATAACGTAAATTCCTGATTTCCATCATAAACATGTTGCTGCTGTTGTTGTGGTCTCCAGTCCGGAGACTGCTTTGATGCAGCTCTCCATAATACTCTATCCTGAGCAAGTTTCTTCATCTCCAACTACCTACCGCAAACTACTATATTAGTGATGCCTTGATGACTGAGAACATGTCCTACCAACCGATCCCTTATTCTAGTCAAGTTGTGTCACAAATTTCTCTTCTCAACAATTTTATTCAGTACCTCCTCATTAGTCACGTGATCTATCTATCTTATCTTCAGCATTCTTCTGTAGCAGCACATTTCGACACCTTCTATTCTCTTCTTGTCTAAAATATTTATTACCATGTTTCACCTCCATACATGGCTACACTCCATACAAATACTTTCAGAAACGACTCCCTGACACTCAAATCTGTACTCGATGTTAACAAATTTCTCTTCTTCAGAAACGCTTTCCTCTCCACCGCCAGTGTACATTTTATATCCTCTCGACCATCATCAGTTATTTTGCTCCCCAGGTTGCAAACTAATTTACTACTTTAAGTGTCTCATTCCCTAATCTAATTCCCTCAGCATCACTCGATTTATTCGACTACATTCCATCATCCTCGGTTTGATTTTCTTGAGGTTCATCTTATATCCTCCTTCAAGACACTGTCAATTCCATTCAACTGCTCTTTCAGGTCCTTTGCTGTCTCTGAGAGAATTAGAATGTGATCGGTAAACCTCAAAGTTTTTATTTCTTCTCCATGGATTTTCATTCCTACTCCGAATTTTTCTTTTGTTTTCTTTACTGCTTGCTTAATATATAGATTGAATGACATCGGGGATAGGCTACAACCCTGTCTCGCTCCCCTCGTCACCACTGTTTCCCTTTTATGCCGTGGAGTCCTATAACTGGCATCGGGTTTCTGTACAAATTGTAAATAGCCTTTCGCTCCCTGTATTTGACCGCTGCCAGGTTCAGAATTTGAAGGAGAGTATGCCAGCCAACATAGTCAAGAGCTTTCTCTAAGTCTACAAATGCTAGTAACGTAGGTTTTGCCTTTCGTTAATAAACCATATAATCATAAACATACGCCAGTGTCTTGCTCTTACATCACTCACCTTAGGGAAATACACTTTCTTCAACTTTGGAAGGCAAGACACAACTATAAATGAAAAACGAACGTAGGGTTGTGAGTGCAGGACAGGAGAGCATAAGTCTGCTGGAAAAACAGGTTATCACAACTACCCAGTGGTCGCAGGAGCAGCCTTGACGCAACCATTGTCTGTCTTACTTCCATGGATAGTGTTCCTTTGTTAACTACAGAGCTATCGCATACAGATACCTTTGAAACAGGCTCACAGAATTGACAGCCAGGGTGTAGTTCGTAAGAAACGCAAGGGGTGAGGGAGGCAGATCGTGTCACTACCTGTGGGTCCTTTTGGAGGGAGCCACCTGGCTTGCAATGGCGATGCCTGGAACCTAGAACAAATGGGCGATGGAAGGATGCATGGGGCTGGTCGTTAATTCTTGCTGCTGCAAGGTCCATGTCTACATCAAAATTTGCGTGATTACTATGCTACTCACAACAAACTGCCTGGCAGAGGATTCAATGAACCACCTTCAAGCTGTCTCTCTCCCGTTCCACTCTCGAAAGGCGCGGGGGAAAAACGAGCACTTAAATTTCTATGTGCAAGCCATGATTTATCTTATTTTATCTTGATGTTAATTTCTCCCTATGTAGGTGGGCGCCAACAGAATGTTTTAGCAATCGGGGGAGAAAACTGGTGACTGAAATTTCATGAGAAGATCCCGTCGCTACAAACAACGCCTTTGATTTAATGATTGCCACTCCAATTCACGTATCATGTCTGTGACACTATCTCCCCTATTTCTCGATAATACAAACCAAGCTGACCTTCTATGAACTTTTTCGATGTTATCCGTCAGTTCCACCTGATGTCCAACCCACACAACACAGCAATACTCCAGAACAGGGGGGAAAATCGTGGTGTAAGCAGTCTCTTTAGTAGACCTGTTGCAACTTCTAAGTGTTCTGCCAATGAATGGCAGTCTTTGGTTTGCTCTACTCACAACATTATCTATGTCATCGTTCCAATTCAGGTTATTTGTAATTTTAATCACCAAGTATTTAGTTGAATTTACTTACTTGAGTTTTGTGTCACTTATCGCGTAATCGAAATTTAGCGGATTTCTTTTAGCACTCACGCAAATAACTTCACTCTTCTTTATTCAGGGTCAATTGTCACTTTTCATACCATACAGCTATCTTATCTAAATCATTTTGCAATTCGCTTTAGTCATCTGATAACTTTACAAGACGGTAAATGACAGTATCATCTGCAAATAATCTAAAGACGGCTACTCGGACTGTCTCCTAAATCGTTAATATAGATCAGAAACAATAGAGGGCCTATGACACTTCCTTGGGGAACGCCAGGTATAACTTCTGTTTTACTCGATGACTTTCAGTCTATTACTACGAACTGTTACCTTTCTGACAGGAAATCAAGAAACCAGTAGCACAACTCAGGAGATATTCCATAAGCATGTAGTTTGGTTAGAAGACACTTACGAGGAATGCTACCGAAAGTCTTCTGGAAATCTAAAAGTATAGAATCAATTTGACATCCCCTGTCACTTGCCCCCATTACTCATTACTTCATGAGTATAAAGAGCTATTTGTGTTTCATAAGAACAATATTGTCAGAATCCAAGGTGATTATGTGTCAATAAATCCTTTTCTTTGAGGTAATTCATAATGTTCGAACACATATATGTTCCAAAACCCTACTGGAAATCCACGTTAGTGATATGGGCCTGTAATTCAGCGGATTACTCCTACTTCCGTTTTGGGGTATTGGTGTGACCTGAGCAATTTTCCAGCTTTTCGGTACGGAACTCCCTGCGAAAGAGAGGCTGTATATATTTCCTAAATATGGAGGAATAGCATGAGCATAATCTGATGGGAACCTGACAGCTATACAATCTGGACCGGAAGCCTTGCATTTATTAATTAATTTAAGCTGCTTTGCTACAACCTGGATGTCTACTTCTATGTTTATCATCTTGGCAGTTGTTATTTATTGGAATTCAGGAATATTTACTTCGTCTTCTTTGGTGAAGTTTCAGAAAACCGTGTTTAATAACTCTGCTTTAGTGGCACTATCATCAATGACTTCCCCGTTGTTATCGTGCAGTGAAGGTATTGATTGCGTCTCGCCACTGGCGTGCTTTATGTATGACCTGTCGCTGTCCTTGATCACTGTCAACTGTCTTCAGTGCGTGATTGGCCGTAGACACGCACTGCTGCTGGAGGAACACCGGTTTCTGGAGCTGAGCCGTTGAATAAAGGTTGGAGAGTTGTTTTGCTCTCTATGCAAGTCTGTCTGGAGACTACAGATCGTGTTCCTCGATGCTCCAAATGCACTCTCTATTCTTCTCTTACGTTCCTCCTTTGGGGTTTCTGCACCTGGGGGGGGGGGGGGGGGGGGAGGGGGTCAGCACAGATCAGGCGATTGCATCAGTCTACGCCTTTCATTCGTCAGTGAACACTATACTGTTATATGCATTTTATTAATTCTCTAGGATTTATCTATAATATCTGGTCTCATTCCTGAATAACGACGGATGTCTCTGCTGTATACATATTAACTCTGTTTGTTACCAGATTTTTCTGACACAATGTTAAAGATTTATGACACAGAATTTAAAGATTAATAAGATTAACTTTACTTGTATAGGCATTTAAGTATTTAGGAACCATGTCTAGATTTTTATATATTTTACGTACTGCACCATCGTAGTTATACCTCAAAGTGGACTACCACTGTCGCTACAAACTTTCTTTTCGCCTCTATGCATCCACACTTCAGCACCTGACCTACTGACCACAGGAAGGTACATTTTTAATGACTTGCTTGTGCCATCCGTACTTGCATATGCTAACAGGTATAAAAACATACGCTCTGTAACAGCTATAATTATAAGTCTGCAAATGGTGTAAGTACTGATATAGTATTGTTTAGTAGACTGTTCTCACTCACCGATAGAACTATCTGTACTTATACACCTTGCACCATGTGTGTCTGTCTATATGTAGGCAGTTAAATGGCTCTGAGCACTATGCGATTTAACTTCTGACGTCATAGGTCGCCTAGAACTTAGAACTAATTAAACCTAACTAACCTAAGGACATCACACACATCCATGCCCGAGGCAGGATTCGAACCTGCGACCGTAGCGATCGCTCGGTTCCAGACTATAGAGCCTAGAACTTCACGGCCACTCCGGCCGGCTGTAGGAAGTTATATGATTTGGACGTATAACTAACTACACACACTAAGCATTTGCATGTTATATATACTGAAGAACCAAAGGAATTTCGTATAGCGCCCCCCCCCCCCCCCCTCCCGATCATGCAGGAGTGCCGCAAGACAAGACGACGTGGCACGGCCTCAACTAATGTGTGAAGTAGTGCTGGAGGGTACTGACACCATGAATCCTGCAGGGCTGTCCATAAGCCCGTAAGAGTACGAAGGGGTTCGAGATCTCTTTTGAAAAGCACATTACAAGGCATCCCAGATATGCTCAGTAATGTTCATGTCTGTTGAGTCTGGTGACCAGTGGAAGTGTTTAAATTCTGAAGACTGCTCCTGGAGCCACTCTGTAGCAATTCTGGACGTGTGGCGTGGTGCATTGCCCTGCTGGAATTGCCCAAGTCCGTCGGAATGCACAGTGGACACGAATGGATGCAGGTGATCAGGCAGGATGCTTATGTTTACGTCATCTGTCGGAATCGTATCTGGACGTATCAGGGGACCCATATCACTCCAACAGCATACGCCCCACACCATTACAGAGCTCTCACCAGGTTGACCAGTCTCCTGCCGACATGCAGCATCCACAGATTGATGAGGTTGTTTCCATACTCGTACTCCTCCATCCACTCGATACAATTTGAAACGACTCACCCGACCTGGCAATATGTTTCCAGTCATCAACAGTCCAACGTCAGTGTTGACAGGTCCAGGCGAGGCATGAAGATTTGGGTCATGCAGCCATCAAGGGTACACGAGTGGGCCTTCGGCTCCGAAAGCCGATATCGATGATGTTTCCTTGAATGGTTTGCATCCTGATTCTTGTTGATGGCCCAGCATTAAAATATATAGCAATTTGCGGAAGCGTTGCACTTCTGTCACTTTCAACGAAATGGTTGTACGGGAAAGTCCCCACTTCATCGCTACTTCGGAGATGTTGTGTCCTGTCGCTCCTGAGCCGACAATAACACCACGTTCAGACTGATTTACCTCTTGATAACCTGCCATTGTAGCAGTAGTAACCGATTTATCAAGTGTGCCAGACACTTGTTGCCTTTGTAGGCGTTGCCGACCACATCGTCGTGTTCTGCCAGTTTATATGTCTCTGTATTAGATTACGCAGGACTATATCAATTTCTTTGGTACTCCAGTACGTTCTTTGCGTATTGCCCGTTGGCTTTTCCTTTCACACACTTGTAACAACGCGAAAAACGTTCCGGTGGTTATGTAGCTTCGTATTTATATCCAGACATAACTTACCAGGCTTGGTCATTAAATGTTCTTCTCATATGTCTTCCTGTGAACACACACGTACTCCTTTAAAAGTACTGATCACAGACAATCGTCTTCTTTTCATATTTATCGTTTGATATACACAGACCAACGCAGTACTTTTATTTCAGCCACGTTAATTACTTAAGACTGGATTTTCGAGTTATACCGAGTACTGGGCAAGTGATTCATGCCGCTCAAAACAGAGGAAGTATTTCTGTTTAAATTCTGTGCAGTCAAATATTTTGGTCACTGAATTTTTTCTCCTTTTCTGTCTGGTGCACACACGAATAAATCAGAACACATTCCAACGTCTCATAAGGCCACCTGCAGCATTTGAGAAGCATGGATTCGCCAAAATTTAGTACTCAGACTTGTAGCGAACATCGCTGTGCTTTGTTGGTGGTCTCTGAAAATGTGAGACGCATCGGGAACAGCAAACCTTTCAGCTTGAACGGCATATCTGCTGGGACCATTGGGATGCGTCGTAGCAGTATATCTTTTCCTGCCATGCTCCCATTTAACATAGTGGCTTCAATGATATTATCATCGTTTTTTGCAGAAAACGTGGTGCCGCAGCAAAATCGTAGTTTCTTTATGTTTCGAAGAGGAATGACAGCCAAGAAAATTTTCATATTTAAACCGTGCAGCGAAAGGCCTGGCAAATCAATAAATTCAGGAACTTGATTGAATTTTTAAGAACTTAATTCTGATTCATTGCAGTATCAATACATAGAAATACAGTCGCTTCGCCTGATACTTTGTTTTAAACGCAGAAGTTGACGGCACTGACATCGATGAATAGGTATGTTTAGGGATCCGTAGTTCATGAAAGAACTAGTTAAAATGAACTATTCTGAGAAAGGATCTGTTAGAAGTGTCCTTTCTCTTACTAACATGTAGTTCATTTCTTCTGCCTTCCCCTGCATATTGGAAATTAGAATCCGTGAGAACGAATTTCCCCTCCCTCGATACTGAGCGCAGCCGACTCCCAGGACCTAGGTGTCCTTAGTCCTGACATCCTAATGGTGGACTGTGCGGACGGCATCTGACTGGAAGACTGAAACCATTCCGTCAGTTTGCAATCTCACCCCTCCTTTCCCTTTCCATTTATTATCCACATTAAGCAAAGTTTTTTATCAGGAGTTGAGACGTGCGTAGTTTACAATAATCTTTCTAGTATGCTTAGCGTGCCATGTTGAGTTGGCTCCAGTTCTTCTTGTCTTGGGGTCTGATTCTTTAAGATGTAAATGTCAGATCAGATCCTCTCGGTTGGTTTAAACCAAATAAATTTGAATATTGTTGTTGGAAAAATTTTTGTATGTAGATGTATTTTCTCACATTTAAGTATATCATACAGTATTTTGAGTTTTCACCTTAACAAAGCCGAAATTAAATTGTTCGCACAAAAATACCTCCCATCACGTCATAGGCATGCTTACGACTCTCTTACCCTGAGGAAATAACAATATTTCAAATGTTTTACTACTTTTCTTAACAAATGAATCCCTTGTAGTTTTATTTACATTATTAATTTGTATTATTATTTCATAAATGAATCGAGAAACAAATACAGTAAAAAGTACAGGGCTATGTAATTAAGTATAGAAATTTTAAGTGTGCCAATAATTATCAATTTGAAGTGTTTGCAAAAAAATTATTTTAACTATATATCCAGAAGTAGTACGTATCGGTTATAACATCGAAACTAAAATATCGTATGAAAATAGTTACTTTTCGTAAATTTTAGCTCGAAATATAACATACTGTATATAAAATTATCTGAAAGTTTTCAGAAAACCAACTGAGATAATACTGATCTGTCCTAAATTCGGAAAATAATACTGGTATCGACAAATACTGTTGAGGAAAACGAAATGCTAGAGGAGGACACGGTCAGAAGTTCTGTTACTTAAGTTCAGGCTCCATTTCCGAACTGTGCCAACTGTGTAGGATAGAAGAGAGAAACTGTTCCCTTAGTTCACTTAGTTCACCTCAGTCTACAGTACCTGTATGTAAACATTTCTTTCCTGTGTTAAGACTTATATATTCAATAAGAGCTAGTTTTTTCTATTTCTAGGGCTTGTTAGATAAGAAAATTAGAAAGCAGATACTCACTCTTGGTGGCAAGGAGAATACTTCCATCTTTAATGCCTCCCACATCCCGGGTTCCCAAGTAAAGGCCTAGGTTAAAACTAAAAACGCTCAGCCATGTGTGTGAAAAAGATTGCATGTAAAAAAGTCGTAGAAATGTGCACTCTGGTTTGTTTCTGAAGGTCATTCAGTTTGGTACCCCGCCTCTATCGCTGAGTTCGGCTCGCGCAGCCGTGTGATGCGGACGTCTGCTCGCGCCCCGCCTGTTCTGGAGTGCACACGCGCCATTTCCTTGTTTACCTCTTGCCGCGGTTTCGAGTACTGCGTCCCTCTTATGGGCGAGCCATGGCGCACACATAACACTGGGTAGCGATCAAAATAACATTTCAAGTTGAATATGCATAATTACGACCTTTTGAATCGAGAACTTTGCTCGGGATGATGTTTGCCTGGACCCACGGGACGTGACTGGCATTCACTTTCCCATTATCGGAAACGTTGTAGGTATCATAATTGTGTACCGATATTGAGAATCAGCACGTGCAACACCTCAACCTGACGGACATGTAGAGGCCTCCATTCGATCAGTGTCTTTGACCTTCCATTTGAGGTCCCACCAGACATCATCATGTTGGTTTCCAAGTCATATGCCAATGTACTCAATCACCAGGTCGACAAATGGAAAACCTTTGATACCTATACTTCTCTCTGTAGTGTCCATTAACTGAAAACTGAATTAGTGAAACATGTGCCATTATACCTGGTTATAGGACGACGGAGGGTCATCATCACATATGATAGGCTGTAACTAGGAAGGACATTCCGCCATAACTGTCTCTGACGCCAGCTTAGAGAGACACCACTCAACGACTCTGCCCCCATTGCGACGTCCACTGTCCATCCCGTGACCTATGCCGTGGTCACCACACGATCTTCAGCACAACTTACGTGATCCACTACAAACAAAGACTGCCATCACAGTGACTGATCCGGCACTTGTAACATCACTGTTACCTGAGTTTTCAATGAGGGGAGAACTCTCCTGCCTAGTACTGATGGCAACAATACAGAAAGAGCACCTAGTGTTGTAGCGACTTCTGCCTTCCTTCCATTGGGCAATGAGTCAACAAACAATTGCTACCATTTTAAATCTGAGCTGCATGTTCGAAACAAAGGTTGCCATGGAAGCGCCAGAAGTGGAAACGTGACACTTAGATGATTACCTTCAACAAATGGCTGTATGATGGCAATAAAATGTTCGATGACACAAATTCCTGTCACCTTGGCCCACAAATGCTTCATGTAATAGTAACACAGTGGCTCATCCCACATGACTTCCCTCTTGTGACACCAACTCCACTTGTGTGTGCAGTAGACGACCCACCAAACGACAGAATATCTGTACTAATGAGCTTCTGGGCATATAAGGTATAGGATGACACCATACTACCACCTTGTACCACAAAAGATAATGTCCTGAAGGAGGTACTGGGCAGAGCAACGACAGAGTTACTGACCACACTGTGGATGCCACAGCTGGTACACCCAAGACAGCTACTGACAGAGTGCATTATCACATTCCAGGTAGACATGGGAACTCAGCAGTACCGACAGGCCATGCTCAACGTCAATAACATCCATGTGGAGCATAAACTGACGAGGTTACATAATACACTGAACACAGCAGATATAGACATAGCCATCCCTCAGGAGGTATATGTCAGGGATTTTATAGAGCGTTTCGAATACGACACACACATCACCCACACATCTGGCACTGGCAGTGGCATGGGGTTCTTCTATTGATGGCTTAAGTGCCAAAGACATCACTATTCTCCTTGGCAGGAGCATCATTGCGTACACTCTTCATAGCACCAAATCCATAAACATCTACACACCCTCCGGATTAGGCCATCATGGAGAATGGTCTCCTTATTTCAGGATGCCTTCATGCCACTCTTGATGGGTGTCAGGATTTCATTTTCGGTGGTGATTTTAACTACATCCAGGTAGCTAAGGGCCAACTGCCACACTACACTCTATGTGTAGCCCTCTCCACCATCGGAATCACCCCACAATTCACTGATGTGTGTGAAAATGTACATGTCGATAGGGAGGGTTTCACACACCATATCAGCCACTCCTCCAGCCACATAGATCGTAACTATCTCACATGCTCCAATGTTTGGGGCAAAGAAGTCACTTAAACATGGCTCATTGGCTTTTCCTATCATGCAGCCTGTATAGGTACTTTCACCTTTCAGTGCCAGATGGTATGGCATTGGCGAGGCCACTGGAACTTGAATGTGTCTCAACTACATTTTCTTGTATGTCAACAGCTAATGGGAGCCTAGTGGACATCCTGCATCCTCCTGGCTTCCTTTTAGGGTTGCTTGATTCTGTTGATAAACCAAACAGAGGATCTAGCGTCAGTGACTATTGGCTCTGTCTTCCATGAACTCTTCACTGGCTTTTGGCAGCCAATTTGAAAAGTGTTACCTGCTTAGTGGTACACCACAACTAGGCATCATCATGAGGTAATTACAACTTCTGGACTTCTTTAAGTCGATACTGTGACAGGACTGCATTTATGCAGACATGGTGCGTGATGGTACTCTCGGCCTCATTTTACTCCAGCGAGGACTTTGATGGGGTTAATCACTCTTATCTGGCAGTGAAGATCCAGAACATGGAATTCCCAGACAGCTCTGGGATACGACATCTTGGATTATGTACTATGGTCGTCGGTCGTATTATACCATCTATCCTGGTCCAAGGACTGGTATGGAATGGATGCCCTGTTTCCCCAGTCCTGTACGTTGGCACCATAGATCTGTTACTTTGCTGCGTCTGCCGACACTTCATTGACTCTTGGCACCGACACTTCTCGTTCCATGGCCTAGGGGGGTGGCCTGGTCGTCCACCTACGCAACAGCAACGTTGTTGAAGCAGCAATGGGGTGGGTGGGGAGGTATCATACTCCTTCAGTAGCGTCATTACATTCACCAAATCTCGTGCACTACCTATAGTACATGGGCTGCCTACTGATTGTGTCACACCCGTGCAGGTCTGTGGCATGACAACATATCTAGGTATTGATCTATGGACCTTAACAGTAGGCATGTATTATGTTAGATCCGGCCAGAGCTCTTTGACCATCAACTCTGAACTGTGGGCTTGCTGCAAAGGACGTGCTATGCAAACATTTATGTCACATTACAAATCCTGCACATGGCCCAGACTTTCCAATTCTGCCATCAATGGTGAGTCGAGGCATGTTGTTTAAGGTCAGCTATGAGTTCCTCATACTTGTGAAGGGCAAAGGAGGCCTCAATATCTGTCAGCTCCTAGATCAAAGAACAATCTTGCATGTCAAGATGCGGCTACGTATTCTGACTTGCCTCACCAGCCTATTGAGAGGACCCTTACCCCAATCTCTCTCATTGCTACAGAGCCACTGACAGATGTCGCAGCACCTTTTTCCTACTTATGCTATTTCTTTCTTGAATACAGCTACATCCAGATCCTGCTTCCCCCTCCACAGCCTAGTGTAGTGTATGCGTTGCTGCAATCGCACCTTTCACCAAATATACCTGAGAAAACATATGACCTCTTCTGGTGGAATTCAGTGTGGAGGGAAGTGCAGACCCCTATGCTCATGTCAGATGTTCAGTCCACCTGATACATGACTGTCAGTGGAAAGCAAGTATGAAAGACACGTCTCTACCAGATACATCTGGTAGCATCGCCATTATGTACCACATGTGGAGTACAACGATGGCCATCTAAGCGAGGCGAGTGATGTTTAGCCTTTGGTCCACCAGATGTTGATATCATCTCATGCATGAATCCTGACATCATTACAGCACAAATGATTCTCATCCCTGGCACGGACTATTATTTGTGGACTAAGATCTACTCAGTAATTTGGATTCGTGGACACACTGTCCACTACCTGTCAGGTGGTGGTGAAAAATGATCTCTCAGTATCTGGAAATACCTTAACGACCAACAGTGTGAAGTTTTGAACAACCGTAAGTACCAACGATATAAATCGAAATTTCTTCAGAGCACTTCCTGCAACAACCCTTGTAGCTGGATCACCCATACTACAAGCATCTGACATACCTTTCTTTCCTCCATTGTACAGAGATTCCCACAGCAGTTATTTATACACACTTGTGAAGAGATAAGCATCAGTGACCTATAAATACATCTCCCAGTGATGTTCAAGGTGATGTCTTTGTGAGGATGTGTTGGTGCGACAGAGATGACTAAAAAAAAGAGGTGGTAGATGTTAATGGTGTCTTACTGATTGGGGCCTACACATGAAGTGGTGGATATTATTTGGTTTTGGGGGGGGGGGGGGATGCTTCTTATTAAGTTTAAGGTAACAGTGGCGATACCATTGGCTTCTTTTCCTTTGTAGGCCTAGGTGTAGTAAGGAATGTGAGGAATGTGGTAAAAAATGTGGTCAGTGCAGCGTAGCTGATATTTTCTCCACTCAGAGATTGGTTGTTGTGTTGACTTCACCATCATTTCATCCACATTGACACGCAGTCGCCAAAGTGGCTTCAGCTGAAATACCTTGCAACAAGTCGCTGTACTCTGCACAAGTGGGTCTCCTGGCCTGGCCACATGCATCATCATTTTATTCAGTTTTGTAGGCAATGAAATTATTAAATTTTGCTTTCAAATTATTAGTTTGTAGGCATTTATTAGTGCTCTTGTTTCTTGGCCCCTTTACATAAAAATTAATTATGTAACTAATTTGAAATGGTTGATCGAACTAATTCAATAGGAAGAAATACCTCTAAAGGAGTATTTGCGTACAAAATGTCTAACGATCTTTTTAAAATTCTGTGGGATATTTCGAGAAATTGGAGGATCATTTTGTATGTGATTGCTCTGACTTTGTGGATGTTTGTTGGCAATGTGGTACAGTGTGATGATTTATCGGTTGTTATTCTCCCATTCCAAATATAAAACAACTGTGCAGCACAACGTTCAACAAATGCATCATGTTGCAGTCGCTCATTCATATTCATCTCCAAAGTCAGATTTGTACCTCTTGCCGTAATACCGATGGTTGAGAAGTGCTTTCACTTCATCAGTGGCTGCTGAATACGGTAACATTTAGAAATGTTTCACCAAACGTCTTGTCTCGCCCACCTCTTACAGAACTGTCATTTTGCCAATTGACTGTTGCACAATTAACATCTACTTCAGCAATGAGAGTATGACTTGGAAACTTATGTACTAGTGAACTTAGGTTTTCTCTATAACTTTTTGGTTGCATCTGGAGTAAGTCTAGAAAATGATACAAGGACCATATTCGAAATTAATACCCGCCCTTGATACTTTCTCAGACAGAGAAGTTAAAAAATGGTCACTACTCAGTGACTGACGAACACTGTTTCAACTCCCTCACTTGAAAGTCGAATCGAAGACATTACTCGTGCCGACCGCCGTGTGACTGTGGAAACTATAGTCGATAAGGTTCCAGTTACTACTGGTACAGTTCATAACATTATCGGTAACAAGCTGAAGTACCGTAAAACATGTGCAAGATGGGCCCCAGAGGAGTTGACGCGGCTACACAAGAAAACAAGGTTGAGAGTGTGGACAGAGCTAAAGGAACGTTATGAAAGAGAAGGTGAGCACTTCCTCAACAAAGTTTTAACTTGTGATGAAACTTGGGTTCACTGTTGTGAGCCAGAATCAAAAAGACAAAGCACCGATTGGAAGAACATCAACTCACCTGTCAAGAAAAAATTAAAAACCAAAGCATCAGCAGGAAAAGTCGTGTTGACGGAGTTTTGGGATGCTGAAGGTCCAGTTTTTTGTGATTATCTCAACGATTAGCGTACAATCAACAGCTAATACTACTCGGATTTGCTTTTAAATGAGGTGAAGCCAGCCATGAGAGAGAGAGGTCGTGGATCTCAAAGGAGAGGTGTGATTCTCCAGTAAGACAAAGCACGTCCTCATATTGCTCAACTAACACATGAAACCATCGACAAAATAGGCTGGGAAGTACAGCCTCACCCCCCTTACAGTTCTGATTTAGGACCTAGTGATTAGTGATTTCCATTTGTTGGGTGCACTGAATCAGGCATTACATGGGAAGATGTTCGAGGACAACGAGGACATGAAAAAGTTTTTGGGAGATTGGTTGAAACATGTAGGTAAATAGTTCTTGGGAGCCGGCATGAAAAAGCTTGTAGCCCAATGGCACATGTGCTTAGATTTTCAAGGGAATTATGTTTGAAAAGTAGAAAAAGTATTGTTGCGAAAAAATAAACGTTATTTTCTCCAGACCAATTTGTCTCTATAATTATTGAATGACCCTCGTTTAATGCGTCGTCAAAAGAAACTGTTGTTTTGTCACATATGGCTGGACTGACTATATTTATTGCTAGATTGGGATTGCGATCTATAGCAGTCTAGCTACATGTGGTGATTTATGGTGAGGTTTGTGGTGGTACTGCGCACCCGATAGGAATATCCGATCTATTTGCGTATTTAATTACATTCTCGAAGTGTTTTACTACACTTGCACCTTCCAAAACTGAATAAAATGCAGAGTATGATGAGCTATTCCTGCCAAATAAAGAGACTCAAGCACAGAAAATTGTTATGAAAATTGAATTTTGTAAATAAAAACTATAGCCTCTGCACTGTAACTGACACTATTAGATGATACGGAAAGTCATCCTGCTGCATGACCATTATTACTGAACGGTATTCTCCTTCTTATTCTCGTCCATTATCTAGCCTTTCCAATCGCCATGTAGGGCACTATGAAGATAGTCTTCAGTTGAATGGTGGGTTAGAGCGTAAGGACTGATTGCTTTAAACTAAAGTTGACATTTGTAGCAAGTACTGTGCATTGCGTGTTACAAGCTTGGTGACAGTTTTTGTGACTTTATGCCAACACATGAAACATATGTTTTCCAAAGTGCTTACTTCAGTTACTTAGTGAATCTAAATCCGACATGTGAAACAAACCTACAGCAGATCAACACTCAATATTATACAGTTTTGTGACACGAATGCTTCAGTTGATTTTTCTACATCTTTTCTTGACCGAATTAATGTTCGTCGCCCTAGACGAGAGACTGTATTTGTGAAACGCACAGGCCTAAATAAGCACAGTTACGGGAAGCTTAATACAGCCACCATGCCACAGGTTACCATCCACATGTCTAAAGTGGTCCTATTGCTTCAGTTGTTTCTTTCATATAATCAGGAAACTTTTTATAGGGGGGGGGCATCAGTCTTCTGACTGCTTTGATGCGGCCGCCACGAATTCCTCTCCTCTGCAACCGTTTTATCTCAGAGTAGCACTTGCAACCTACGTCTGGGCGTATTCCAGTCTCTGGCTTCCTCTACAGTTTTTGCTCTTCACAGTACCATGGAAGTCATTCCTTCATGTCTTAACGGATGTCCTATAATCCCGTCCTCTCTTTTTGTCAGTGTTTTCTACCTATTCCTTTCCTCTCCGATTTTGCGCAGAACCTCCTCTTTTCTTACCCTATCAGTCTACCTAATTTTCAACATTCGTCTGTAGCACCACATCTGAAATGCTTCGATTCTCTTCTGTTCCGGTTTTCCCAAAGTCAATCTTTCAGTACCATACAGTGCTGTGCTTCAGACATACATTCTCAAAAATTTCTTCCTCAAATGAAGGCATATGCTTGATACCAGTAGACTTCTCTTAGCCAGGAATGCCCCTTTTGCCAGTGCTGGTCTGCTTTTGATGTCCTCCTTGCTAGAGCCATCATTGGTTATTTTGCTGCCTAGCTAACAGATTTCCTTAACTTCATCAGCTTCATCACTCCTGATGTTAAGTTTCACGCTGTTCCCTTTTCTGCTGTTTGTCATTACTTTCGTCTTTCTTCGATTTACTCTCAGTCTATATTCTGTACTCATCAGATTGTTCATTGCATTCAGCATACCTTGTAATTCTTCTTCAATTTCACTGAGGGTAGCAGTGTCGTCAGCGATTCATGTCGTCGATACCCTTTCACACCGTATTTTAATACCACTCCTCAACCCTTCTTTTATTTTCATCATTGCTTCTTCGATGTACAGATTGAACAGTCGTGGGGCAAGTCTACATCCCTGTCTTACATCCGTTTCGGTTAGAACGCTTCGTTCTTGTTCGTCCACTCTAATTTTTCCCTCTTGGCTCTTTTATATATTGTATATTACCCGTCTCTCCCTATACCTTACCCCAATTTTTCTCAGAATTTCCCACATCTTGCACCATTTTACATTGTCGAACGCTTTTTATAGGTCGACAAATCCCATGAATGTGTCTTGATATTCCTTTAATCTTCCTTCCAGAACCAATCGCAATGTCAGAATTACCTGTCATTTACCTTTACCTTTTACAAGGCCAAATAGATCGTCATTTAGCACATGCTCAATTTTCTTTTCCATTCTTCTATGTACTATCCTTGTTAGCAACTTGGATGCATGAGCTGTTAGGCTGATCGTACGATAATTCTCACACTTGTCAGCTCTTGCTGTCTTCGAAATGATGTGTATGATGTTTTTCCGAAAGCCAGATGGCATGTCCCCACACTCATACATTCTGCACACCAACGTCAAGAGTCGTTTTGTTGATGGTGATTTTAGAAATTCTTATGGAATGTTATCTACCCTTTCTACCTTAGCTCTCTTAAATTCTTTTTCTGGTACTGGATCCCCTATCTCTTCTAAATCGACTCCTGATTCTTCTTCTATCACATCAGACGAATCTTTCCCCTCTGCATTTAACAGTGGAATTCTCATTACACTGTTAAATGCAGAGGGGAAAGATTCGTCTGATGTGATAGAAGAAGAATCAGGAGTCGATTTAGAAGAGATAGGGGATTCTCATTGCCCCGTGTGGAGTTTGCTGGTCTCCCATCGGGCGCCTCCCCAGGTGGCGGATAGGGGAATGCTCACCAGATATGGTGGGTACCGGGGAAATAAAATACCCGGGGTGGACCAAAACTAGCAACTGCTGCCTTGTAGTATGATATTGGCTTATCAAAGGCTAAAGGAAGAAAACCTTGAGTAAAAATTACCTGGTCCTCCGGGTTGGGGGTTGTGCAGTGGGCCAGCTCCTCACTCACATAAAAACATAAAAATGCTAAAAAACCTAATAATATGCCTCGGAAAAATTGGAACTTTGGACGACGAACTGGCGATGAGAAACGGAAAATTATGTTTGGATGCTGGAATGTGCAAATGTTTCCACTAAAATAAATTTACTACTTGCAGAACTTGACATGTTCAGCATGGATGTTGTCGTACTCTCTGAAACAAAGAAGGAAGGCCAAGGAGAAGAAGAACTGGATAATTATTTACATATCTGGAGTGGGGTATCAAAAGCAGTAAGAGCCAAAGCAGGAGTCTCCATTATGATAAAGAAATCATGGAAAGAAAGAATCACAAATTGGACATTCATCAATCAATGTATTATAACTGTTGAAATGACATTATTTGCTAGGGAAGTTATGATTATTGGCGTATATGCACCCACGAACGACACAAAAGATAAGGAGAAAGATACATTTTGGGACACCCTCAGGGAGACTATTGAAAAAATCCCAAGAAGAAAGGAACTGATTATCATGGAAGATCTGAATGGAAGGGTAGGAATTAGAGAATCTTGTAGAATAGTAGGAAAACATGGAGAGGACGAATATAATGACAATGGGGAACGATTGATTGCAATTTGTGAACAATTTGATCTAAAAATTACCAACACATTTTTCAAACATAAGGACATTCATAAATATACTTGGCAACAGAACACCAAAGACCTTCGTTCTATAATAGATTATATTATCATTAGGCAAACAAGTAGTTTCAAAGCAGTAGATGTCAGATCTTATAGGGGAGCCCAGTGTGGATCAGACCACTATCTAGTTAAAATGAAGTCTTTCTGGCCATGGAAGAATGCAAGGAGTGACACAAGTAACATAAATAAAACAAACCACATTGAGAAAGATGAAAATTTACCTTTTAATATTGACAGCCTACAAGACGAAAGTATCAGAACACTCTTTGAGGCCAGGATGGAAAGGAAACTGGTTGAATCATTTGAAGGAAGTACAGAGGAAATATATGACTATATAAAAGCTAATGTGAAAATCATAGCAACGGAGGTGTTGGGTAAAAAAGATAGCAACCACAACCGTGCAGCAGAGTGGTGGTCAGAGGAACTAGAGGTCCTAGTTAGAGAAAAACGAAATGCGTTCCTTCAGTGGTTGAATGATAAATCAGAAGAAACAAGATCAATATACAAGGAAAAGAAGAATGAAGTGATGAAAAAAATAAGGATGGCAAAAAATGAAGCATGGGAAAGAACATGTGCCAAGGAGAATAGCAAATTAGGATTTGGGAGAGCAAAAGAAGCGTGGTCAGTATTGAAAGGGCTTCGACAGGATACAAAAAGCAAAACTAATCTCCAACTGATAACACAAAAGGAATGGGAAGAGTATTTCCAAAAATTATTAAATGAGGACAGAGAAGAATATCTAGGAGAAGGAACAGGGGAAGATAAAGGACATGAAGATGATGAGATCCAGATTTTAGAAAGTGAAGTACTTCAGGCGTTGAGAACAGGAAAGAATGGTAAATCACCAGGACCAGGCAATATCAATCTGGAGTGTCTGAAATATGGTGGTGACAAAATTGTGAAACTGATAACACAGCTCTTCAACAAAATGATACATGGAGATTCAATACCTAACGAGATAAAGCTAGGTTACATTAATACAATATTTAAGAAAGGGGATCGCAAAATTTGTTCAAACTATCGAGGAATTTGTGTTACAAACACATTAATGAGAATTTTTGCGAAAGTAATTAAAAACAAACTGGAAAAAAATTTTAGAACCCAAGAAGAACAATGTGGATTCACGGCTGGGAGATCATGTGTAGACCATATTTTCACATTACGACAGATTTTGGAGAAACATAGGGAAAAATCAAAAAATATAGGATTAATTTTCATAGATCTAGAAAAAGCATATGATACTGTTCCAAGAAAATTACTTTGGAGAGCACTACATATGGCAAACATAAACCCTCCCTTGATTAAAATAATACAACAGATGTATAAAGATAACATTTGCCAAGTGAAAGTTGGTAATAAACTTTCACAGAAATTTAGAACAAGCAAAGGCCTTTTACAAGGCTGTCCCATGTCACCATCATTATTTAAAATCTATATAGATATTAACCTTAGAACATGGTCTCGTAAATGTAATAGTATGGGATTAGAAATAAGAGATGGAGTTTACCTACATCATTTATTATTTGCTGATGATCAAGTAGTCGTAGCACAAGATGGGGAGGATGCTAACTATATGTGCAATCAACTAGCAGTAGCATACAAAACTTGGGGTTTGAAGATTAATTACGAAAAAACAGAATACTTGACTAATGATTCAGATGAGCTATACATTGAAGGAAAGAAAATCAAAAAGATAAACACTTTCTGTTATTTAGGATCCATTTTAGAAATCGAGGGAAAATCAGAGTCAGAAATCAATAAAAGAATTAGTAGCGGACGGAGGGTCATTGGGATGCTTAACTCAGTCTTATGGAGCAGGAATGTAATGAGCAGAACTAAAAAACTAATATACAAATCCATGTTAGAGAGTGTGGTTCTGTATGGAACGGAGACCTGGACAATTAACATGAAGCACATTAAAAAATTACAAGCTCTAGAGATGGACTTTTGGAGAAGATCGGCAAGAATCTCCAGGAAAGAAAAGATAAAGAACACCGAAGTAATAAGGAGAATGGAAATAAAAGAAAGAATATATGATGTAATGGATAGGAAGAAATTACAGTGGTACGGGCATATACGACGAATGGAGAAAACCAGAATACCAAAATTGATACTGGAGTGGGAACCGGAGGGGAGAAGAAGAAGAGGACGACCTATGACAACCTGGCTCCAAAATGTACAGCACACAATGAGGAGAATGGGCGCAGAGGAAGAGGACACACAAGATCGAAACACCTGGAGAAATATTTTGAGATTATAGTTTAAGAACGTTTATTGTTTGTATTGTAATTTCCAAATAAATTATTATGTTGGAGATAAGCCTCTGTAATGAGGAAAAGCTCAAAATAATAATAATTCTCATTGCACTCTTTATGCTATCACCCTTGCTTTTAAGGTCACCGAAAGTTGTTTTGATGTTCCTACATTCTGAGTTAGTCCTTCCAACAACTATTTCTTTTTCGATTTCTTCGCATTTTTCATGCATCCATTTCGTCTTAACTTTCCTGGACTTTCTGTTTATTTCATTCCTCAGCAACTTGTATTTCTGTATTCTTGAATTTTTCTGAACATTTTTGTACTTCCTTCTTTCATGAAGTATTTTTTCTGTTACCCATGGTTTCTTCGCACTTACCTTCTTTGAATCTACATTTTTCATTCCAACTTCTGTGCTTATCCGTTTTAGAGACGTGCATCCGTGTTCAACTGTACTGCCTACTGAGCTATTCCTTATTGCTGTGTCTGTAGTCTTAAAGAACTTCAAGAGTGTTTCGTCATCCCTTAGTACTTCCGTATCCCACTTCTTGGTGTATTGGTTCTTCCTTACTAATCTCTTGAACTTCAGCTTCCTCTTAATCACTAGTATACTGTGATCTAGTCTATATCTGGGCCTGGGTACGCCTTACAATCCAGTATCTGACTTCGGAGTCTCTGTCTATGATGCAATCTAGCTGAAATATTCCTGTATCACACATTCTTTTCCAAGTACACTGCCTCCTCCTGTGGTTATTGGACATAGTATTCGCTATTACTAGCTGAAATTTAATACAGAAGTCAGTTTGTCTTCCCACCCCCTCATTATTTGTCCCAAGTCCCTATTCTCCTTTAACCTTTTCTTCTACTCCTTCCCCTACAACTGAATTCCAGTCCCCAATGACTATTATATTTTCATCTCCGTGTATATACTGCATTACACTTTCAGAATCTTCATATCTTACTCTATCTTCATCTTCAACTTGCGATGTCGGCATGTATACCTCAACTATCGTTGTCAATATTCGTTCGCTATCGATTCTGATAAGAACAGCCCTATCACTGATATGTTGATTGTAACACACTCTTTCCCATACCTTCCTACTCATAACAGATCCTACTCCCGTTATATCATTTGCTGCTGGTGATATTGCTCTATACCCATCTGACCAGAAATCCTGGTCTTCTTTCCATTTAACTTCACTGATACCATCTATATCTAGATTGAGACTTTATATTTCCCTTTTCTGATTTTCTAGCATTCTACCACAATAAAGCTCCTGACATTCCTTTCCCAGCCTCGTGGAACGTTATCGTTTACTTGCTTATTCAGTATTTCCCTCATAGTCACCTCCCCCTTGGCAGTCCGCCTCCCCTCCCTTACTTACTACTTACTTACTACTCGTGTTGGCGTATTAGTCCCGCCACGTTAGACGAGTAACCGCCGAGGACATTTTAGTTCGGGTCCTCTACCGCACATCTCATACTGCCTGAGTCGCCCGTTGCCCTGGATAAACGCGATACCCAGGGATGAGGTAGAAAACAAGCAGTTTTACGGGTAACTGCCGTGCGGTCTGCCAAGGGGCTCATCGTATCTCCCGTAGGAGAACTCGGATACTAGTTCACGCGTGAACCGACACCTCAGACGACTACCCCAGCAGCTACCCTTTAAAGGGTACTCGTTTCAACAAGATTTCTCTTGTCACATTGACGAGTTACTGTCCGAGGTCGCTTCGCGATCGCGAAACTCTACCACACCACTCCTACATACCAGAGAGCGCCCGTTGCCCGTGGGTTCTACCTTTTGAGGCACGGGATTGGGTAGCTTCCGGCAGTTTTGTGAGTAAACCCCGTGTGGTCTGCCAAGGGACATCGCCGTTACCACACAGGGTTCGGATACTAGTTCACGCCACCACGTGAACTGACACCTCAGACGGCTATCCCAGCGTTTACCGCTTGTTCGCATGGTATTTTACCACCACGCTACTCGTGTTAGCAAGACTCCTCTTGCAGCGCGTGACGAGTTACCGCCGAGGTCGCCGACGCGATCCTCTACTGCACTGACGATCTGCCAGTCTCGCCCGTTACGACCTAACTCATGTGAGCTAGGGATTTGGTAGAAACATGACAGTTCTAAGGGTAGTTGCCATGCAGTTGACAGGGTAACATCGTGGCCAAAAGGCTCTCGGTTACTAGTGATTCCCACGTTAAAGAACGTGGCCCGACCCCTCTGACGATGGCCCTGGCCAACAACCCTCTTTACCATGGACTATTCTGGCACCACCTATTCAGCATATTCGGCAGCAACCCTCCACTACAGAGGGCCCCATAACAGTCACTTATTCAGTATATTCCCCACACCCCCGTCCTAGAGATCCAAATGGGGGACTATTATGAATTATTTTGCCAATGGAGAGATCATCACGACACTTTATCAATTACAGTTCACAAGTTCTATACCTTCTGCATCCTCATGCCGTTGATCATTGCTGATTGTTCCGCCTTTAGGGGCAGTTTCCCACATCAAGGACAAGAGAGTACCATGAACCTCTGTCCACTCCTGCGCCCTCTTTGACAAGGCCGTTGGCAGAATGAGGTTGACTTCTTATGCCAGAAGTCTTTGGCCGCCAATGCTGATCATTAATCAAAACTAGAGTGATGGCGTGTTTCTAACCAGGGACCGACGACAGTTTGATTACTAATCATAGATGCTATCCCAAGAGTATGGGTGCATCAGTATACATACTGAATCTCTTTCCATAACTTGTCTGATATCCTCATCACATGGTCTGTTCTCTTTTTCTGTCTACAACAACACCTCATCAAACATATCATTTGTACTGAGTGGACCCTTTCTTTTATTCACATTGTCAGTGTCCATTCTTCTGCCTTGTGTGTCACAATGTTTTGTACAAATAACTGGTACAGCCACTTCCTTGGAATTTTGGATGTATTTTCACTTCCCACCTTTCAAATTTTTAGTCATCAAAACTGTGACACTACTTTGGGCTGCAAATTAATGTCACACTATATGTTATCAACTTCGTCATTGTATACACACCATGCGGCGTGGGTCGATTACGTTTGTTTGGAAGGTTCCTTCAAAGTGTTGTGCATATCAATAATAATTCGCATACAACAGACTATTGCAACCTAGCCCGCCGATGTGGCCAAGCGGTTCTAGGCACTGCTGCTATGGTCGCAGGTTCGAATCCTGCCTCAGGCATGGATATGTGTGACGTCCTTAGGTTAGTTAGATTCAAGTAGTTCTAAGTCTAGGGGACTGATGACCTCAGATGTTAAGTCCCATAGTGCTTAGAGCCATTTAAACTATTTGAACTGCAACTTACTCGTATCCTAGGGCAGTGAACCACTGGTTGGAGTCATTATCAGGCAGACGTGTCGGTAGGCAGGAAACGAGTTTTAGGGAAGTTCGATGGCACTATTTGTAAAAAAATCCGCAGTTCTTGGTGTTAACGTTGCTGTCCTTGGATCACGGAGTCTTGGGTTCGATTCCCAGCCAGGTCGGGGATTTTCTTAGGCCCGGTACTGGTTGTTTGTGTTGTCCTCATCATTTCATCATCATCCGGGAAATAGCGCGACCAAACAGCGAAAAGATTGGGCGCTCATAGCTATGCCGTTGAGAACCTCACAACACAAATTTTCCGTAAACCCAATTTGGATAAATATAAAAACCGGTATTGAAGGTAAATTGTGCTACACTTCATGTGGCTGCTTTCTTTATCAGTGCAGAGATCTCTGGAATACGATAGTGGGACTATTTTCTTTTTGCTGTCCACTCATGATACCGGTAGTAAAGGCTACTGCAGTTACAGCATGATAAACTGATAGTAACCATACAATAACGCTGATACGTCTGCTAAATATGCTGTCAGATAATTGTTACTCAGAAGTGGAAGACAATTGGAAAATTGCGTCAGATAATAATTCACATCTAGTACAACCGACCGGTATTACTCCAAGAGCACTAATGGAATATAATTAAAACCAAGAGACAGTGATAGAAATACGATAATTTATGGTTGTCAAACCTCTCTGACGTATGCAAAAATAATTATAATAATGTATTCTAGTTAATATTTACCTGTAATTCTAGGAGCTGTTGTTGTTGTTGTGGTCTTCAGTCCTGAGACTGGTTTGATGCAGCTCTCCATGCTACTCTATCCTGTGCAAGCTTTTTCATCTCCCAGTACCTACTGCAACCTACATCCTTCTGAATCTGCTTAGTGTATTCATCTCTTGGTCTCCCTCTACGATTTTTACCCTCCACGCTGCCCTCCAATACTAAATTGGTGATCCCTTGATGCCTCAGAACATGTCCTACCAACCGATCCCTTCTTCTGGTCAAGTGGTGCCACAAACTTCTCTTCTCCCCAATCCTATTCAATACTTCCTCATTAGTTATGTGATCTACCCATCTAATCTTCAGCATTCTTCTGTAGCACCACATTTCGAAAGCTTCTATTCTCTTCTTGTCCAAACTATTTATCGTCCATGTTTCACTTCCATACATGGCTACACTCCATACGAATACTTTCAGAAATGACTTCCTGACACTTAAATCAATACTGGATGTTAACAAATTTCTCTTCTTCAGAAACGCTTTCCTTGCCATTGCCAGCCTACATTTTATATCCTCTCTACTTCGACCATCAGCAGTTATTTTGCTCCCCAAATAGCAAAACTCCTTTACTACTTTAAGTGCCTCATTTCCTAATCTAATTCTCTCAGCATCACCTGACTTAATTCGACTACATTCCATTATCCTTGTTTTGCTTTTGTTGATGTTCATCTTATATCCTCCTTTCAAGACACTGTCCATTCCATTCAACTGCTCTTCCAAGTCCTTTGCTGTCTCTGACAGAATTACAATGTCATCGGCGAACCTCAAAGTTTTTATTTCTTCTCCATGAATTTTAATACCTACTCCTAATTTTTCTTTTGTTTCCTTTACTGCTTGCTCAATATACAGGTTGAACAACATCGGGGAGAGGCTACAACCCTGTCTCACTCCTTTCCCAACCACTGCTTCCCTTTCATGTCCCTCGACTCTTATAACTGCCATCTGGTTTCTGTACAAATTGTAAATAGCCTTTCGCTCCCTGTATTTTACCCCTGCCACCTTTAGAATTTGAAAGAGAGTATTCCAGTCAACACTGTCAAATGCCATCCATGAAATACACGACCACACCATATCAGCACCACCTCCAAATTTTACTGTTGGCACTACAGATGATGCAGATGTTCACTGGGGCATCCGCCATACCCACACCCTGCCATCGGACTATCACATCGGAAAAAGTGGACCTAGGGATAATTGGGTGTGTGGAACTCCCGCTTACAGACATATGACACAAGTGACAGCCAATTCTAGGAGCATTGTACCAAAACTATGTACCAAGTATTTGCAGATAATCTGACGATAGCTATTTATCATAGCAGGCATATTGTGACGAATAAAACGATCTCCTGTAGCATCGCTTTTAGAAATATAATTACATATTGTCCTTGAATGACATACTCAATGCAGCAGGTACAAAAGGCTATAAATTGAATCAGTACTTGTATGGTGTTTTACTATACATTGTGCTTTTGGGATTATCAACATTTCTCCAGCAATATCCGCACTCTAAAAAATGTTGAACTACATGGCAGTATATGCTTCCCATTGTACGACATCGTGCGGCCGTTAATCCATTGCTGTCGGGGTATTCTGGGAGAAATGCGTGATGGAAATCCGTTCTGGTTGCCATGTATGAGGTCTTACTTCGTTGATAATCATTCAATGAGAATACACTGAGGCGACAAGTGTCATGGGATAGCGATATGCATATATTAGGTGGCGGTAGTATCGCGTACACAAAGTACACTATGTGATCAAAAGTATCCGGACACCTAGCTGAAAATGACTTAAAAGTTAGTGGATCCTTCCATCGGTAATGCTGGAATTCAATATGGTATTGCCCCAACCTTAGCCTTGATGACACCTTCCACTGTTCAATCAGGTGCTGGAAGGTTACTTCGGGAATGGTAGCCTATTCTTCATGGAGTGCTGCACTGGGCAGAGGTCGGTGGGTGAGGCCTGGCACGAAGTCGGCTTTCCAAACCATCCCAATGGTGTTCTATAGGGTTCAGGTCAGGACTCTGTGCAGGCCACTCAATTACGGGGATGTTTCGTGGTGTAATCACTCCGACACAGGCCGTGCGTTAGGAACAGGTGCTCAATCGTGTTGAAAGGTGCAATCGCCATCCCCGAATTTCTCTTTAACAGTGGGAAACAAGAAGGTACTTAAAACACCAATCTGGAAAAGTGCTATGGTAGTGCCACGCAAAATAAGAAGGTGTGCAAACGCCATCCATGAAATACACGACCACACCATATCAGCACCACCTCCAAATTTTACTGTTGGCACTACAGATTATGCAGATGTTCACTGGGGCATCCGCCATACCCACACCCTGCCATCGGACTATCACATCGGAAAAAGTGGACCTAGGGATAATTGGGAGTGTGGAACTCCCGCTTACAGACGTATGACACAAGTGACAGCCAATCACCTGACCACGTTCGAAGTCTGTGAGTTTCGCGGGGCGCCCCATTCTGCTCTCTCACGATGTCTGGTTGCTACTGAGGTCGCTGATATGGAGTACCTGGCAGTAGGTGGCAGCACAATGCGCCTAATATGAAAAACGATTGGTTTTGGGGGTGTCCGGACACATATGATCACACAGTGTATGACAGGACAGCGCATTGTCAGAGCTGTCTTTTATACTCAGGTGATTCATGTGGAAAGGTTCTTGTCGTGATTGGCCCCACGGCGTTAATTAACAGACTTTGAATGCGGAATAGTAGTTGCAGCTAGAGTCATGGGACATTATATTTCGGAAATCGTTAGGTGATTCAATATGGCGAAATCCAAATCGTCAAGACTGGGCCGAGAATACCAAATTTTAGGCATTATCTCTCACCGCGGACAACGCAGTGGTCGCGGCCTTCACTTAACGACCGAGAACAACAGCGTTTGTCAGCAGCAGCCTAGAGTTGTCAGTATTATCAGCCAAGCTAACCTGCGTTAAACGACTGCAGAAGTCATTGTGAGACGTACGATGAACGTATCTGTTAGGACAGGGGAGCAGAATTTAGCGTTAATGGGCTGTACCAGTAGACGACCGACGCAGGTACCTCTGTAAACAACTCGATATCGCCTGCACCACCTCTGTTGGAATATTGACATTAGACTTCTGGAAATCCGCGAATTGATCACATGAGTCCAGATTTCAGTTGCTAAGAGCGAACCCTACGTAATTATGGGCCCAGGTTGACAGCAAGCCGCTGTCCAAGTCGGGGACGGCTCCACAATGTTGTGGGCTGTGTTTGCATAGAGCGTATTGGCTCCTCTCGTCCAACTGAGCCGATCGTTGCCTGGAAACTGCTATGTTGTGCTGTTTGGAGACCATTTGCAGCCATTCACGAACTTCATGTTGCCTAACAACAACGGAATTTTTATGGATGACGGTGTCCCATGTCACCGGGCCACAAAAGTTCACGACTGGTTTTAAGAATTTTCTGCACAGTTCGCGCGATTAACTGCCCTCCCAGATCGGCCGACATGAATGGAAAAAAATATGGAACATAATCGAGACGTCACTTTGTCATAAAATCTTCCAATGGCAACATTTCTGAAGTTTGTAACGTATATTCAACTAATATATGTAACGTGGCTATAGCCAAAATTGCCTATGTTCATCTGTGAAACTGGACTCGGTAAGCAACGTGGGCTATCAGTAAGCGGAATCTAACCTTCATTACGCTGTGTGCGTGTTGTATGAGTGTCATATTCACTGTCATATCAGCCCTCAGCAGATCGTTACATAAAACCTTAAAACTAACATTTGGATAAGCTATCTGTATGCGTATTTTAATATGAAAAACTACAGGAACAAATGAACCTGAAACAGTACCCAAATTATCTGACTGCGTTTTTGAACCAGAATTTACAGGTAATACAGAATCTGACTTGTGCAACGGAACTCACTGGATTAGAGTACATGACATGTTGTGGTGAGTCAGTGTCTCTGTTTTGGCCCTAAGTTCTGCACTCACCTCTTTAGATGACTGTCTTTTTCCATGTCGTTTACAGCAATTCTCAGCAGTATGCAGCAGCAGCGGCTAAAGCTTATTGTTACTAAGAGTAAATTTAATAAAAAGTAGTTTGCTCGGGCCCTGTTGACTACTAAATAACTTGTGAGAACAGATTTTATCAATTAACTCTATTGTAAACTTCAGAATCATCATGAACAAGTATTAATAGTGACAATGACAAATGACGTATGTGTCAATAATGGCTGAGTGCCAGATTAACTAATTATTTCAGTTTCATAATTGCGTTAACATTTAGTAACCACAGCATATTATTTATATGTGGAGAATATTTTTTATTATTTGGAAGATAAGGAGCCTTCTTTCACTGACAAGCGAAACATGGGATTATTGCAAACTCGGACTAACAATCACGAGTCTAACCTTGTAATTGCTTTTGCGCTAGGCTTGCGAATTTTACTTGGAATTCCATCTCCAAGCATAGTTAAGCCATCTAAATCTCTCCTGGCTGTATAAATGACATCAGGCCTCGAGTTTGGTGAGATCCGCCGTCACAGCCGTGAGGGCACCGTGACACGCCTTCTGTCTCCGAGCTCTCGACCGACACCACTGCTTCCACTCCTGCAGACGCACCTCGTCCCACAACAATGCGCTCCCATCTTTCGTCCTCATATTGTTACTACCGATATCTGAGTGCTTACACAATGGGAAGAATAGCGTTGAGTTGGATATATTGTTTCTTGTAGTGGAGAGTTCTGACCCACTCCTTACAAGTTAGTGACAGCTGTAGAGGGAGCATGGTTCAGTATTTCGGCAGGGGCCTTCCAGCGACTTGTTGAGTCAATGCGACGTCGAGTTGCTACGCGCCGGCGAGCAAATGGTGGTTTGACACGGTATTAGCAGGTATCTCAAGACTTTTGTTACCTCATAGTGTTAAATCGTGTAAAAGTGTACATTCTGTCCTAGTGACCTGTACACTGTAGATACAAAATATTGGATGTAGAACGTAAACCATTAAGAGGTTAAGCCTTAGGTCTGTTCAGTCTGGGCAACTTATGCCTACAAATCAGACTGATGAGCTGTCTATGACCGTGGTCCTTGTCATCGCCATACAGCCAATAATTCCACCTGCTACTGCCACAGATGTATCCTGATGGTATCACCAGTTCTTCATTCGAGCAGCTACTCCACTGGCCCCACAGGGCTGGGTGGAACCTTCTCCAGACTTCCTGGCCGCATAGAAAAGATGAGGTGGTTCCAGAATTCGAACTCCCGTCCTCCCACACTGAAGGCAATGACGATAACTATTCGGCTATGCTGGCGGCCAAAAAAAAAAAAAAATTCTAACTCGTCTACGCTAAAACAACTCATGTGTAGGTTTTAAATGAAATCGCACTGAGGATTGAATATGCAGCAGGATTTTGGAACATGTATTGTATTCGAACATTATGAATTACCTCGAAGCAAAGAGTCTATTGACACACAGTCAACAATGATTTACAAAACATCGTTCTTGTGAAACACAACTAGCTCTTTATTGGCATGAAGAGGTGAGTGCTATTCACAAGGGATTTGAGATTGATTCCCTATTTCTGGATTTCCGGAAGGCTTTTGACACTGTACCACACAAGCGGCTCGTAGTGAAATTGCGTGCTTAGGGAATATCGTCTCAGTTATGTGACTGGATTTGTGATTTTTTGTCAAAGAGGTCACCGTTCGTAGTAACTGACGGAAAGTCATCGAGTAAAACAGAAGTGATATCTGGCGTTCCCCAAGGTAGTGTTATAGACCCTTTGCTGTTCCTTATCTATATAGACATTTGGGAAATAATCTGAGCAGGCATACTAGATTGTTTGCAGACGACGATGTCGTTTATCGACTAATAAAGTCATCAGAAGATCAACACAAATCGCAAAACACTTTAGAAGAAATATCTGAATGCTTCGAAAATTGGCAGTTGACCCTAAATAAAGAAAAGTGGGAAGTTATCCACATGAGTGCTAAAAGAAATCCGTTAAACTTTGGTTACACGATAAATCAGTGAAATCTAAAGGCCGTAAATTCAGCTAAATATCTAGGAATTACAATTACGAAAAACTGAAATTGGAAGGAACATACAGAAAATATTGTGGGGAAGGCTAACTGAAGACTGCGTTTTATTGGCAGGACACTTAGAAAATGTAACAGACCTACTAAGGAGACGGCCTACACTACGCTTGTCCGTCCCCTTTTAGAACACTGCTGCACGGTGTTGGATCCTTACCAGATAGGATTGATGGAGTACATCGAAACAATTGAAAGAAGGACAGCACGTTTTATATTATCTCGAGATATGGGAGAGAGTGTCACTGAAATGATGCAGGATTTGGGCTGGACATCATTGAAACAAGGGCATTTTTCTATGCGACGGAATATTCTAACGAAATTTCAATCACCAACTTTTCCTCCGAATGCGAAATTATTTTGTTGATACAGACCTACATAGGGAGAAACGATGATCACGAAAAAATAAGGGTACTTAGAGCTCGTACAGAGAGATACAGTTGCTCGTTCGTTACACGTTATACGAGATTGGAATAATAGAGAATTGTGAAGGTGGCTCGATGAACCCTCTGCCAGGCACTTAAATGTCATTTGCAGAGAATCCATGTAGACGTATATGTTGTTGATACTCCCCAAGTGAAGGTCAATAGCTGTGCAGCTGAAGTATGAATTCCTCATTATCTATAGGTACTGATAGCTTAACTTTTACAAACGTTTGATAGACATATTATGCTTTATCATTCACGGAGAGTCAAAGAAGCTGTTTAGCTTCCATCAATATGGATATCAGCAACTCAGCTGACGATCACTAACTTAATCACAATTATTTACTTGAATTATAGAAAAAGTAGTAAATTATTCCCTGTACTTGTGTTATTTGAATTACCACCTCAGTTGCACCATTCTGCCTAGGGTGGGTTCCATTTCATGTCTATCTTTGTGAAATTTGTTTGACTGTCTTGTGTTCATAGGTCGCAGTTTCACTTTTGTCTGCATGGGAACGTCTACCCTTTTGACAACTTTATTTGGATGATGAAATGAGTGCATGATGCAATGAAGATGCTATCAATTTCATTTTCGATGTGTAATATATTCCATTTCCCATCCATGGACCATAGACCTTGCCGTTGGCGCGGAGGTTTGCTTGCCTCAGCGATACAGATAGCAGTACCGTAGTTGCCACCACGATGGAGGGGTATCTGTTGAGAGGCCAGACAATCGTGTGGTTCCTGAAGACGGGCAGCAGCTTTTTCAGTAGTTGCACGGGCAACAGTCTGGATGATTGACTGACCTGGCCTTGTAACATTAACCACAACGGCCTTGTTGCTCTGGCACTGCGAACGGCTGGAAGCAAGGGGAAACTACAGCCGTAATTTTTCCGAGGGCACCGCTTTACTGTATGGTTAAATGATTATGGCGCCCTCTTGGGTAAAATATTCTGTAGGTAAAAAAGTCTCCCGTTCGGATCTCTAGACAGGAACTACTTAGGAGGACATATTTATCAGGAGACAGAAAACTGGCGTTCTGCAGATCGGTGCGTGGAATGTCAGATCCATTAATCGGGCTGGTAGATTAGAAAATTTAGAAAGGGAAATGGACAGGTTAAAGCTGGATATAGTGGGAATTAGCGACGTTCTTTGGCAGGAGAAACAAAACTTCTGGTAAGGTGAATACAGGGTTATAGAGGTAATGCAGGAATAGGATTAACGATGATTTAAAAAAAAGGAGTGCGGGTAAGCAACTACGAAAAGCATATTGAATTCATTATTGTAGCCAAGATACACACAAAGCCCTCGCAGTGGTTGAGAAGGGAGTGAGACAGGGTTGTAGCCTATCCCAAATGTTATTCAATCTGCATATTGAACAAGCCGTACATTTTCTGCAATTCATCACACTGCTGACTAGGGCACCCGCCCTGCCAGAGTTTCGGCACCTGCAGGCGCTCTGCCGCTGAGACGCCTGGTGCAGGGAGATGCACAGACGACGGATGGAAGGCAAAAATTGAAAAAGGGAAAATATGCTGCAGCACCCTGCAATGTCACCGTGAAGGTCTATTTTACCCCACACATCGTAATGTGTTGTGGAACTACAGTTTTACAGCTCTGTTGGGACATGTGTTACTAACGGTTTTCTACAATTCATTGTAAATAAACGTAATCCTATTATATTGTGTCATATCATGCGCAAACGATATGGTGCAAATATTGGTACTAACGCCATGCTACGAACACACTAGCTTTCAAACCATCTCTACTGCTGACACATGAGTAAATTTAGTCTGGGATCAGAACTAAGTGTTGTGAATATTGCTATTAATGTCATATTATAACAGAGGTCGCCAATTAATGCATCGTCTACACACACAGAAGCAGTCTTAGATTTGAAGTGAAAATGCATTCTAACCCTAGAGTTCATATGCCAGTAATATGGATCTGCCACACACGTGTTCTGTTTCCTTGGTACCAGTGTGTATCAGTAGCTCACGCGCACTCTTTGGTTCCAGCGAAGCTAAGAGTTCCTAGCTCCGCTGGTCAGCTGTAGATGCCCGAGCACAGGGTATTTTGGGCACATGAAGGACAATTTTACATGGCCGATGGAGAATTTCGTGGTCAGAGTCATAGGCGCTGACAGGGACCTATTATTGCTGTGTTTGCGGTTGTTGGACTTTGCAGAGTCTTGGATTGTAGATGACCAATGGAGCTGCGTGATTAATAACTCAGGCCTTAGGCGGAAGGAAAATGGTTTGGACTGCCCGATACTGCGATTCTTGTAATTAACTGTGACACTTGATATGTCTCACCAAGTACTGGTTTCACATCGCAGTAATCCATCGCATTCTGGTTCCACCTCTATCTTTGTTCAGTTAATGTTCTCCTCTATGATTTTGCTGGCACCTTTACCTGGTCAATTTGTACGGAGTTGGGCAGTTATATATTGCGTGCAGTGGTGGAACTTCAGATACATTTCTGTGTGGTCAATTCATGGGCTGTGAGAGTAACTGATCTTCGGTGTTAACTGCAGATTTCGTTAGTTGTGATTGATTTGTGTTAGTATTCCGCGCTTCTCTTACAGACCTATGCTCTGTTTTAGTGTGACTCAACTGATGGACTCTTCTGAGAAAAATACTGATTTGGCTGCTTGTTATTTATTTTTGTTGTTGTGTACTAATTCCTACTATTCTTGCCAGTGACTTAAGATCTAGTATAAATGTCCATTATTAAATGAAAATACGAATAGTACAGGCCTAAGCCAGGTTTTGTGACCAAGGTCATTACTTGTCTTAAAGGGGAGTCTGGCTAAGTTCAAAATTGTACTAATCCACGTAACACTGTTTATCCATCGTCACTCATTCTTCGTTCGTATCGTTTATTGAGGTATTTGGATATATTACGTTTCCTTTAATAGTAACCGTAGGCCAGTGTGTATTAATTGCAAGGTAAGCTTATTTACTCTTCCTCGTGAGCCTCCTACAGGTATCCAGCGTAGTGTTAACTTTACTCTGTTTGTAACCTGTGGAACGCTGTTGGCTGTTGGGCACTACTCTGCCCAACAAGACTTCTGCTAAGTCGTTCCAGTTAGAGCAATTGGTTACTTAAGTTCATTTTCGTCTTCTTTTTATCTACTAGTTTCACACAATAGGTAGAAGTTTATGCCAAATTATATGTATGGTCACATTTGACCGACATATATGAAGTTCCTTTTCATACATTCATTTATTTACAGAGAGAAGTTAAGCAAGAGCGCCTTATCTGATGCCTCTTGACCAGCTAAAATGCACACATCAAGAAAAGTTTTGCATCAACTCGGTTCGGAGAGTTTCGCAATATGTACAGAATCTGGAATAGAGCTCAACATAAACATCATTTCCTCCCTTTTTATTGCCCATAAAAACTACACACTGCATGTTGAACCACCATAGAACGAGACGTTCAGAGATGGTGATCCAGATTGCTGTACACACCGGTACCTCTCATCCCCAGTAGCACGTCCTCTTGCATTGATGCGTGCCTGTATTCGTCGTGGCACACTACCCACAAGTTCATCAAGGCACTGTTGCTCCAGATTGTCCCACTCCTCAATGGCGATTCGGCGTAGATGCCTCAGAGTGGTTCAAGGGTCACGTCGTCCATAAACCGCACTACCTATCCCAGGCATGAGCGATTGGGTTCATATCTGGAGAACATGCTGGCCACTCTAGTCAAGCGATGTCGTTATGCTGAAGGAAATCGTTACAAGATGTGCACGATGGGAGCGCAAAATATGGTCCATGAAGACGAATGCCTCGCTAATACGCTGCCAATATAGTTGCACTATTGTTCGGAGGATGGAATTCACGTATCGTGCTGCCATAATGGCCCCTTCCATGACCACCAGTGGCGTATGTCGGCCCCACATAATGCCACCCCAAAAGAGCAGGGAACTTCCATCTTGCTGCACTCGCTGGGCAGTGTATCTAATGCGTTCATCCTGACTGGGTCACCTCCAAACACATCTCTGACAGTTGTCTGACTGAAGGCATATACGACTGTTATCGGTGAAGAGAACTTGATGCCAGTCCTGAGGGATGCATTCACATATTGTTGGGCCCACCTGTACCACACTGCATGGTGTTGTGGTTGCAAAGATGGATCTCACCATCGACATCTGGAGTGAGGTTGTGCATCATGCAGCCTATTCCACACAGTTTATGTTGTAACACGATGTCCTGTGGCTGCACAAAAAACATTATGCAACATGATGGCGTTGCTGTCAGGGTTACTCCGAGCCATAATCCGTGGGAAGCGATCATCCACTGCATTACTGGCCCTTGGGCAGCCTGAGCGAGGGATGTCATCGACAGTTCCTCTCACTCTTTATCTCCTCCATGTCTGAACAACATCACTTTGATTCACTCTGAGACGCCAGGACACTTCCCTTCTTGAGAGCCCTTCCTGACACAAACAATGCGAACGCAATCAGACCGTAGTACTGACCGTCTAGGCAGGGTTGAACTACAGACAACACTAGCCATGCACCTCCTTCCTGGTGGAATGACTGGAACTGATCAGCTGTCGGACTCCCTCCGTCTAATAGGCGCTGCTCATACATGGTTATTTACATCTTTGGGTGGGTATAGACAACTCTGAACAGTAAAATGGACTGTTTCCGTGATACAGTAGCCAAAGTCAACATCTATTTTCAGGAGTTCTGGGAACTGGGGTGATGCAAAACTGTTTTTCATGTATGTAATTGGCTTAGAATAACATGTAAACATAATCTTAAATTACTCTAGATGAGATACAGCTCTGAGCATTGTTTGATAGATTGTTACATTGACTCTTAAGGCCAGATTAATAATATTTTACCTTTTATTTCTTTAAGTTGTCGTTATCTTACGGTTTCCACTTTGTGCAGCATACTACACGGAAGAACCAGTCAGTAATTGTTTTACCAAAGATGATTTATTTTCATGTATGTGGACTCCTTCAATGAAAATTTCTGTGGGTGTATGCCTTATCATAAATTTTGGAAATTGTTGCATTGTGAACACATTTGCATCTCCGCAAGACATGGACATAATTAGTGAGTGTGTTTCTCTTGTAAATGCTTGTCCTTGGCAAGTAAGAAAATTCTTGATGTTTTTAAGAAGTGCTGTAATATCTTTATGGTATTGTAAGAGGAATGGTTTGTTTTAGTAATCATTGTTATTTTTTCCACAGCTAATGTGATACTGTATCACAGTATTCTGAGACACAAACTAAGCCTCTATGGTTTCCTTGGGGATGACTGATGTTCCTGCTCAATACAACGTGCTCTTTTTCTGTTCAGATGACTGTCTTTGGACTTTCATCATAACTGTTTACTTAAAGTCATACTTGACGGACACTCACTGGCAGTGTTTGCAAACTGTGCAGTTGGCTGAATAAATAAATTGTTGTTGATTAAATTGAAGATTTATTGTTACTGTAGTCCAGCAACTTACCGCAACAGTACAGCGCCTTACTACCACACTGGCTGTGGTGTTATGTGTAATAGCATATTTTTACCAATTACTTTACAATAATGAATTTAGTTAAAAACATGTTTATTATTAATGATATACGTTTCAATTATTGTTGAGTTTTCATGGAAGGAAACTCGCTTCTTGCTACACACATTAGTGTATATGAATCTCAGATTGTCGCTACTGTGGTGATTTTACTAGAGCAGTGTTCTATTTACTTCAGAGGCGTGTATTGTAGTGCCAGTCTCGTGTTATCCTGTCTATCCAGTGTTGGTGGTTGAACTGCCTGGCGCGGTCCACTGGGGTTTTCCCCTTGTGATTCCTGGCCCCGCTGTCAGCCCCTGCATCGAGTAGTGCAGTCGCCTCCTCCGTGCGGCCATGCTCAGCCGCGAAGTGCAGCGGCGTGTCCCCGTCCACGTTCCTGGCATTGGGGTCTGCAGAGAACGCCGCCAGCAGCCGCACCACGGCCGGCCGGCCGCCCCATGCAGCCCAGTGCAGCGGCGTGTTCTGGACCCAGTTCCCGGCCCCCACCTCCGCGCCAGCCCCCACCAGACAGCTCGCCGCTTCCACGTGACCCTCCCAGGCTGCCCAGTGCAGCGCAGTGTTCTTGTTCCCATCCGTCGCACCCACATCAGCCCCAGCTGCCAGCAGCATTTGCAGCTCTTGCACTGTCCCATCGTTAGCTGCCTTGATCAGCCTCCTGCCTTTCTCCGCTGCAGAGAGGGCCCTACACAAAACACAGAAACTCTCATACTTTCCTTCAGACACACACTTCCGATGAAGAAGCGTATCGGAGTGGTACAACTGTAACCAATTCTAAAACTCATCTCTCTGACAACTGATAAATCTCCCATCTGTGATACAGAACACTGAGAAAGTTGTTTTATATTAACGTACAGATGCACAGTTACGTCATTCTCTCAAATTCTTCATGCACTCTCCACAAAAAATTCCTACACTCCAACTCTCAAGATACAAAGTTATCACATTTGGTCACTTTAATTCGTGATCGTTAGTTTTTTGACCTTAGAATTCTGTCGTTATAGAAGTTGTTTCCTTCCACTTCGTTCAGCCATTACTACATCTCTGTGTGCAGCAGTCCTCTCTGACACTTGCAAATGTGACAAATAATGCTAATGACGTCTCCTGCTATTTAAAGATAAGTTTCTGTTATTACAGGAGCAAAAGTAAACCCAATTATCAACAAGTTTCTTGACACAAACTCGTCAAACAGAGAAAGCTACTGTTAACCAGGAAACCATTTAGTAGTGACGTTTAGGGTACAGCAATGATACCAAACTGGACTCCTCTACCCCTACACACAATCACACTCATTGACAGATGAACATACACACAAGAACTAACACAAACAAACAAACAAACAAACACACACACACACACACACACACACACACACACACACACACACACACACGCGCACAGAAACATACACATAGAGAAAGAGAGAGAGAGAGAGAGAGAGAGAGAGAGAGAGGGAGGGAGGGAGACAAAGAGAGAGAGAGAGAGAGAGAGAGAGAGAGAGAGAGAGAGAGATAGAGAGAGAAAGAGAAACTTTCGTCTTATATTCCTCTGGCCGTGATGCGCCTTAAGGCGACAGCGAGATCATGAGAGTAAATTAAAGTTTAATGTACTTGTCTCGATATGACAACGTTGGAAAGTAAATCTTGTTTCGTGGAAAGTGCTGCAGTATGTAATTTACATGCGACAATCTCGCTAGGATGGTTCTAAACGAAAATACCTACATGCTGATACAACACACTGTGCGACATGTGTTCAGGAGAAGAATTTAGTAACATTTTCTGAAACTAAAGTCAATTAAGAAGTAATGGTAAATGACGTATTAAATTAATGAATCCAATATCCGCTGATCGATAAAATATATAATTCCTTTTTCTAGAAATATTTTGGGCAGACAGATTTGCAAATGTTGCTGATTCTATTGAAAATCATACAGCTGACATACTCAAAACTCATTTTATAGTTATGATAACTGCATGAGATAATAATGGTTCTTTTCTATATAGAGAGAAACAAACGTGAATCCTGAATGACTGTACAGGAACCAACAGCTCTGAAGCCCTTTTGACTCCCACAGTGTTTCACTTGGTGTGGTCCCGGTGAAGGCAGTGTATTTATGTTTGCCTGGCACATATGTTTGAGTGTATGTGTGTTTTGTGCGTGTGTGTTTTGTGCGTGTGTGTGTGTGTAGTCTGGTGAAGGTGTACCCACGGTGTGACACTGAATGTTTGAAGTAGTGCTACTTAGTTTTTAAATGCACAGATCACTGACAGAGTCAAAGTCACATCTCCAGATTCAAAAAACTCCTACAGATGAGAGCCAGTCTCTGAGCTGTTTGGGCAATTTAATACGGAGCTATGGAAGCTGCTTCACAAACAGGCGTTAAACTATCATTACTGGTACTTTAATGGTAATCATTTATAACCTGACCAGAATCAGTGACAATTTAAGACACTTGATCTACTACGGTTTCTCATTACGACTGTATATTTTGTGGAATCCCCACTTTAATTACAGCTCGTTGGCTCATGAGTACACCCAGTGCATGATCCCCTCTCCTCCAACCCAACAGATTTTCTGGGTGGACAAGATGCTGCAAGTCTATATTCTGTTAGATCAGTCGTATGTGGGCTTCTGGGCCACAAAGTTTATCGCTGTTAAAAAATGATCCGCTACTCTGTACTCTAAATCTGTTGCTGAAGCAGCCACACACAATTTCTACAGAGCGATGAGTCTTTGCCGTTCATATGTGTGGTTATTGGGGCTGGTATTGGTACCACCCAGCATGGGCGTGCCTCAACTGTGAACCGATGATAGCCACCTTCTGTACACGAGTGATCTCTGATGGGGTGTGGTGTAGCAGGCAATTTATTGAGTGGTGTTTCTAGCACTGATGTACAATGGATTTGGTGGAGACCTGCAAACCATGCCCAAAATTGAATGCATGAAAATGAAAACTACACGCCATAAGCTTTCCTAGCATTTTCTCCCATATTTTTGACAAATATTACATACATATAAACTTTGTTAGTAATAATGAGTCACTCCCAATTCTTTCAGTATTTAGCAGCAGTCCTTCCACTGCCCAAAAAATTTCCTAACAGAACACAGCCAGTGGTGTGTCACTTTCTATGTAATGACAGCATCTTCAAGACTGCCTTTAGTGTCACAGTGCTACAGTACATGCAGATGTAGGATCTCAAACCATGGGACTGACTGTGCTCCCATAAATTTCCTAACAGAACACAGCCAGTGGTGTGTCACTTTCTATGTAATGACAGCATCTTCAAGACTGCCTTTAGTGTCACAATGCTACAGTACATGCAGATGTAGGATCTCAAACCATGGGACTGATTGTGCTCCCATAAATTAAAAGTTCGCTCTCTGCATATGGATTACTGTACGTAAAATACTAACAGGAAATGGGGTAACTTATGATTCACTCTGAAATGTAAGAATGACTTTATAAAATATTTGTTATACTTAACGGACTTTTAGCTGAATGATTCTCAAAACAGTGTTTTTCATTTATAATTTTGGCGCACAATTTTTCCTCTCTAGTGATGAAAAATAATGTTTCACCTCATGAAAGTAGCAGGAACACAAACCTACTATAAAAATATAATTCACTTATAATAAGATGTTTTGAGAGGCCCCCGGCCAGGGTGGCCGAGCGGTTCTAGGCGCTACAGACTGGAACCGCGCGACCGCTACGTTCGCAGGTTCGAATCCTGCCATGGGCATGGATATGTGTGATGTCCTTAGGTTAGATCGGTCTAAGTAGGTCTAAGTTCTAGGGAACTGATGACCTTAGAAGTTAAGTCCCATAGTGCTCAGAGCCATTTGAACCATTTGAGAGACAGTATGTGCCATAAACAATAATTGAAGTGAAATTAATCTAATGCACTAAGAAAGAAGAAGCCAATCACACTGAAAACAAGGAACATGCACTGAAGTGAAATGATACCCTGGAAAACCACTCAGAAAAGTTGAATTTGCAAAGTAATGTAATGAACATTAGTGACAGTTTAAATTTTGTTTCACATCACAACCGCAAGTTAGATTTCCTGCTTAGCATGAACAAGGACTTTAACAGATTTTTTAATCTTTCACTTTGAGAGACAGTTAATAGGATTTCTTTTCTTTAAAATAGTGATTTAGTGCATTGGTGATCAGTATATTTCGGTTTAGGAATGCACTTGAATTCCGTGTGTTTGTAAGTTGCTCTGTTGGTGAACATGTTTTTTCCACCATGCAGCTCCATTCATCGTTTGTCTACTATTCAGAATTGCAGGCAAAGTAAACTTGGAGGGATAGGAAACTGTATAATTTATCTGTGATGGGAACATTATCACAAATTACCTCCTACCTGCTGGTTCTGAGTTTTGTGGTCAGCAAGGGATTATTTAGATTATTCCCTGAAAAAAAACTGTGTCCAACTAATACTCTGAAACAGAATCTAGCTTGTGATTTATTAGATCTACATTGATCGAAGTGTATCTGCTAGATGCTTCATATGGAATGAGAATGCATTTGGACATAGCAGTAATTTCTTGTCTTTCGTGACGTTCAGTTCCGTGGCTTGAGATCCAACATCTGCAAGTCCTGTAGCATTGTGACACTAAAGATGGTCTTGAAGGTGCTGTCATTACACATGAAGGAATACACCACTGCCTGTGTTCTGTTTGGAAATGTTGTGAACAGTGGAAATACTACTGCTAAATGCTTTTACCAATGGTATAAGTCTTCATGAAAGTTACCACTTGTATCTTATAAGTAATTTTTGTGTCACAGCCGTCTAGCCTTTGAAGCACTGACATACGGTTATGTTCCTAACTAACTCAAACCATATTGTAAATTGTGGGAAAATACATAAGATCCGCAAGCATTTATGGATATGATATTTAGGCTAGTTTTATGAGCTGGAACTGTTTCGTAGTCAATTACTGGTCTCGCTGTTCAAACGTGTGCAGTTTTCTGCAAATTTTAGTTCCTGTTGAACTGCAAACTGATTTATGAGCATTTTCCTTACATATCTTCTTCATCTTGGAAACCTGAAGTCCTTGTCATATTACGAGATGTGATTTAAAATCAGAAGCATGTGATGTTGCTGGCAGCAGCCATCCCATACTAATCTGGGTATAGTGTTGTCATAAGATGCTGACTAACGATGACTGTGGATGCCTCGTTAATTATAACACTGTATATCATGTTAGTCACTCATCCGTTAAATCGCATTTTGCTCACAGTCATATTAAAAATTGTTTTTCACTCAGTCATATGCATTGTCAAACCCAACTATCATTCTCGCTGGATGTGATTTACAAGCTGAGGTCTGATATAAAATATATCTGTACATTCTGGCAATAGATCTGACATGTTCCTAGCTATAGTACTACGAAAACTGCATTGAGCTCGATTCTTTATGAGAAGCAGTTTTAATTGGTTGGTTGGTGTGGTGAGTAAAGGGATCAAATTACGCTGTCATCTGTCCATTACCCAACATTCAAACAGCTCTCAGGTTAAAAACATTACCAAAACGATTTCGGGAAAGTACAAGGCGAAAGACTGACTGGAAACCACACTGAAGAAGAAAACAAAAAAGGCTAACAAAAGTGGAAAACGTAAACTAAAAGAAAAAACAGTGGATGGTATCAGAACAATGCAGCAGATGGCCAGGACTGGGTGATCACAACAGGAATAAAGGATGAGCGAGCCACTCGGCAACACACTAAAACCTCCAGCCTTAAAGACATGGCTAGACGAACTTGGACAGGGAAAATACGAACACCAAGGCTAAAAAACAGCAAAGAAAGAGTGAGGAAGAGTTAAAATAAAGATAGAAAAAGCCAGATGCTCACCATTAGATTGTGTGATAAAAATTCCCCTCACAAATAAAACGTAAAACGATGTCAACTGTTAAGACATTGACTCCCAACACCGTTAACAGTGTGATGGGTAGGTTAAAAGTCCACTGCAGAGCAACTAAACTAGAGCAGTCCAGTAAGATGAGGACGACAGTCAAGTGGGACCTACAGCAACACTGAGGTACGTCCTAGCGACGGAGGAGGTGTGTGTGTGTGTCAGCCAGGTGCGGCTGATGTGGGGTTAGCAAAGGACAACAGACTCCCTGCGAGTGGCTTGCATGGATAATTATCACAGATTTGTATTCTCCTTGACAACACATAGTTTATTTGGTGTACTGACCGTGTGTCATTAAGCATCCCAGATCCTGAAAACTTTACAGCATAAGACCAACTGGAGATCAGTCTCCAGTGCGAAGATTTCCAGAGTTGGTTTACTGGTAGCATGTTTGGTCAGCCTGCCAGCAAGTTCATTGCCCAGGATCCCAGCATGTCCTGGGGTCCTAATGTAGGTCACCGAATGTCCGCTGTCGCCGAGGGCACAAATAGACTGCTGGATAGTTAACAGCAAAGGGTGGTGAGGGAACCACTGATAGAGAGCTTGTACGCTACTTAAAGAGTCACTAGAGATGACGAAGGACTCACCTGTGCAGGAATGGATATGCTGAAGAGTGCGCGAGATAGCTACCAACTGTGCAGTGAAAACACTGACGCAATCCAGCTAGGAGCTCTGTTCAGCATCTCCAACGTGAGCGTAAGTGAAGCCAACAAGAGCCATTGAGCCATCTGTGTAGACTGTTTCTGAGTCCTGAAACTCACCAACAATAGAGAAAAACTGCCAGTGGAGGCCACAGGTAGAACTGAGCCTTTTGGGCTTTGCGATAGGTCCAGACGAACCAGTGGCTGTGGTATGGACCACAAAGTGAACACATAGAAAAGTGATTTTTCTGACGTTCCGCCAGCACGAGTGGCTGGCATTGTCAAAGCTTCACCCTCCATTGCCGGTGGTGAACTGGAGCCGAGCTCGCGGCCGCAGACTATATGTACATGGCGCGCCAACGTCCCAGGGCTTCTCCGCCGTCATTTCCGGTGCGGTTCTCCTCTTGCTACCTGCGACGGTCGTTCGCTGCAGTACGGGCAGCCAGGATCCGTTTACCTTAAGGCTTTCCTCTTTCTTGTTGAAACTATCAGCGTGTTTTTGTATTTCTACAGCTTCTCTAAACAAGCGCGTGTGATAGTGCTTCTCTACAGCCAGAACTTGCGTGCCGGCGAATTTTATTACGTGGTCGGTCTCATTCAGTGCATGCTCTGCCATGGTCGATTTCTCCACCTGCCCCAACCTGCAATGTCGCTTATGCTCTTTGATCCTGGTGTTAATTGATCGTCCAGTCATTCCGACATAAACTTTTCCGCATGTGCATGGTATACGGTATATTCCCGACATTGCAAGTGGGTCTCTTTTCTCCTTCGCCGATCTAAGACACTCTTTGATCTTCCTTGTCGGTTTGAAAATCGTCTTTACGCCGTGTTTGCGCAATATACGGCCGATTCTGTCCGTCACTCTGGGAATGTATGGCAGAAAGGCCGTGCCCGACATTTCTTTTTCTGGTTCCTTACTTCGCCGAGTGTTTGGCTCTGTTACACTGCTAATGTAATTTGTGGAGTACCCATTGCTCCGCAGAGCAGTTTCCAGGTGTTGCATTTCTCGTTTGAGGTGTTGAGGTTCACATATTCGTCCTGTTCTCGTTACGAGCGTACTAATCATGCCTCTTCTCTGGCTGGGGTGGTGGTTTGACAGATTGAGCAGGTATCGGTCCGTGTGTGTCGGTTTCCGATACACGCTGTGTCCCAGGTTTTCGCCGTCCCTTGTGACCAGCACATCTAGAAATGGCAGTTTCTTGTCCTTTTCTACTTCCATGGTAAATGTTATGTTGGCACGGAGGCTGTTCAAGTGTCTTAGGAATTCACCGAGTGGTTTCCACACCACGAAAGTATCATCGACGTACCTGTACCACACCTTAGGTTTGCAAGTCGCCGAGTCCAGTGCCTGTGCTTCGAATTGTTCCATGAAGAAGTTGGCCACCACTGGACTGAGAGGACTACCCATGGCGACACCTTCCAGCTGTTCGTAGAAATCGCCATTCCACGTGAAATCGCTCGTGGTGAGACATGCATGGAAGAGCTTTTTGATGTCTTGCGGGAACATGGAACCGATGTGCTCCAGAGCGTCACTGAGTAGTACTTTCGTAAATAACGAAACAACATCGAAGCTGACCATTATGTCGTTTGGTGCAAGTTTCAGTTCCTTCAGCTTCTCAATGAAATGTCCTGAGTCCTTAATGTATGTGTCGGTCTTCCCCACGTGTGGCTGGAGCAGAGAGGCCAAGTGTTTCGCCAGTTTATACGTTGGTGAGCCAGGAGCGCTAACGATCGGTCTCAGTGGAACGTTGTTCTTATGGATCTTGGGTAATCCATACAGCCGAGGCGGTAGGGCTTCTGTGTTGCGCAGGTTTCTCTGTATGTCCGCCGGCAGAGAAGACGCCTTGATTAATCGATTCGTATTCCGAGTGATACGCTGCGTTGGATCTGCGCTTAGTTTTCGGTACGTCGTCGGATCTAATAGGTCTCGGATCTTTTGCTCATAATTTTCGGTCTTCATTACGACGGTCGCATTCCCCTTATCGGCAAGCAGTACCAATACACTCTTGTCGGCGTTGAGATTCTTAATGGCTTGTACCTCTTCTTTCTTCATGTTGCAAGCTGGTGGTTTTGCTCGGCGCAGTATCCTGGCTGTTACAGTGCGTATTTCCTCTGCCCTTTCACAAGGAAGGGTCCGAATGGCTGCTTCGGTGTAGGCAATGATGTCCTCCATAGGTATAGTTCTCGGGATGATAGCGAAATTCCCTCCTTTTTGAAGAACAGACACTTCCTCTTCGGTCAATTGTCGTTCAGTGAGGTTGACCACTGTGTGTGACATGTCAGGAATCGCCTTGTCGGTCTTCTTCCGGCATCTTTCAAACTTTTTCTTTTGCCGCTCAGTGCAGCGCTCGAGTTCGTTCTGCATGCTCCTGTGAGTGATGCTGTCGATCTTGTCCCAGTCGTCTCGATGCATTCTGCTACTTAGTTGATAGAAAATGCTCAGAAGTTCCCGATCCGTTCTTGCCAAGTCTCTCCGTGTTGTATGTATTCGCTCACGAAGAAAAGCTCGTTCCATTCTGTCGTAGATACGATGTGCTTGGGCGGTGGTGAATAGGCGCTTGCATCTCAAGAACTTCGGTGTAGCACATTCATCTCGGCACCGTGACAGAAAGGCGAGAGAGGACATCAGTCGCGCTTTCTTCTTCCGTCGTACTCAAGGCGTCGGTACAATCTGCAAATCTCCTCCCCGTAGATGCATAATACAAAATTGTTAAGGCTTTGGTGGTCACTTGTTGACAAACTGCCTATTGGCTTCTGTCTCGGGTTCTTCGGCCGACGTTCATCTAATGATTTTTCTGACGTTTCGCCAGCACGAGTGGCTGGCATTGTCAAAGCTTCACCCTCCATTGCCGGTGGTGAACTGGGGCCGAGCTCTGGCCGCAGACTATATGTACCTGGCGCGCCAACGTCCGAGGGCTTCTCCGCGGTCATTTCCGGTGCGGTTCTCCTCTTGCTACCTGCGACGGTCGTTCGCTGCAGTATGGGCAGCCAGGATCCGTTTACCTTAAGGCTTTCCTCTTTCTTGTTGAAACTATTAGCGTGTTTTTGTATTTCTACAGCTACTCTGAACAAGTGCGTGTGATAGTGCTTCTCTACAGCCAGAACTTGCGTGTCGGAGAATTTTATTGCGTGGTCGGTCTCATTCAGTGCATGCTCTGCCACAGCCGATTTCTCCACCTGCCCCAACCTGCAATGTCGCTTATGCTCTTTGATCCTGGTGTTAATTGATCGTCCAGTCATTCCGACATAAACTTTTCCGCATGTGCATGGAATACGGTATATTCCCGACATTGCAAGTGGGTCTCTTTTCTCCTTCGCCGATCTAAGACACTCTTTGATCTTCCTTGTCGGTTTGAAAATCGTCTTTACGCCGTGTTTACATATAGTCTGCGGCCGCGAGCTCGCCTCCAGTTCACCACCGGCAATGGAGGGTGAAGCTTTGACAATGCCAGCCACTCGTGCTGGCGAAACTCCAGAAAAATCATTAGATGAACGTCGGCCGAAGAACCCGAGACAGAAGCCAATAGGCAGTTTGTCAACAAGTGGCCACGAAAGCCTTAACAATTTTGTACATAGAAAAGTGATAGAAGGAAAGTGTCGAGATCAGTAAGAAGCAAACACAAATTGCAATTGGCATCCACAATGTGCGCTGCTGTTGTCAGGGATGGTTCAAATGGCTCTGAGCACTATGGGACTCAACATCTTAGGTCATAAGTCCCTTAGAACGTAGAACTACTTAAACCTAACTAACCTAAGGACATCACACACACCCATGCCCGAGGCAGGATTCGAACCTGCGACCGTAGCAGTCCCGCGGTTCCGGACTACAGCGCCAGAACCGCTAGACCACCGCGGCCGGCTTGTCAGGGATGGTTAGCCATATTAGGGAAAGGAGATCATAATTTGAATGGTAAGGCGAATAATGAATATGGGAAGTATAATTTGCAAGCAACTGCTGTCACCTAATTCGCAATGGAGAAACACCAGCCTTTACAAGGACGCTGGTTTGGGAAGCTCCTGTCGCACAGTGGTGTATAGAGTCCAGCAGCTGGAATGCTGATGGCAAAGCAGAACCACACACCAGGCATCTATAGGAAAGAAGGGGCTGCAAAGTGCTTTGCACAGCTGCAGCAGTGTAGGGCGATTAGCACCCCATTCGTTGTGGTGCAGGCACTGAATAACATTAACATGCTGCCAGCACATTTCCTTAAGCTGACGAAGATGGGGAAGCCAAGTTAAGCAAGTATCAAAGACCAGTCCCAAAAAGCAGAATGTCTCCACTACATTAAGTAGTTGGTCATCAAGGTAAAGTTACAGATGGAGATGGCAGTACAACAAAAACAGAAGGGCATGACAAGTCTTGGCAGCTGAACACTGAAACCTGTGAGTGAGGACCCACTGCTGCACCTTTTGTATAACTTCCAGCAGTCGACGTTCAGCCACACCAACAGAAGAGGAGCAAAGGGAAATACAAAAATCATCAGAATATAGGTAAGGAGATATTGAGGACCATTAACGATGATTAAAAAGATTGGAACGCTCAGGACAGAGCCGTGAGAGACCCCATTCCCTTGGATGTGAGGCGAACAGTGTGAGGCACCAGCTCGAGCTCTGAAATGCGTAGCGACAAAAAGTTCCGTATAAAAATCGGGAGCGGGCCCCAAAGACACCACTCATGCAGAGTAAAGAAGATGTGGTGTCGCCAAGTGATATTGTAGGCTTTCGTCAGACCAAAAAAGGTGGAAATGAGGTGCTGACGCCGGGAAAAGACCATTCAGATCGCAGTCTCCGGGTAGAGTAAGTTGTCAGTGGTAGAGCGAACTCGCCAAAAACCGCCCTGAGACTTGAGGAGCCAACACAACGGCCAGCTCACCATACATTCAAGCAGCTTGCCCAGAACGTTGGTGAGGCTGATAGGACGATAATAGTCCAAATCTAGCAAGTTCTTACCAGGCTTTAGCACTGGGATGATCATACTCTCCTGGTACTGCGATGGGGAGTCGCCATCGCTCAAGATTCAGTTGATGATGACAAGGATGTGGCACTGATAATCCACTGACAGACGTTTAAGCTTTTGGGAATTGATGTGGTCTGCCCCAGGGGTTGAGTCAGGAGAATTGGCAAGGGCACTGAGCAATTCCCACTCACTGAAGGGAGCACCATATGTCTCGGACTGGTGTGGAGCGAGAGATAGGAATTGTCGTTTCATCACTGTTTAATTCTCAGATGCTGAGGTGCGAAGATAATGATCCACGAGACATTCTCCAATTATGTGTGGATCGGCATATACAGCTCCATCTCGAAATTCCATGTATACCTGCATGAGTCTCATATCCGTAAAGGCATCTGAACTTGGTCCAGACCTGGGAAGGAGAGGTTCTTGTGCCAATGGTGGAGTTGTATCGTCCCCAATACTACCATCATGCAATGAGCTGACATACCTGGACACGATGCTGTTTGAAGGCAATGACGTGCTCTAGAAATCCATGGTGCTTATGATGTTGAAGGGCCCACCTACAGTCTCTAATGGCCACAGCGATTTTGAGTGACCACCAAGGCACTGATTTCCACTGGGGCAACCTGAGGAACTAGAGATTCAAGATTCAGCTTGGGCAACAATGGTAGTAATGGTGGTCCTATAAAAAGGAGATTCTACAGTTGTAGTGCACTTGAAAGCATCCCATTCAGCCTTGGTAAGAGCCCATATGGGCAAGTGTCCAGGCGATGCTGGGGTAGGGACAGAAAGAGTGGAAAGTGGTCACTACCACACAATTCGTCGTGAGATCTCCAGTGGATATAAAGGAGCAGACCAGGACTGCAAACCAAGGGATCAACGGCTCAGTATGTGTCATATGCCACACTAAAGTGAATGGGGGCACCTGTAATGAGGAGGCAAAAACTGAGGTGAGTTAGTAGATCATTGAAAACCTTACCACAGCAGCAATCTTGGTTCCACCCCAAACAAAGTTAGGGGCATTAAAATCACCCAGAAGTAGGAAAAGTGGGGGTGGGGGTGGGACTTGAGAAATTAGGGCAGCTAATACATGGTGCAAAACTTCATCGTCTGGAGGGACGTATATACTGCTGATGGTAATTTCCTGCATTGTCCTCACAGCTCCCAAAAGTGTTTCAAAGAGCATAGGTTCGCTACAGACATAGATAGATGCAGACTCCACCTTGCAGTCTGTCACAGTCAGTACATTTTTTGTAGTACCCATGTCAGGCAGAAAGGGCTGGGGTCGACATCACAGGAAACCACGTTTCCTGAAAAGCAATGCAAAACGCAAATGTAATGCTCAAAAGTTGTCATAATTCAGCGAGGTGGGAGAAAAAACCGCCGCAGTTCCACTGGAGCAATAGGTAGTCAGTCATTTGGGAATGCATGAAGGGATCAAGGAGAAAGTTTATGCCTCAGTGTCACCACGAGTGCTGGTATCCAGGACTGTTGCGTCTGAAGCGTCAGCAAGATCTAGGACCTTGAGGGATTCTACGATCTCCACCTCGTCCTCAGACCTGGAACTGCTAGGGACTGGTGGTGTTGGGACCACTGGTGAGCCATAGTAAAGTTAGCTTTGAAAAGCGCGCCACAGCACGTAGCGTGAAGCAGTCGGCCTCCTTTCTCTGACGGTGGTGCTGTTGTCGCAATTGAAGGCTTCGGTGTCTCCGTCTAGAGGGAAAGGGGAAAAGTGGGCTGTTCGCGTGGGTTTATGATTTGGCTGTGTGGGCTCTTGTGGAGAGTTTGCAGTTGCGGCATGAAGAAGCGACTTCTCTGCTGGTGCCAGAGGTACAGCGCGCAGACCGCGGCATCAGCGTAAGCGACGCGAACAGCGGCTCCATGGTATGCGGCATTAACTGCTCGTCGCGAAAGGAGTCTTCCTGAGCGTGGGTCTGCGAGGGGCCTAATTTGCAGTTCGGCCGTATGCTGTCGACCGGCGAGGAGGTTCTGAAAATCGGCGCGCCTTCCTGCGTCCGTTGAAATGCCTGGCAGCGGGCGGCTCGGCAGAGGTGTTGCGTTGGTTCAGCCTGGGAGTCGTAACGCACCAGAAGTTGAGTATTGATTGTTACAGATTTTCTGAAGTTTAATTGAATTCAATGTACTTATTCATGTTAATTATATCAACCGTATATTTTGGGGGTTTCCCGCCATTCATTCTCGTCTGCCCACCTGCGGGAAGGTGGTAATATTAGAAAGGGTGGTCCGTTTGTCCCCTTTTGAGGACCAAAGGGGGGCGAGTCAGAGTAAATCTGTGGTTCGGATTGCTTCTTTCCTCTCCCAGCTTACCTACGGGTTTGGTTCAAATGGCTCTGAGCACTATGAGACTTAACATCAGGTCATCAGGCCCCTAGAACATATAACTACTTAAACCTAACTAACCTAAGGACATCACACATCCATGCTCGAGGCAGGATTCAAACCTGCGACTGTAGCAGTCGCGCGGTTCTGGACTGAAGCGGCTAGAACCGCTCGGCCACCGCGGCCGGCCACCTACGGGTTTATTCGACTGTTAGCCTCTGCTATGTCTGTGAAAGTCTAAGGCACCAATGGTTGTACTGTTTAAAATGCAAGGCACTAAGAGTGATCCATTCTCTCGCCTACCATAACTGGTATTACTAGACTCACATGTAAAAGGTACTCCAAGAAAGAAGAAGTAATTCCTTTTTCCTCGTAGTAAGAACGAGTCAATTGCATAAGGAATTCCTGCTCATCTGGAAGCTCTAACTTACGTAAATTTGTGTTTATGTATATATGGCTATAATCAAGCAAGGTTGTTAATGTATGCCGTAGTGGATTATTTTATATTGTTTATAGCCAGCAAGAACTGTTGTGTGTTTTTTCTATTCAGTACCTTTTAAGGCTTTTACTCAACGTGCTTACGTGTTTTATACAGTTAGTTGGTTATGAGTGTGTTTTCTTACCATGCAAAAGTTTGCCATTTCATTATGGGTAGAAATTGTTGCCTTGAAAGGAGAATGTTGTAACGGTTTGCAAGTCTCAACATGTGGTGCTGGAATTGCTGTGGGAAAACATATTCCCAAATTACCAGCAGTTCAAGCACCATATAGGGGGTAGGACGTATGGTTTTACATCACATCGATATACCATCACCTTGATTTTTTGGGAAATGAACCAACTTCAAAGGGCAAGATGTAGGCACCAGTAGCAACCATATTGTTTTTCAGTCCCGTATAGATATGCCGAATGACATGAACACCCCACTGTTCTAAATTGGTGTGGTGCTTGTCGTCAGATTGCAAGAGAAGGTCCTGGTGGAAAATAATCCCCTCGACCATGTTGTGGGGGACCATGTTGATGGGGGATGACAGGAAGAGGAATATGACTGAGCAGGTCACAGGCGAGCAACGCCCAGGGCTGGGCTCAGGATACTGTCTAATTTAGGACTGCCGCATTTCTCATTTTCGATAATACAGCCACTTCGTCAAACTCGTCCTCCAGGTTCTTGATAAAGAAAATAGAGGCTTTATAGCCAGAAAGCAGTGCCCATCTATTCTGCTGCAGACTAAATAACTTGGCGAACGATGTTCTCTCTTTTCCATACTCCTTTCTTCCTCTCATGGTGTAACTACGGAGGAGAACAATTCAGGATCATATCTGTCAACATTGTAGTTTACCCTGCCCTTCTTAGAGATTGCTGGCGCCAGTCACCAACAAGAGATGACTTGGTGCACTTTATTGTAGGTCGTGCGCCCTGATGCCACGCACTCTGATCAGAGGGTCTCTCCACAGGCGCCGCCCAGCCACAGCAAAGGCCACCTGGCATGATGGCTGTGACCAGGAGTCCTGATTCCCCAAGAAGATGGGCATGTAGTGCTTGGCAAATGTGGGGAGTTTGCAGCTCAGACATCAGCAGTGCGATCCCTGTGTTGTTAGGGGGCTAGGACCAAGAGGGTACCTGACAGCTGCCCAAGATGGATGGCTACCATGCTGGATAGTAGATGCAGAGAAATCCTCTATGGTGAGGGGGATGAAAGAGGACAGTGGGGACATGTTGTGTAATTCCTTACTATGCCTGCTGTTGCGTTCCGTCCTCGGCCACTAACTGTTCTGTTGGCACCTACTTTGCTTTGCTTGTAGTGTGCAATGTGTAATGCCAAAGAATCAGATTCAGTGTAACTGTCACCCTTATTTAGCCTTTCTGTGCATAATTCTGATTAAATTTATGTGTGTGTTATCTCTACATTTACACAACACTGTGCTCTCGAAAATTATGGACTACTGCTTTGTATTCGTGGAGGTGACGTCTGAGAGCTAGCTAAATGTGTTCCATCAGGTTCACACGCTGCAAATTATGTGGACGAGACAAGAGGAGTTCAGTATCATTCTCCTCCAGTCACTGTACCACAATCCTGTCTTCGTGACAGGGTCATAGTCGTTGAGGAAGACATAAAGTATGAAAATGTACAGGTTATCCGCATTAGTGTACAGGTAATCCTCAGCTGTCATGGTGGCATCGGTGACAGATGTCATGTAAGCCCAGGTGATAGCACCCACCACATACTCCGGCTCTCACTGTGCAGCATATATGGACCTGTGCATCTTTTGGGTAACTGTCCACCTGGACGATGGCATGTCTGGACATGGCCATCAGCATAATGTAACCAAAAGAACATGATTCATCCTACTAGAACATACGTTTCCAGTGATCCACTGTCCAGTCTCGATGAGCCTGCTGCCACTACAGTGGTAGTGACGGTTCTGGCATAACCACGAGCGCCAGAACGAAGAAAAAGAACTCAAGACCAGAGAAGGCAGTGAAACGACATGGGCCAATGGTGCACTGATTAGGGCCGCACCATACCTGCAAGAAGTGTATATAAGCGCCGCTCCTGACAGCCTCGCCTGGACATTTGTGGACAGAATTAGCATGGCATAGCAGAGAGTGCTACGAGAACTGATAGTTGTGATCCACAAACTTTGTGACAGACTTGCCTGAACACTGCATGTTACACAAGACTCTGATTTATATTGCGTGTCCCTCATCGTTTGCGACACCTTTGTACATTAAAATTGTGCATTGTCAATCTGCTTTAACGAAGTGAAACTATTAAAGTTATTAACTTGAATTGTTATATAGAATTCCGAGAAGGCAGCAACCTATACGAGGCGAGTGGGCAAGACCAAACAGTGGGCGACAAGGATGGGATGGTCCATCGACTTGGCGCTTGCATGTATCTTTTTTAAGTTCCAGATGCTTTGCAGTGCCGCCATCAAAATCAACTTCGCCACTGTCCTGTACACAACGATTTTTGAGTGTCTCTTCCCCCTGATTCACGGGTCCAGAGAGCAAAGTGGCCACAGCACATCAAGACACTGCAGGACGACCCCATTGAGGTGGAGCCTTCGCCTCCTCCGTCCCCTCTCGTCCTACCTATAGAGCTGGATCCGCCCACAACACAACAGTCGCCGCCTTCTACATGTTCTACACCAGGAGGTGGACGCATACCCTTCTGGTGGTATCCAGGGGGCCATTTTTGCCAGAGCACAGGCCGGATGGCGGGGTACGGCTGGAAGCTTGATGTCCTCTGCAGCCACAGCTTTCGGCCCATCGTTGCGCCTACACTCATTCATCCGCCACCATGGTCGCACTCAATACAAGACTCCTTTAACCAAGACGAAGAACGCAAGACCAGAGAAGGCAGTGAAACGACATGGGCCAATGGTGCACTGATTAGGACCGCACCATGACTGGATTGACACCTGCGGGAAATGAATATAGGCGCCGCTCCTGCCAGCTGCGGCCAGACATTAGTGGACAGCATTAGCATGGACTAGCAGAGAGTGCTACGAGAACTGGTAGTTGTGATCCACAAACTGAGAGACAGACTTGCTTGAACATTGCATATTGCACTAGACTACTTTATATTGCATGTCGCCCATCGCTTGTGACACCTTTTTACATTAAAGTTAAGTATTGTCAATCTGCTTTATAGAAATAAAGCTACTAACGTTTTAAGCTTAAGTTATTGTGTAGAATTCTGAGAATGCAGCATCCATTAGGCACCCTATACAAGACGAGTGGGCAAGATCCAACAATGATGATTTAATCTGTCCACATGCAAACTTGTATCAGATCATGCAGTATGCATATTCACATTCAACAACGTGTGCCAGGTTTTTGCTGTGAACCACTTGTGCTGGCACCAGAATTCTACTGTGCCGCCAGACCACCACCTGCCCTGCTGTACAAAACTCTGACCTCAGTGTTCTGAGATGGGATGTGGGCGCTCAACACATCACTGTCTGCTCGTGGTTTTACTGGTCTCCAGCCACTTTCTCTAGATGCCGACGACATTGGCACGTTCGAAGCCTCTCCGTTTCTGAGGCTATCATTCGTAGGCACTTAGTCTTTCATAACTTGTGATCTTTTATGTAAGTTGTTTTACGCCTTCGCACAGCCGTCAGCGAGGAAGGTCTTAACTTTCTTCTACCTGTACATCGATGTGCTTATTGGAACCATGCATAACAAAAGTCTTTCTCGATACACGTTCTGCTCTCTTCTTGTTATCCTTACTAACACAATTCTCGACCAGTCTTTTAAATACTGTCGTAGTTTGTTTGTGTTCTGTTCTAACATTTATTTCCTTCTCCAGTAGTTCCCTCATCGCTTTTTGATATTTTATTAGGATTGCGTCCCTCAGGTTTTCGTAACTCTATAAATTGGTATAATTCCTTTTCTGTCACGTACTTTACTGAGATTCACTAATTTTGAATATACTACATACAATATATTTTAAACTTTTTCCTCAACAGTATGTACACTGTGCATAACGATGTTGTATGTTTTGCGGTATGCATGTTTGCTTGTCACCTCAAGCAGAGAGGTACCTGGCATTTCTACAGATTCCCGCTGTGGTCTGTCTCTTTAATAATTTTTTTGTATACTTTCTTCTCGTTGGCTGTTAGCATGCACCTCTTCTTGTGTTACATCACCTGCATTACTTTTATGCACGACATTTGGCAAATGCTTGTCAGTTACCAGTTCGTGATATAACTTCAGAATAAGTGTCCTGTCTTCCATGATTATGTATCATTGTGTGTGAATTGTATTGTCCACCTATGGCGTACGAGGCTTCTAAATGTAAATTGAATCTACAGTTTATGCATGCCCATGGCTTACTGTCCTGGTTCACCAAAGCACGAAGTACTGGAATCTCTGTGGAGCAGGCGTTGTGTTTCCTTAAATTCACGTATGGACTTTGTACCAAACTATAAACTTTACAATTCTTCTTTCGCTCCCATATATCCCCTTGAATAATAAAGAAATTCGTATGTCACACAATAGCTTATTTTATTACACCTTAATTATATTAAGAAAGCATGTTGAATACTGTCATTGTTGCTAATTGAGGGCATGTATACGCATTGTTCACATGCAAAATACATAGTATTTGACTTTAACAGTAAGTGCATTAGCAATGAAATCACTATATGGTCCTGTGCATTCACTACAAACATGTAATACAGCTCTCTTGGGAGCCTTACTATGCTTCGCAGCAGGTGCATAAACACACTGCCTGTGTCCAGTGGCCTATGGAAGCACAGTGAGGCTAGGACAGAGGAGCATGCTACTCAGAATGCTGCGTGCTTTTGGCACCACGTCAGTAGAAGCCTTGTGTGTGGATCTGGGGTCTTGCCGCATTGACGTCATTATCCACCACAGAGCGGCGGTGTGCTGGGTCATGAGGGGTACACACTACAAGATTCCAGTAATAACAGGGGAAAACTTTGCAGACACGAGTCAATTAAATAACAGCCACCTTGAGACCTGAAAAATGGACTGGGAGATGACCGACAAAGGCCATCGTGTTTTCTCCTTCTTCCACAATTTACAGGTACAGCTTCATCAGAAGCATACGGATCCAAGCCGTGCCGTTGTTCACATTGCGACTGGGCTTGAACGGAGTGGGCCTTAGCTAAAGTACTACACGCACATGTGGGGAATATGGGTCTCCTGAACATGTGACATTACATTCAACACCCTCACACATGTAAGATCTGTAACAGAGCATAACGACATCAAAGAAATGCTACGAGACCCAGACAAATAGTGTGCTCTAAGCAACGCAACTGTTAATGTTTCAAGAACACTGCACGAAATCTACAGACGAGGAAACTCATAAGGCAGATCTCAGACAAGCACATAACAACCACAACAACACGATCCTTGGGAGGACACAAACTCAGACACACCACAGACATTGACGTAAATGCGGGAACAGAAAATGACACAAGCACAGCAACAACATCAGACAAAGACTCATAAGATGTTCAATACCTGAAACAGACAAAGAAAGATAACTATAAGAAAGGAGGCATCGCATGTGATTTTTTCATTTACCTGATATGCATTTTCAATGCAACAGTTAAAAATGGGAAGGAAAACGACTAATTGAAGAACTGAGACACTCATTACATCTAAGGAATATGCTATATGGTGAGGCGAATCTTTAGGTACTGTGGTTCCACTCCAGCCTATGACATTGCTTAAAGATAAAAACATCATGCTCAGAGACATACAAGATAACAGCACACATACGACATGTATATGGGTAACTACATCTAGCCATGGCAACACAAATAGTGCAATAGTATGCCCTAGACAAGATCTAATTAGTGTCGCTGCTCCATAGACAGTATAAACAAATACACTCGCAGTCACTCGTGATGTATTTCATTTAGTAAGGTTTCTGCCAAGGCCCTCCCACATGGAATGGCAACCACACAAATCATAATTTATATGTTATATTTTGTTTTAACAGTAAAATAATATTTGGAGATCATTCCTTTCCCATGTTTCTATTTTCTGTTCTAATTAATATCATTTATTAATACTCTATTTCCTACAACTAATTTAATTTACTTTGTAATTCATTGTTATTACCCTCCTTTTATAGTTCAAAACTAATTTTACTAGTGATGTAGAACAATGCAGTATTATATGTAAAATTGCATAATGCACGACATGCTTTTTAAAATGTCAGGTAGCAGGTCTTTAAATATGTAACAAATGTAATGCAATGTGCACTCACAGTTTTTCGTAAAGTCATCTACCATTATCTGCTACCATCGACAATCGATTTGCATTAATATAAGTCGATATCAGGATCCATTTACGCAGAAATTTCCCCATGCTGAGTCAAGATCTGTACCCACAACACCTGTGACACACTGTCAATTGCAGGGATTTGTTTACAGAAGACGTCGTACGCCACTACACACGACTCGACCTGACCACACGCGCAGCTGGATTGCCGGATTAACATGAGCAGCCATCTTGACCATTATGTAGTGACCACCGAAAATTTGTCCCATACTGGATGTCGAATACGTATTTCTCGCTCATCACAAGCAGTCGCCTTTACTACTAGGCTGCCTCGCCACACGACTGCACGTGTGACTCCCAGTTTCGTTGAGGCTGATGTTCCAACAAATGATTTCCAACAACTACTGCTAGACGACCTCATATTCAGCTCTCGTGGCAGACTGAACCTCCGTCTCTTACAGACGCCATTCATTCAATGGTGCTATTCCGGCTCATCCCGTGAAACGTAATTAGAGTGTCTGCAAAATGAACATGGAAATAAGTGAGGTCGTTTGATAGGATGGCCTACTAGTTAAGGCTGCTTGTTGCAAATGTTAAACAAGTATTGTACACCCAGTATGGCGCAAGTTTTCAGCTGTTACTAAATACTGAAACGTCAAAAACTAATTTGAAGAAAAAGTGCAGGAAATCACATAAAAATTAAACTTCACTCTACAACATTCCATAACCTTATTCTCCTGATGGATATTATTTTTACATCTTTTCCTTCATAATGACCCATCATCATTTCCTTTTGACGACCATAACGAACTTGTACATAATTATTTATTCACATTAAAGTAATATTTTAGTTACAATGCAAAGATGTAGCTGTAACACCAATTTGATACAAATTTACTTTAGGAGATGGGAAACCACCACTGAAATGATAGCTTTCACCCGACACACCTATTCATTCACTACATTTGGAGAGTAAAAGTTGTTTATGGTACCTTTGTCAAATAACTGCATGAGTGGACCAATTGTGGTCTGAACAGGTTGTAATTCACACTCTGTTCCCACAAAAATATCTCGAGAAACACTATGATACATGCTTACACAAACATCAAAAATTAACAAATAAAATTCCGATCCTTGACAATTATAACTTATACACTCCTGGAAATTGAAATAAGAACACCGTGAATTCATTGTCCCAGGAAGGGGAAACTTTATTGACACATTCCTGGGGTCAGATACATCACATGATCACACTGACAGAACCACAGGCACATAGACACAGGCAACAGAGCATGCACAATGTCGGCACTAGTACAGTCTATATCCACCTTTCGCAGCAATACAGGCTGCTATTCTCCCATGGAGACGATCGTAGAGATGCTGTATGTAGTCCTGTGGAACGGCTTGCCATGCCATTTCCACCTGGCGCCTCAGTTGGACCAGCGTTCGTGCTGGACGTGCAGACCGCATGAGACGACGCTTCATCCAGTCCCAAACATGCTCAATGGGGGACAGATCCGGAGATCTTGCTGGCCAGGGTAGTTGACTTACACCCTCTAGAGCACGTTGGGTGACACGGGATACATGCGGACGTGCATTGTCCTGTTGGAACAGCAAGTTCCCTTGCCGGTCTAGGAATGGTAGAACGATGGGTTCGATGACGGTTTGGATGTACCGTGCACTATTCAGTGTCCCCTCGACGATCACCAGTGGTGTACGGCCAGTGTAGGAGATCGCTCCCCACACCATGATGCCGGGTGTTGGCCCTGCGTGCCTCGGTCGTATGCAGTCCTGATTGTGGCGCTCACCTGCACGGCGCCAAACACGCATACGACCATCATTGGCACCAAGGCAGAAGCGACTCTCATCGCTGAAGACGACACGTCTCCATTCGTCCCTCCATTCACGCCTGTCGCGACACCACTGGAGGCGGGCTGCACGATGTTGGGGCGTGAGCGGAAGACGGCCTAACGGTGTGCGGGACCGTAGCCCAGCTTCATGGAGACGGTTGCGAATGGTCCTCGCCGATACCCCAGGAGCAACAGCGTCCCTAATTTGCTGGGAAGTGGCGGTGCGGTCCCCTACGGCACTGCGTAGGATCCTACGATCTTGGCGTGCATCCGTGCGTCGCTGCGGTCCGGTCCCAGGTCGACGGGCACGTGCACCTTCCGCCGACCACTGGCGACAACATCGATGTACTGTGGAGACCTCACGCCCCACGTGTTGAGCAATTCGGCGGTACGTCCACCCGGCCTCCCGCATGCCCACTATACGCCCTCGCTCAAAGTCCGTCAACTGCACATACGGTTCACGTCCACGCTGTTGCGGCATGCTACCAGTGTTAAAGACTGCGATGGAGCTCCGTATGCCACGGCAAACTGGCTGACACTGACGGCGGCGGTGCACAAATGCTGCACAGCTAGCGCCATTCGACGGCCAACACCGCGGTTCCTGGTGTGTCCGCTGTGCCGTGCGTGTGATCATTGCTTGTACAGCCCTCTCGCAGTGTCCGGAGCAAGTATGGTGGGTCTGACACACCGGTGTCAATGTGTTCTTTTTTCCATTTCCAGGAGTGTATTTTATCGAAAAATACAATAAAGTGAAATTCTGTGTTTGGATAAGATCACTTGGCTAACGCCCTCATAAGTGGTATAGTGAATGTGGAAATCGTGCATGTATAGCGACAGTACTCACCTCAGGAAAGAGACGGAAGCATCATCAAATGTGGGAGTGGGGCAGGTAGCTGTGTGCTTTGCATCTGGAACAGGAGCCCTGCTGCAGTTTTTGTGGCCCATGTGCAGCTCACTGGTGGGGGTGACCTCGCTGTCTCCAGCGGCTGGAGTGCTGTGCAGAGACACAGGGTGTGGTCACGCAGTGCACGCAGAGGACAGAGGGCAGCCTACTGCAGACAATGCTGCTGAGAATTTGTCCAGACACAACTAATAGAACACACACTTTCAACATCAGTAGTGGGTCCTCTGAGACACTTACCCCTGTGCTAATCGGTTTAGCCCCCACACTAGTAGCATCGCTTAGCAAACAACAGGCTGAATAAATTAAAGTACAAATAAAAGATACAAGCTAAGGTCAACATTTAGGTAGAACTGATATGACAACTAGTCATCAGCGTAGTTTAAATACATAAAAACAACATTCCCACAGAAATAAAAATGGAAATAATCTTTACATGTTCAACTTGTACCATTATCATCAGATAGTATCGGTAGCTGTTAGCGACTTGGCTGTAGGATGCACAGTTGGTAAACTACAGAAGAGTAGATTCTGAACTGTGCACCAAAAGAAATTTAGAGAAGCAAGGGTTACAGAATGTGTGATACTGAGCAGCTACTCCCTTAATACGTTTAACTGTCACCAAAATAGGCAAGTAAATATATTTGTTTCACATTGGCCAACGAGCATTCTCAATAAACTAGCGAACATTGAGCATTAAGATAAAAAAAGGCAAAGTACTCTATACATACACTTATGCAAGATATGTAATCGTAAGTTGTTATTCGAATGAAAATAGAAATTCTGTTTAATTCTTATATTCTACATATACAGTTCTATGAGACTGTGATAAGGAGATTTGCTGTAGAACGAAGGAAAGAGTTGGATTTAAATTAAGGAGACATGGGTTACATAACACAGGAGACAATGTAAAGTTGTGTAAAGACGCATTAAATCATTATTAGTCATTACATGTGACTAAAGTAAACTGTGGTTGCTACAAGTGAGGAGAAGATACAGATTGATAAGTGGAAACTCTATCAGTGATGGAAGCATACATAGCGTGTTTGGAAATTCTCTTTACAAACTACTAGGACTTTTAAAGGGGAGAGAGCACGTAGTATTTTGTACAGGAACCCCGTCTGGAAACGTACTGTATGCATTCTACGACAGTTTGAGTTCACATGTTTAAATCATGCAATTCTGCTTCAGGAAGTGAATTAGGCATGATGTAGTACAGTTATTAGGTAACAGTCCGAAAGTAAACATAACGAAGCATCCATTTATCAGTTCCGCACATTTGTTTTCATTAAAACTTAAACATTACCTTCTGCATGTACAGTATGCTAGGTAGATTTTTTGTTTTGGGGTAATGTGAACACACAATATTTAAGTGATAATACAAACAAGAGGCTTAGCTGATAAAGGGATCTTTCGCTGTGTTTCTTTCGAATTTTTATCTAATAACTGTACTGCATCACGCCCAACTCAGCTGCTCAAGCAGAACTGGATGAGTTAAACATCTGAACTGAGACCGTCATAGGAGGGAAACGGTATGTTTCTGGACATGGATTCCAGTTCTCACTCCCCTCTACAAATCATATAAGTCTCTAACGGAAATTTCTGAACACACACACACTCACACACACACACACACACACACACACACACACACACACACACATATATATCACACACATATATATATATATATATATATATATATATATATATATATATATATATATATATATATATATATATTGAAAACTATTGGGCGTTAGGATTTAATGGTGCATTTGTTAAGTGATATAGCATATAAAAATGATAATGAGACAAAAGGTCTTATGAATACTCATATTGTGGGAGATGTATCTGTAACTGCAATGTATGGGCTAGGGAAGGTCCTAACACTGTGAAGTTCTTTGGGCAGCCTTTAGAAACAGCATGGAGAAGTACAAGCAAGGCCGGCAGGTTGCTAGACAACTGACAGATGTTCCACCAAGAAGCACATACAGCGTTTTGACTAATAAAACCACCTCTCCTAATGTGCTAGAGAATGGGAATGTCCAAATTACAGCATATATCCTTTGGAACAACTGAACAAAATGCGAAAGGAAATGGGAAGCGTTGTGTGGATCTGCGCATTTTGTGGATCTTTCTGAGTTGTAGAGACTGGTCTGTTGTCTCCTGAAGTGGCCGCAGGCTGTTTGAGGAGTAAGTACCTACAGCTTCCTGCAGACGTACTTGTGTCACCTCCTGCAACGGAAGTCTTCCTCATGATTCTATTCAGCCCCGCACCCTTCTTCTTGGAACCTAGCACACATCTTAAGACGTGTATCTTATAACACTGTACTACTTGGGGAGAATAAACAAAGTTTGTTCTGTAACCGTAGGTATATTTCAGAAATGAACATAGAAAGTGAAGGAGAAACATAGAAATCAAACTGCAGTAGTAATGTGGAAATAGCGATCAGTCTGACCGTTTTCTGTACAGCACCTATTTTTTCCAAGGTTTAATATTTATGTCATGACAACATCAGAGATGGAAAGTTTTAAATTCTTTTCTGATCTCTTTGAACTGCGCTGCAGAGTTCCTGGTGTTAATGTCGGACTACACGCTTGTTGATCAACGTCATCTTTCCTTTATGCAGCATATGTCACTTGTAAGTATCTCATTGTGAACACCAGCAGAGACAGCAGAGAACAATATATGTAATAGTGAGTAAAGAGATTTATAGTGAATTGCACAGCACACAGAATAAAGCCTGTAGGCTCGCTGCCCTGGCTGCTCGTACTACACATCTTGTTGTCCACGGTACATCTGCTGTGAGCAGCACATCACTGTGTCCACCACTGAAATGGCAAATTTACCACTTATTCAGATACTTTACACCAGAACCTATAAGGCTGTTCCACATATGCAGTTCAGTACAAGTAATGACCGCAAATAATGTTAAAACCACTTATAAATCAACGAATAATTTAGTTCTAAGATGACTTTTTTAACCTAACCTATCCGTTAATAAACCCAGTTGGATCTAGTACTTCTCTAAATCAAGCAGGTGTGAATATTACAGTTTAACAAGTCAAGGCTGCATAATATTAAACACGAATTCTTTACAGACGAATGGAAATGGTAGAAAGCGAGCACGGGAAGACCAGTTTGGATTCAATAGAAATGTTGCAAGACGTGAGGCAATACTGACCCTACGACTTATAAGATAGATTAACGGTAGGTAAACCTACGTTTGTAAGATTTGGGGACATAGAGAAAGCTTTTGAGAATGTTGAGAGGAATACTCTTTTTCAAATTTTGAGGGTGGCAGGGGTCAAATACAGGGAGCGAAAGGCTATTTACAATTAGCACAGAAACTAGATGGCAGCTATAACAATTGACAGGCATGACAGGGAAGCAGTGTTTGGAAAGGGACTGAGACAGAGCTGTAGCCTATCCCTGATGTTATTCAATCTATATATTGAGCAAGCAGTAAAGGGAAAAAAAGAAAAATTAGGAGTAGGAATTAAAATCCATGGAGATGAAATAAAGACTCTGAGGTTTGGCGACAACACTGCAATTCTGTCACAGACAGCAAATGACCTGGAAGAGCAGTTGAAAGAAATGGACAGTGTCTTGAAAGGAGGATATAAGATGGACATCAACAAAAGCAAAAGGCGGATAATGGAATTTAGTTGAATTAAATCAGGTGATGCTGAGGGAATTAGATTAGGAAATGACAAACTTAAAGTAGTTGATGAGTTTTGCTATTTGGGGAGCAAAGTAACTGAAGATAGTCGAAGTAGAGGGGATATAAAATGTAGACCAGCAGTGGCAAGGATAGCGTTTCTGAAGAAGAGATATTTGTTAACATCGAGTATAGGTTCAAGCGTCAGGAACCCTTTTCTGAAAGTATTTGTATGGAGTGTAGCCATGTATGGAAGTGAAAGATGGATGATAAATAGTTTAGACAAGAAAAGAATAGAAGCTTTCGAAATGTGGTGCTACAGAAAAATGCTGGAGATTAGATTGGTAGATCACATAACTAATGAGGATGTATTGAATAGAATTGGGGGGAAGAGGAATTTGTAGCACTTGACTAAAGGAAGGGATCCGTTGGTTGGACATATTCTGAGGCATCAAGGGATCACTGATTCAGTATTGCAGGGCAGCGTGGGGGGGGGGGGGGGGGTTAAAACTGTAGAGGGAGACCCAGACATGAATATATTAAGCTGGTTCAGTAAGATGTTGGTTGCAGTAGGTACTGGGAGATGAAATAACTTGCACACGATAGAGTAGCATAGAGAGCTCCTTCGAACCAGTCTGTGGACTGAAGACCACAACAACAACATTAATCTAACATGAGAAATCAATGAAAGCATCGCGAGATATCAGAAAATGTCTGTCAGTGATGGTGTATTTTGCAGCACACATACACGTAAAGATACTCAGGGGCTGGAAATACACGCACACACACAGAACTACACAGGACTGGACAACGTAGGCATGTAGCTTGTCTTGTGCTTACCCGGTTTCTGCTGCTGGCTCAGACAGCAGCTTGAGCACTTCAATCAGATCTTCAGGCTGACAATGTAGCGCATCTGTCCAGCCCTTCGTGGCCATCACGTGTAAAATATGAGTCTTTATGAAGGCGGCGGCGGCCTTCTTAAGGCTGCTACAGGAGTTCCGAATAGCGAGCACAGCTGTGGCCACCGCAGTCTCAACAGACAGCTGTGAGGCCAACTGCTGCTCGCACTGTGCCTTCAGGCCTGACAAGCCGTACTTATCAGCCACGACCAGCAGCTGGGGGGCCATTCTGGCCAGCTGCGGGGCCTGCAGGGTATACATGTAGGCCACGATATGGCGCAGCAACTGGCCCCCCACGTCTGGGACTGTGGCCTCCAGCGTGCCGTGGCTGAAAACAGCGGCGAACACGGGACTCCTGGCGGCCAGGACGGCCCTGTGCGCTGCCAGACGGGTGTCGCCCGCCACCAGAGTCACCATGGCGCTGTCTCCAGCGTCCAGCAGGGCGCCCAGGTCCACAGCTGCAGCCTCTTTCCCCTCCTGGACCTGTCCTGCTGTGGGCGATTCTGAAACACAGCGTCACTGAGTAGACCCTTCCCCTTGCACAGCACCCTCCATGTGAGAACATGCTTGAGCCACAAGTGGATCTGCGTCAACCATCACTTCCTAACACTAAATGAACTAGACTTCGCCATACCCCTGGTAATACCATGTGGGTCATTTTTACCCGCAGTAGAAAACCACCATTTTGTTCGTATCTGGGTGGTATTATGAGTGTCTTCATGTTGACAATACGTCTCTAAAATGAATAGTACACGGTCAAATATGAATTTTCTCTAAGTAAACATTTTTATTTTATTTTAAATGTTACAGAAGAAATTCCACAATATTTCGTAAATTTGGTAAAGCAATGTTGTAATGTTTTTCTTTATAAAAAGATTGAAACTGAATCAAAACATATTGTTTATGTGAGTATTAATAGTATTTTTCCTTTTATAGAAGAATAAGATAAGCACCAAATATTAGTGAAACATTCTAAAAAGCAGTAGATGACTAAAATGCTCTGCATTTTTTGTAGTTATTGCAATGAAGGAAAAAAACATAAGAACAAATTACTTCAGACTATAATTACAAATATTTAAGTATATTTAAGAAAAAGGACGTGACAGAATTGCCTACTCTGGGACAACAGTTTTTGTTCGGCATCTTTTGCACACATACTTGTTGCACTTGACGTTTTATTTCCCTTTGTAGTTTTGTTATCTGCAGGAAACCTGAATTTGAGAAGAACTTCGAACTCCTTATTGGCCAATGCCAGTATGGAGTGCCTGTACGGGGAGACTGAGTTTTGTCTGAAGTGTGTAAGAGGCAGCGAGGTCATCTGCTACTCTGAGGATAAGGTCCCGCCGTGAAATCTTATTAGAGGTTTTTTTTTTTTGGTCATTAGTCTACTAACTGGTTTGATGCGGCCCGCCACGAATACCTTTCCTGTGCTAAACTCTTCATCTCAGAGAAGCACTTGCAACCTACGTCCTCAATTATTTGCTTGACGTATTCCAATCTCTGTCTTCCTCTACAGTTTTTGCCCTCTACAGCTCCCTCTAGTACCATGGAAGTCATTCCCTCATGTCTTAGCAGATGTCCTATCATCCTGTCCCTTCTCCTTATCAGTGTTTTCCACATATTCCTTTCCTCTCCGATTCTGCGTAGAACCTCCTCATTCCTTACCTTATCAGTCCACCTAATTTTCAACATTCGTCTATAGCACCACATCTCAAATGCTTCGATTCTATTCTGTTCCGGTTTTCCCACAGTCCATGTTTCACTACCATACAATGCTGTACTGCAGACGTACATCCTCAGACATTTCTTCCACAAATTAAAGACGGTATTGGATATTAGTAGAATTCTCTTGGCCAGAAATGCCTTTTTTGCCATAGCGAGTCTGCTTTTGATGTTCTCCTTGCTCTGTCCGTCATTGGTTATTTTACTGCCTAGGTAGCAGAATTCCTGAACTTCGTTGACTTCGTGACCATCAGTTCTGATGTTAAGTTTCTCGCTTTTCTCATTTCTACTACTTCTCATTACCTTCGTCTTTCTCCGATTTACTCTCAAACCATACTGTGTACTCATTAGACTGTTCATTCCGTTCAGCAGATCATTTAATACTTCTTCACTTTCACTCAGGACAGCAATGTCATCAGCGAATAGTATCATTGATATCGTTTCACCTTGTATTTTAATTCCACTCCTGAACCTTTCTTTTATCTCCATCATTGCTTCCTCGATGACCAGATTGAAGAGTAGGGGCGAAAGGCTACAGCCTTTTCTTACACCCTTCTTAATACGAGCACTTCGTTCTTGATCGTCCACTCTTATTATTCCCTCTTGGTTGTTGTACATATTGTATATGACCCGTCTCTCCCTATAGCTTACCCCTACTTTTTTCAGAATCTCTAACAGCTTGCACCATTTTATATTGTCGAACGCTTTTTCCAGGTCGACAAATCCTATGACAGTGTCTTGATTTTTCTTTAGCCTTGTTTCCATTATTAGCCGTAACGTCAGAATTGCCTCTCTCGTCCCTTTACTTTTCCTAAAGCCAAACTGATCGTCACCTAGCGCGTTCTCCATTTTCTTTTCCATTCTTCTGTATATTATTCTTGTAATCAGCTTCGATGCATGAGCTGTTAAGCTGATTGTGCGATAATTCTCGCACTTGTCAGCTCTTGCCGTCTTCGGAATTGTGTGGATGATGCTTTTCCGAAAGTCAGATGGTATATCACCAGACTCATATATTCTAAACACCAACGTGAATAGTCGTTTTGTTGCCACTTCCCCCAATGATTTTAGAAATTCTGATGGGATGTTATCTATCCCTTCTGTCTTATTTGACTGTAAGTCCTCCGAAGCTCTTTTAAATTCCGATTCTAATACTGGATCCCCTATCTCTTCTAAATCGACTCCTGTTTCTTCTTCTATCACATCAGACAAATCTTCACCCTCATAGAGGCTCTCTATGTATTCTTTCCACCTATCTGCTCTCTCCTCTGCATTTAACAGTGGAATTCCCGTTGCACTCTTAATGTTACCACCGTTGCTTTTAATGTCACCAAAGGTTGTTTTGACTTTCCTGTATGCTGAGTCTGTCCTTCCGGCAATCATATCTTTTTCGATGTCTTCACATTTTTCCTGCAGCCATTTCGTCTTAGCTTCCCTGCACTTCCTATTTATTTCATTCCGCAGCTACTTGTATTTCTGTATTCCTGATTTTCCTTTCATCAATCAACTGAAGTATATCTTCTGTTACCCATGGTTTCCTCGCAGGTACCTTCTTTGTACCTATGTTTTCCTTCCCCACTTCTATGATGGCCCTTTTTAGAGATGTCCATTCCTCTTCAACTGTACTGCCTACTGCGCTATTCCTTATTGCTGTATCTATATCGTTAGAGAACTTCAAACGTATCTCGTCATTCCTTAGTACTTCCGTATCCCACGTCTTTGCGTATTGATTCTTCCTGACTAAAGTCTTGAATTTCAGCCTATATCTGCTCCTGGGTACGCCTTACAATCCAGTATCTGATTTCGGAATCTCTGTCTGACCATGATGTAATCTAATCGTAGAGGTACGTAACTTAAAAATTGTGCGAGCGTTAATCATGGCGAGGTCAAAGAAAAGACACTTACTTACAGGGCATCGTTGGGTAACAACTCTGAGACTGTAGTATCTAGCGATTTGGTCAAAAACATCTACTCCATCCTTAGTGTCATTATAAAACTTCACTGTTTCTGGAAGTTACTTCTCAGTATTCTCAGTCTTCTGACATCCAGCATGCATGTTACTCAGGATACGGATATATTTTACGTTTTCCCATCGTAATCTGTGAGGAGATGGTCGCCTGACTTGTGAGTGTGTTGCATACAGTGTGTCGTCTCCACTTCAGCGCTCATCTGCCTGTTTAATTTAGGTGAAGAAGCTGTCAGTCGTGACGTTCCATAAGGGCGACGCGACTGACATCTGCTGTAGTGTAAGAGAACTGTTAGCAGTGCTCCAGACAGTAGTGTAGGGGGGGGGGGGGGGCGGTGGGATTCTGCACTGTATAATATGTTGTCTCGAATGAAAAACAGCCCACAGTTGCTCTAAATTTTGTTTATTTTAAATCTAGACCAAGGTTTCTGGTATAATAATATAGCCGTCTTCAAAACTCATACACACAAATAAATGAATAATGTCTTAGACCAGCAGCTCTGTCAAGACAAATAAAATAGTTTCAAAACACATAAGCCTGTTTCGAACATAAATAAAATTACATATGGCAACGTATGTCCTCCGCCACTACCTCTGTTATACTGTCGCTGCCACGATGAAAGTAATGAAGTATAATATGTCATATGTTATTCTGTAGTTTTGCAATGTTACTCCGCGTAGTTCTGCATGTCGCCAGTCCATAGAAAACGGAAAGCCTCGCTGACATAATGTATCATTCTAGAACCGAATACTTCGTATTTAATGTTCTTTTTGGCCCGAAGTATAATATACTCTAACAGCTCGTGAATAACGTCGAGGCGTGCCCAGATCATATTTAGTGACAGCAAACCGGTGTTACCTCATATCAAACTGTGCGTTAAATAGGTATGGGTCAAAAATGACCCACATCGTACTACTGGTATAACAGATAAATTTTTCATACTTCCAGGTGTGTGAGCTAGGGGGGATGAAATTTTGGTAAGTTGTACAACCCCATAAATGATGAAAAGTCACGGGAGCGTTTCGTCGTGCGATGATTAGAGAGGCGGGTAACGGCCTCGAAAATCCATTGTGGGTCAAAAATGACCCACATAGTACTCCTAGTAGAAATATTGTTCTTCACAAGTCTGTACAACAATACGACATTCTTCCTGTGTCAAAATAATAAGTCACGTGAATACCCACATATCCTTAACGACACCATTTGATCCAGCACATCTTAGATTCCACCTTCAATGAAGTGGACAAAGTCATGACGAAACTGTATTACTAATGGTTTGTGACAAAACGGCGACAAATCAGCGTCCATGTACCTGTCGTGGATGGCCACGTACTCCGACACTTTGTTGCTGATTTAGGAAATAAAATCGCTGGAGGAGTAAAAAGAGAGGAAAAAGTAAGAATCCGAACAAAACATAGAAAAAAGATGTTAGCCTCTAAAACTGACTGCTAACACGCCAGTAAAATGCTTCCAAAAGCGCGTTTGTTGTGTTGCATCTTGTAAATGTGTGATCTGGACTCTGTGATGTAAGGAACTGAAAAACGGAATACTTTTGAAATGTGTTGTTAAAGGCACACCGTGAAAAGTCAGAGGGACTAATAAGATAACAAACAACGAAATCAATAAAATAATGCTGGCTAGAAGGGATTTGTTGATTATCTGTTTAGGTGAAATGGACATATATATATATATCATCAGAAAAATACCAGAGGAAGTCCACGGTTGAAGTTCGAGAATCAAACTACGAGAGATGCCAGCTGCTACAGCCACACGCAGGTGGCAAAATCATGGGATAGCGGTATGCACTTTCACATATGGCGGTAGTCCAGCCTACAAAAGGTATGAAGCGGCAGTTTATTGGCCGAGCTGTCGATTGTATTCAGGTGATTCACATGAAAAGGTTTCCAGCTTGATTATAGCCGCACTACGGGTATTAATAAACTTTGAACGCTGATTAGGAGGAGGAGGTAGACAAATGGGACATTCCATTTCGGAAATCGTTAGACAATTCAACATTTGGAGATCCACAGCGTCAAGAGTACCGCTGACCACAAACAAGGCAGTGGTCGACGGCGTTCATTTAGAGGCCGAGAGCAGCGGCGTTTGTCAGTGCTGAGAGGCGAGGAACACTACGCGAAACAACCGCAAAAATCAATGTGATACGTACGATAAACGTATCCGTTAGGACAGTGCAGCGAAATTACGTAAATGGGCTATGACAGCAGGTGGACAACGTGAGTGCATTTGCATAACGGCGGGACTTCCCCTGTAGCCCTTCTCCTGTGCTCGTGATCCCATTGGTTGGACCCTAGACGACTGGAAGACGGTGGTCTGATTGGATGAGTCCCGATTAAAGTTGGTAAGATCTGATTGTAGAGTTCGAGGATGGTGCAGACCCCGACGAAGTCATGGCGCAAGTTGTCAACAAGACACAGCGTAAGCTGGTGCTAGCTTCATACTGGTGTGGACTGTGATTACATGGAGTGGACTGGGTCCTCTGGTCCAACTGAGACGATCATTGGCTGGAAATGGTTATGTTTGGCTGCGTGGAGACAATACACGATCGGGCTGTAACTATGAGATAAGTATTTGTTCGCTAAGTATAAAAAAAAAATTGATTACCACATGAAGCTACAACAATTCCAAAACTTTTCTGTGCCTAATGCAATTTATATATTTCCCCTCACTTTGCAAATTTGCCAGTATCGTACATTCAACTTTATTTAGTATACTCTGCCAAAGAGGACGGTGTCTTCTGTAAGTACTGTTTGTTTTTCGCTATGGCGAGTCTGGTAAAGGTAGTAATCAAAATGTTACAGCCCTGGAAAACTCCAGGTTTCTGGTGTGGAAGCATGATCTTCAATATTTCAACATCCAGGCGTGCAGTACTTACTATATAGCTACTCTAATCCATTGTCAAAATTTTGTTCACATGATGATGAACAAGGCAAAAGATATGAAACATCGCCAGGACTAAGGCTTGGTGGAGCAGGTGGGAAGGAAACAGAAAAGGGCTAGACCCTTTCATCGATGTGGTGATTATCTGTGGATGTCAGGAGATTGCATTAAGGCCCCTTAATGACTTAGATCCTACTGAAGTTGATAAACAAGATGACAAGTACATGGGTAACTTCCGTGCAATTATAAAGCACGTTTCTGAGGACAGGCCTGTGACTGTGCTGCATCTATGTGGGGGAATTCCTGTGGGCCTTATGCATTCATACAACAGAACTACCATTTAGCTGTTTATTCTCACTGTGGAGCTCATAATTTCTGCAAAATCCATCTGTTTTTCGTTATTGAGTATCCCAGTTGAAGCAAAAAAATTTCTTAGTTCCATTATTGTCTGTTCGAAAGGAAAATTAACTGTCACAATTTATAATTACAATCAGACTATACCTCCTCTGCGTTTCCGAACAAAATACAATTCAGTGGATTTGGCTCCACCTAGATCCCTGGAGCCGGAACTCAACATTGAAATGACCAACAATCAGTGAGAGCTCTTTTCCAAATCAGAAGCCTACTTCTCGCCGCTAAGTTGTCGTCATCGATAGCGTAGAGACAGTAGCATGAATCGGCCAACTCTCGTCGATGGGAACCGTCCACAGTGATCCCTGGGTTTCCTTAAATAGTTATTCTTCAGGAAGAACCGTGCTGTCCCACTCTAACTCGTGACCATATACGGGCACGGTTTGCGATAAGGCCAGCGACCTCTTACTTTTGCCTTTCGAGATATCTATTGGTCTGTAGTTCTTGGTGCGCCTTCTGAAAATCTTGCGTGGCTGTTATGGACTGCATGAGTGTTACATTCTGTGGCATACATGGTACAACCATAATTCATATTGCCACTGCCCGCCATTCTCCCCCAAAAGTGCATCTAGGCCACAGCAGTCCCTGGAGGCCTCGACCGTGTTGGAGCATTCACCATTCTGGGGGGGGGGGGGGGGGGGGGGGACTGGATCCACTTCTATTCATATGGGATGAGAACGTGACGAATTGTGGCTGGCCACAGGAGGTCTTGGGTTGGGGGAAATGGTAGATGGCGCAAAGAGAGTCGCATTACAGGCATCTGGAGTGCACCCATTAGTGGTTTGTATCCATGATGGGCCCATACATCATACATATGCCAGCAGCAACAGCCTCTTTGCAGCAACTGGAATTCAAACATTGCCTGCCAAATCAAATGGAGAATAAATGGAGGGTGTCCACAGCTGCACTGGATCCTGCAAAGAAAACCTACACAATCCATTGATACAAGAAGGTATGTGGCTGTTCTGATTCTAGGGAAAATGGTGATTTGTGAGGATGACCATGTGGACTGATGAAATTAAATTGAATAGCAAGAATCAGAATTCTGTTGATGATAATTGGGGCCATTGTCAGTGACAAAGGCTTGTGTGACGCCTTTAAGGGCGAACAACCATGCAACAATCTGGATCGTCTTCGCTGAGGTTGTGAATGGCATGAAAAACACAAAGCAGAACCCACTGCTCACAATCAAAATCAGACGCCACACAGATCCAAGCAATGGGCCAGCAAAGTCCAAATGAAGACAGGACCAATGAGTCACCATAGGAGGCCATGGAAAATACTGACAGGAGGGCACACCTTGCTTGTTTTGACATGTGAGGCACCCTTTCACCATTCTCGCATTAAATGTCTCCATACCCTTCCAGTGGATGTATTGCTAGGAGAGTCAAAATGACTTCCCAATGCCATAGGGTTCTGGGAATGAGGACCTGAGCATGGCCCATCGCGACCTTTATCAGCGCAATGTGATGCAAGGATAAAGACTTTTGCTGCGTGCCGGCCGCGGTGGCCGTGCGGTTCTAGGCGCTGCAGTCCGGAACTGTGGGACTGCTACGGTCGCAGGTTCGACTCCTGCCTCGGGCATGGATGTGTGTGATGTCTTTAGGTTAGTTAGGTTTAAGTAGCTCTAAGTTCTAGGGGACTGATGACCTAAGATGTTAAGTCCCATAGTGCTCAGAGCCATTTGAACCATTTTTTTGCTGCATGCTTCAGAAGGCTTGGAGGTCTGGGTACATGAGACATTACTTTGTCTGCAGGCTGTCTTTCTGTTGTATAATGCAAATCCTCCTGGAGGACATGGCCTGTCACTGTGTGATATCCCACAAAGCGTGCATCACTTGGAAGATGGGTCTTTGATGATGGCAGTCTCACTGTCCTCATGAAAACAGACTTCTGGATCCTCATGAAATTCTGGGTTGTGACTAACATGAAATCGCGATAGGATATCGGCATTGGCATGGGCGGCATTAGGGTGATATTGGATACAATAGGCATATCCTGAGAGAAACGGGGCCCACAGTAGCAAGTTGCTGAATACTTGAAGAGACGCATTAGAGGCTTATGATATGTCATGAGTGTGAAACGGTGGCTATAGATGCAGGCAGGGAAGCGTTTGCTGCCAAAGATGATGACCAAAGCCTCCTTTTCTATGTAGTTCCGCTATCCTGCTGTAAGTATCTTGGATACAAATGCAGTGGGTCGCTCCACGCCATTCTCAATATGGGACAAAAGTCTGCCAGTCAGTATCGGCCACTAATACCAATGGTTTCGTTGGATTGTATGCCATGAGACAGGTAGGTCGAAGAGGGCCTTCTTCAGGTTTTGGAACACCTTATTACATTAGGATGGCCACTTCCAGGGAACTCTGTTACAGAGCGAGTGGTGCCAGCATCGCTGAAGCATGGGGCATGAATGGTCTATAACAGTTTGGCTGACTTCGGCTGGAATGCATCTATCGAGGCTAGTAATTTTTGGATGGTAGGCACACAATGTAGTGTGAGCCATACGCCTGATGTCCTGAAGATGTGTCCTAAATATTCGATCTGGTGGATGAAAAAATAACATATGCCAAAATGAGATTTTCACTCTGTAGCGGAGTGTGTGCTGATATGAAACTTCCTGGCAGATCAAAACTGTGTGCCTGACCGAGACTCGAACTCGGGACCTTTGCCTTTCACGGGCAAGTGCTCTACCAACTGAGCTACCGAAGCACGACTCACGCCCGGTACTCACAGCTGTGAGTCGTGCTTCGGTAGCTCAGTTGGTAGAGCACTTGCCCACGAAAGGCAAAGATCCCGAGTTCGAGTCTCGGTCGGGCACACAGTTTTGATCTGCCAGGAAGTTTCATATCAGCGCACACTCCGCTGCAGAGTGAAAATCTCATTCTGGAAATATCCCCCAGGCTGTGGCTAAGCCATGTCTCCGCAATATCCTTTCTTTCAGGAGTGCTAGTTCTGCAAGGTTCGCAGGAGAGCTTCTGTAAAGTTTGGAAGGTAGGAGACGAGGTACTGGCAGAAGTAAAGCTGTGAGTACCGGGCGTGAGTCGTGCTTCGGTAGCTCAGTTGGTAGAGCACTTGCCCACGAAAGGCAAAGATCCCGAGTTCGAGTCTCGGTCGGGCACACAGTTTTGATCTGCCAGGAAGTTTCATATCAGCGCACACTCCGCTGCAGAGTGAAAATCTCATTCTGGAAATATCCCCCAGGCTGTGGCTAAGCCATGTCTCCGCAATATCCTTTCTTTCAGGAGTGCTAGTTCTGCAAGGTTCGCAGGAGAGCTTCTGTAAAGTTTGGAAGGTAGGAGACGAGGTACTGGCAGAAGTAAAGCTGTGAGTACCGGGCGTGAGTCGTGCTTCGGTAGCTCAGTTGGTAGAGCACTTGCCCGCGAAAGGCAAAGGTCCCGAGTTCGAGTCTCGGTCGGGCACACAGTTTTGATCTGCCAGGAAGTTTCATATCAGCGCACACTCCGCTGCAGAGTGAAAATCTCATTCTGGAAATATCCCCCAGGCTGTGGCTAAGCCATGTCTCCGCAATATCCTTTCTTTCAGGAGTGCTAGTTCTGCAAGGTTCGCAGGAGAGCTTCTGTAAAGTTTGGAAGGTAGGAGACGAGGTACTGGCAGAAGTAAAGCTGTGAGTACCGGGCGTGAGTCGTGCTTCGGTAGCTCAGTTGGTAGAGCACTTGCCCGCGAAAGGCAAAGGTCCCGAGTTCGAGTCTCGGTCGGGCACACAGTTTTGATCTGCCAGGAAGTTTCAACATATGCCAAGTTTACAACAAAGGTAAGCTTCTGTGAATGGGGAGAAGAACAACATCAGCTGTATAGTTTCCTACAACCAGAAAATTGTCAAGGTAGCTCATGGTCCCTGAGACGTCTTTAAGTGTAGCTCATCGCCCCCCCCCCCCCCCCCCCCCCCCCGTGAACCATGGACCTTGCTGTTGGTGGGGAGGCTTGCATGACTCAGCAATACAGATGGCCATATCGTAGGTGCAAACACAATGGATGGGTATCTGTTGAGAGGCCAGACAAATGTGTGGTTCCTGAAGAGGGGCAGCTGCCTTTTCAGTACTTGCAGAGGCCATAATCTGGATGACTGACTGATCTGGCCTTGTAACACTAACCAAAACGGCCTTGCTGTGCTGTTACCGTGGACAGCTGAAAGCAAGGGAAACTACAGCCGTAATTTTGCCCGAGGGCATGCAGCTTTACTGTATGGTTAACGATGATGGCGTCCTCTTGGGTAAAATATTCCAGTGGTAAAATAGTCCCCCATTCGGATCTCCGATCAGGGATTACTCAACAGGATGTCGGTATCAGAAGAAAGAAAATTGGCGTTCTACAGATCGGAGTGCGGAATGTCAGATCCCTTAAATGGGCAGGTAGATTAGAGAATTTAAACAGGGAAATGGATAGGTTAAAGTTAGATATAGTGGGAATTAGTGAAGTTCGGTGGCAGGAGGATCAAGACTTTCGGTCAAGTAAATACAGGGTTATAAATACAAAATCAAAGAGGGGTAATGCATGAGTAGGTTTAATAATGAATAAAGAAATAGGAGTGCACGTAAGCTACAACAAACAGCGTAGTGAAAGCCTTATTGTGGCCAAGATAGACATGCAGCCCATGACTACCACAGTAATACAAGTTTATATGCCCACTAGCTCTGCAGATGATGGAGAGATAGATGAACTGTTTGATGGGATAAAAGAAATTATTCAGGTAGTGGAGGGAGACGAATATTTAATAGTCATGGGTGACTGGAATTCGAGAATAGGAAAAGGGAGAGAAGGAAACATAGTAGGTGAATATGGATTGGGGATTAGAAAAGAAAGAGGAAGCTGTCTGGTAGAATTTTGCACAGACCATAACTTAATCATAGCTAACACTTGGTTCAAGAATCATAAAAGAAGGTTATATACATGGAATCATCCAGAAGATACTAGGAGGTATAAGATAGGTTATAAAATGGCAAGACAGAGATTTAGGAACCAGGTTTTAAATTGTAAGACATTTCCAGGAGCGGATAAGGACTCTGACCGCAATCCATAGGTTATAAACTGTAGATTGAAACTGAAGAAACTGCAAAAAGGTGGGAATTTAAGGAGATGGGACCTGGATAAACCGACTAAACCAGAGGTTTTCCAGAGCTTCAGGGACGGCATAAGGGAAGGATTGACGGGAATGGGGGAAAGAAATACAGTAGAAGAAGAATGGGTAGCTCTGAGGGACGAAGTAGTGAAGCCAGCAGAGAATCAAGTAGGTAAAAAGACGAGGGCTAGTAGAAATCCTTGGGTAACAGAAGACGTATTGAATTTAATTGATGAAAGGAGAAAATATAAAAATGCAGTAAATGAAGCAGGCAAAAAGGAATACAAAGGTCTCAAAAATGAGATCGACAGGAAGTGCAAAATTGCTAAGCAGGGATGGCTATAGGACAAATGTAAGGATGTAGCGGCTTATCTCACTAGGGTTAAGATAGATACTGCCTACGGGAAAATTAAAGAGACCTTTGGAGAAAAGAGAGCCACTTGTATGAATATCAAGAGCTCAGATGGAAATCCAGTTCTAGGCAAAGAAGGGAAAGCAGAAAGGTGGCAGGACTATATAGAGGGTCTATACAAGGGCGATGTACTTGAGGACAATATTATGGAAATGGAAGAGGATGTAGATGAAGATGAAATGAGAGGTACGATACTGTGTGAAGAGTTTGACAGAGCACTGAAAGATCTGAGTCGAAACAAGGCCCCAGGAGTAGCCAACATTCCATTAGAACTACCGACGGCCTTGGGAGAGCCAGTCCTTACAAAACTCTACCATCTGGTGAGCAAGATGTATGAGACAGGCGAAATGCCCTCATACTTAAAGAAGAACATAGTAATTCCAATCCCAAAGAATGCACTTGTTGACAGATGTGAAAATTACCGAACTATCAGTTTAATAAGTCACAGCTGCAAAATACTAACACGAATTCTTTACAGGCGAATGGAAATACTGGTAGAAGCCGACCTCGGGGAAGATGAGTTTGGATTCCATAGAAATGTTGGAACACATGAAGCAATACTGACCTCATGACTTATCTTAGAAGAAAAGCAAACCTACTTTTCTAGAATTTGTGGACTTAGAGAAACCTTTTGACAATGTTAACTGGAATACTCTCTATCAAATACTAAAGGTGGCAGGGGTAAAATACAGGGAGTGAAAGGCTATTTACAATTTGTACAGAAACCGGAAGGCAGTTATAAGAGTTGAGGGGCACGAAAGGGAATCAGTTGGTGGGAAGGGAGTGAGACAGGGTTGTAGCCTCTCCCCGATGTTATTCAATCTGTATATTGAGCAAGCAGTAAAGGAAACAAAAGAAAAATTCGAAGTAGGTATTAAAATACATGGAGAAGAAATAGAAACTTTGAGGTTCACCGATGACATTCTAATTCTGTCAGAGACAGCAAAGGATTTGGAAGAGCAGTTGAACAGAATGGATAGTGTCTTGAAAGGAGGATATAAGATGAAAAACAACAAAAGCAAAACGAGTATAGTGGAATGTAGTCGAATTAAGTCGGGTGATGCTGAGGAAATTAGATTAGGCAATGATACACTTAAAGTAGTAAAGGATTTTGCTATTTGGTGAGCAAAATAACTGATGATGGTCTCAGTAGAGAGGATATGAAATGTAGACTGGCAATGGCTAGGAAAGCGTTTGTGAAGAAGAGAAATTTGTTAACATCGAGTATTGATATAAGCGTCAGGAAGTCGTTTCTGAAAGTATTTGTATGGAGTGTAGCCATGTATGGAATTGAAACATGAACGATAAATAGTTTGGACAAGAAGAGAACAGAAGTTTTCGAAATGTAATGCTACAGAAGAATGCTGAAGATTGGTAGATCACATAACTAATGAGGAAGTATAGAATAGAATTGGGGAGAAGAGAAGTTTGTGGCACAACTTGACAAGAAGAAAGGACCGGTTGATAGGACTAGTTCTGTGACATCAGGGGATCATAAATTTAGCATTGGAGGGCAGTGTGTAGGGTAAAAATCGTAGAGGGAGACCAACAGATGAATACACTAAGCAGATTCAGAAGGATGGAGGTTGCAGTAAGTACTGGGAGATGAAGAAGCTTGCACAGGGTAGAGTAGCATGGAGAGCTGCATCAAACCAGTCTCAGGACTGAAGACCACACCAACAACATAGTACCTCCAAGAAATTGATGTAACTTTGTCGATGCCAAACGGAAGCTATGTATATTGGAGCAATCCAAAAGGAGTGGCTATGATGTTTATGATTTCAGTCTCCTGGGAGCCGTTACGCAGTGTGAGGTGTAGATACGCATCATGAAGATCATTTTGGGCAAATAAGCATAATGAAGATCATTTTTGGCAAATACCATAGACCCAGCGAGATGTAAACAGTGTCCTGAAGCATGGGAGTGGTATATCTGACGACTACAGATTGGGCATTCACAGTGTCCTGGAAGTCACCACCAATGCAGCCAGCGCCTGATGGTTTCTCCACAGTCAAATAGGAAGGGCCCTTTGGCTGTGTGTTACTGGGATGAAGACGCCCGCATCCTGAAGATGTTGCAAGTCCTGTTGAGGCTTATCCTGGTATGCAAACTCGACGCTACGGACCTTAAATAATTTTGGAGTTTGGAGCTGCAGTAGGTGTAAGGGATATATGCGACTGGATCCCCAGGTTGCTCACTGGCAGAACACTGGTCCTAATTTAACCAAGATGTAGGTGGTGTAGGGAGAGGCCCAGTGCTTGGACTGCATGAGAATTGGCGCAGAACTCAAGCCCCAAGGCATGGAATAAGTCTATGCTGGACAGGTTAGAGACCTGAGGGGCCACAACCATCAGAATCCAAGCTGGAGTTACTGTAACGCCACAGTAGCGTTTGCTATGGAAAAGTCCTCTAACAGGTATGTCCTGTAACAGAAATGGTGTTTTTACTAAAACTACATAACTCTGTTGTGCAGGGGTGCCTGGAGGAGACTTAATGGCTTGTGTAGCCCAGTCGATTACTGTAGCTGATGGCCCAGTGTTAGTCTGGAAGGTGACTGGCTTGCTTTACAACTTGACTTGTATAGACAGCAACTGAGTGGACTGCAAGAGTATAGATAGGTACCAGCGCCGCTTCTGTAAAATATGGTTGGGAAGAATATTCCTTGGTGTCGCCCAGTCACCAGTCCACAGACATAGAAGTGGAGGTGTGGCAAATTTCAGCTTTGTGGGCACACTAACACCTAGTAACACAATTCACCTTGTGGAAATGGCATTGAGGACTGTCTCTGACTTGTGCTACAACCAATGTTCTTCCAATTTGGGTTATGTGGCAAATACCAGAATTGGGTCTTCGATAAAAGCTGCTGCTGTGGCAGCCTGCTCAGAAGCTCGAATGATAGGAAGTCATGAGATGAGCAATGGATCTTTGAGGTTCAGAAGATTCTATTGGAGGTTTTCATCAGGAAAGTGAGCTAAAATCTAGTCACAGATGAGAGCTGATGCACAAGGGATGCATTGTGGCACATGGGGACCAGCTTTCCTGGGAGAGACCCCGGACCCTAGATATTGATTTAGGAATGTAGATTCTGACAGCTAAAGAACTTGCATTGAGCCGCAGCAATGTGTATCTGAGCATTGAAGTTTTATACGGCTTTCATGCATTCATGACTGGACTATGGGTGCATAGTTTATGCATTGACGAGGCCTTTTGATTTGAATTGACACTGTCCACCTTGAGGGTCTGCAGTTGGCCACAGGTCGCTATAGGACAAGTCCCATACCCAGCCTATGTGCAGAAGCTGGGGGGGGGGGGGGTGTCACCAGCAGTTCCACCTACTGCATCAGGCATGCAAGTTCCTCACAGCTCCAACTTCACCCACACTCTATAACGTTGCTCATCCCACTTATTTCCTACCGTTGAAGAGCCACAATGCCATTTGCGATCCACGTGCACCATGTGCTGGAGTCCCTCAGTGAGGAGCCAGTACTGCCCCAAATCCAGGGTTTTAACTGCCTGCTGCCATGGTTACTGGAGAGACCCAGAGTGATTTTAGATTTGGGGCGCTACAAGAGAGATTACACTCCTGCTTCCGCTTTTAGTGACATATTTTCTGACATTTTACCTGGGCACCACAACAATATAGCTGTTTTTATGCACTTATCGCTACAGGGGGATCCTGTTGGTTGCTATGTTTTTTTGACAGATCTTGTCCTCAAGATCAGACTGCCTTAAGCGTTTACTGTCTTTTATGCAGAATTTTATGCGATCTTGCGGTCATTGGAGTGGGTGAGACGTTCTTCCAGTGATAAATTTCTTGTCTCATCCGATTTTCTACGTTCCCTTCACCCTGTGAGACGTTTGTACTCAGCAGGGAAGCTAGTCTCTGCTCCATCTACAACGACTGGGGATTTAGGTGTCTTTTTGCTGGGTACAAAAACACATCGGAATTGTGAGGAATGAAAGGACAGATCTGGCCGCCAAGAGAATTGTCTCGATTCTCAAGTATTACAGGGTGCCATCCTCCTGCATGCTATCACCTCGATGTTGAGCTTAAGAGTCTTGCATCCGTGGGAGGGTGAGTGGCTGGAGGAGACTTTGGTCCACAAAGAAAGCTCTGTTCTGGAGAACAGATGTAGCGTAAGTGCATAGGAAACACGACAGAACCCAAAACACATGTGCTGCATTGCACTTCGTAATGTATTCAAGAGTTAATAAGAATCTAGATACTTGTATAGAATTCTTCTACCTAGGAAAAGCGTTCTACAGCGTGAAATGACTAGAAATACCGGGAAATTTGGGTATACAATGATATATATAGGAACACAAAAGAAGCTATAAGAACGGAAGACTATGAGAAAAGAGATGTGCTTAATGAGGGTGTAACTTAATGGAACGGTGTTTCTCCGCCACTGTCTAATCTGTACATTTAGGAAACCGTAATTAAATAAAAGACAAACGTAGGAGATGGATTAACAGTCATGGTTATAAGTGCCATGGGGAAAATTCGCTGAAAACATTACTGTCAGTGAAGATCAGGAAGAATTATTAGGTCTGTTGTGTGGAATGGGGAGTCAAATGAATGCAAATATATACTTAGTGTGAACAAATGAACGATTAACGTAATGAGGAATACCAGAAACGAGATTAGCGTTAAATTTAACGTCAAAGTCTGGGATCACAAAATAGATGAAGGAATTTTGCTTCCTTGAAAGCAAAATTACAGATGAAGGACAAAGTAAGGCGGATTTCAGAGGCAGACATGCAGAGGGAAAGATGGCTTTCCTCCGTCGAAGGTGTCTACTACAACCAAACATAAGGAAAATATTTCTAAGATTTTACGTCCTGGTACGAATTTTCAACATGGAACGTGAGATAACCAGTTCTACTCTGAAGGTAAGAGGTTGGCACAGGGTGGAAGTTGCGACAGTGCATCAGACTAGGCAGAAGGTAAATGACACAAACTGAACAGGTACATGAGATGCTCAGATGTCACTGACATTAGACTTGCAGTGTATATCCTACAACAACTAACTCCCAATATTTTACATGAAAGTTATGAGTCACCTGTCTGTAACCACTGGGTAACTCAACCAAACCATCCTGCCTTCCAGAAATATACATCACATGATGTGGCAGTACATCATGTAAACAGCTGAAAACCTACTCTGGGGAACTAGATGGAATACATAGATATCATTCATGTTTTAATGCAACACTTCACCACAGTATTTGTCTTATCAAAACGAAATACACCATCATATGAACTCTTTAGAAAAAGGTGCCCTACACAAAATTCCAGGGAACTCTAATTGGATGTTACAAATGTGGAGAACCTCAAATTATTAAAATAATTAATTCATACAATCAAATGTATTGAATTCTTTGCAATTAGGAATAAAAATAATTTGGCTTTCAGAGGAATATTCCTATCTTTGTATTTCTGTATACCTTAGAGCGTTGACACAGAAATTGTTCTTCTGTAAATAGCTTGCGTGATTTGACTAAAGCCTTTGTGCTGTTCAGCCTGCTATTAGCAATTATAAAATCAGTAACTCATCAGTTAACCGGCTAAAAACTTGTCTCATCACAGGAAGTTTCTGTGACATCAGAACAAGGAGTTACATTTTTGTATAGCCTAGCGTCCCCTTACGCTTCAAGTTTCTGGTAACAATCTGCACACAGCAGGCGTTAATTATGTGTGAAATTAAATTAATGCTTACAGACGACACCAACGTGGTTACTTAAAATTTATGATCTACAGACATCAATTACGTCCCATTCTAGAATGACATTTTGTTTACCATGTGGTTCCTTGAAACAGTGTACGTATCAACTACACACTGCCGGCCGCGGTGGTCTCGCGGTTCTAGGCGCTCAGTCCGGAACCGCACCACTGCTACGGTCGCAGGTTCGAATCCTGCCTCGGGCATGGATGGGTGTGATGTCCTTAGGCTAGTCAGGTTTAAGTAGTTCTAAGTTCTAGGGGACTGATGACCACAGATGTTAAGTCCCTTAGTGCTCAGAGCCATTTGAACCATTTTTGAACTACATACTGCTTCGAAAATGTAGACCAACTTGTAGTTACTTTCTGTAACGTATTGTTACAGAAAGCAAATAGCAATAATTTGATGGACATTCACTCAGATAGCAATCATAATAGGGAACATGACATATCTCACACTGTGAAGAGGAACATGGTTTGTTATTGATTTACTAATGTTACTAACAAGAGAATCATAATGCTACTGGTATAGTTGCAGTATGTGCCATGTAACTGGCTCTTAAGGTCATACCTGTCTTCCTAAAATAACCATTATTTCCAAGAAAAGAGAAACTAGTATGTTGTTCAAAATAAACTGAAGGAGTAAGTGCTACAAGTTATCTATATAGATGGGAATACTTAACACTCCTTCAAAATTTACTGTTTGTGTCCATGTGAAGGTTCTATGGAACTATGTTTTACATGAAAGCAAATCTTCAGCTGAACCACAATAATGACATCCACTATTAATTTAAAAACTCTGCCACTTATGAAAGGACACGTTGTAAGCAAACGTACCATAATTTTGAACCCATATCTCAATGAATTTAAACAGATAAGAAACAGGGATATAACGTAGTCAGCACAAGCATTACAATTTCTGATGGATACCTCCTGAGATGATTACCATTATCAGATTCCTGTTTCTGATTGGTTATATAAATATTGTGAACGTGAGAAGGTTTTTCTGTAGTCAATATAAATTTATGGAAGGCGGTGTACAATGTACTACTGTAATCCTGGAAGACATGTCAAATACCTGTATATCACGACTACTTATGTGAAATAGATTCTGTTTAGCTTCGTCTATTCATGTGTTATATTGATCTAGACGGGAGCACTAAACCTTTATGAAAATAATTTAGAAAAAGGCCATGATTACCACTCTCAAGGTCTACCAACACGTATGTAACACATATGTAAACTGTATTCCAACTCATACCGACTATAAAAACAAAAGTAATAATATAGAAACTCAGTGAACTTAGAGATTTTATGCATAATAATCAAATGACCCAAATCAGTTATTAAATCATCAAATACGCCTACCAATGAGATAAGTTTGCACTGCATGATTTTCTTGAACCATGAAAAGTTTCTGGAAATAATGGAAAATTATGACACTTACTCATATTGTCAGTTCCAAAGTGGTAGACTGTGACTTCGGGATCTAATCCTGAAAAACAAATATATAAAATACTTAATGAAAATATTGAATATGTTTTTCATTACCTACTAAAACTGGTTATTCATTATCATATACAGACTTACGTCAATTTATACAAGTAAAATCTTTACCTGTACTGGGATGAGAGTCGCTATAGTCGGCAGCAGTGAGAACTGCGACAAAAATGCAGATGAACCAACTAACGCTTCTGCAGAACATGATGTAAGGACAATGCTGCTGGAGAATCTGTAAATTTATGAGTAAATATATCTCCACAATTCATTTACTTTCAACAAACTGGATAGAAAATCTAAATTAATATAATAACCTAATTTGGATTACGATGGTTAATGCGGAAACCACACTAGGAGGTTCGAGAAATCGTTAAGCTAACTATCCAAGAGTACTCTGTCAAAATTTCAAAGCGAAATTCGCATTCGTACAGAAGGAAATTCTTCCCATATAAGATTTATCAGGGGATGAATTACTGGAGAAATGTGTAGGTGGCCACACACAAAATGCTAATGAAACTTTTAATTCCACTATTTGGTGATTAGCTCCCAAACACTTGCACTCCGGACTAAAAGTGGTTGATTTGGCGCCGTATTTAGCAGCTGGCTTATTCAATGAAGGAAATTCATCCCTTCTGATGGCCATGAACGAGGCAGGAATTTTAGGAGACACGTAAAGCTTCAGTTATGCCGAACAAATGGGTAACCAGCGCGTATGCCGGCAGAATCGACCTAGTTCATTGAATCGAAGGAAAGTCGGAAAGCTAGGAAAGCACTGCTGCAGGCGCAAAATGAAGCCTGTGAGGAAGAAGAATGGTTACTATATGGTGCTGGAATCGCAGATCAATTGGTAAGCGTTTTACATTATTGTTGACTTCCTTGAATTTCCAGTTTCCAAGAATTGATTTCTCAAACGCGTTCATCTCCAAATGACTATTTTGACATTTGCGTCCAGTCTAACTCAAAAAGTATTGAATCGATCATTATTATATGTGATAATATGATTGTGTATAAAATTACTAATTATATGAACCAACTTATGAGGAGATGTCACGATTGCACGGGTATTTTTCTTCGCCTAAATGGAGAAAAAAACGTGAAAATCGCAGTAAATTGTTCCAACGCCTGCACAGTTTTTAATTTTCATTATTTTCACCTGCATTGAGGCTTATATTCTTAGAAAATAAGTTAGTAATGTAAATTCAAATCCTTTCTGATTTCAGATGAAAATCGGAATGGCTACACTGCACGTAATTGGAGAACTATACTCACAATCTTCAGCGGATATCACAGAGCAACTCTGTTATTTTTGGCTGAAATTGATCAAAAAATTCACAAAAACTCACGGACTTTGAACATCGTCTGGCGATTAGACGTCACTTTTATAATACGTGTGTATGCGAGATTTCCACACTCCTACACATCCCTAGGTCCACTATTTGACATGTAATGGTGAGATGGAAACGTGAAGCACCAAATACAGCACAAAAGCGTACAGGCCGACCTCGTCTGTTGACTGACAGAGACTGCCGACAGTTGGAGAAGGTCGTAATGTGTAACAAGCAGACATCTATCCAGACGAACACACAGGAATTCCGAACTGCATCAGGATCCACTGTAACTACTATGACAGTTAGGCGGGAGGTGAGAAAACTTGGATTTCACAGTCGATCGGCTGCTCGTAAGCCACACATCACGCAGGTAAATGCCAAACAAAGCCGCGCTTGCTGTAAGGAGCGTAAACATTGGACGACTGAACAGTGGAAAAACGTTGCGTGGAGTGACGAATCACGGTACACAATGTGGCCAGCCGGTGGCAGGTGTGGTTATCGAGAATGTCCAGTGAACGTTATCTGCCAGCGCGTGTACTGCAAACAGTAAAATTCGGAGGCGGTGGTGTTATGGTGTGGTCGTGTTTTCCATGGAGGGAGCTTGCACCCCTTGTTTTTTTGCGTGGTACTATCACAGCACAGGCCTACACTGATATTTTAAGCATCTTATTGCTTCTCACTGTTGTAGAGCAATTCGGGATGGCTATTGCATCTTTTAAAACGATCGAGCACCTGTTCATAATGCAGAGTCTAAGGCGTCTGTAGAAGACAATAATATCCCTGTAACGGACTGTACTGCACAGAGTCCTGATATGAGTCCTATGAAACACCTTTGGGATGCTTTGGAACACCGACATCATGCCAGGTATCACCGAAGAACATCGATATATCTCTTCAGTGCAGCACTCCATGAAGAATGTGCTGCCACTCCCCAGGAAACCTTCCACCACCTGATTGAACGTATGCCTGCGAGTATGGAAGCTGTCATCAAGGCAAAGGGTGAGCCAACACCATATTATATTCCAGCATTAGTGATGGAGAGGCCACGAACTTGTAAGTTATTTTCAGCCAGGTGTCTGAATACTTTTGATCGCATTGTGTATTTTCAAGGTCAAAATCTTACATGAGTCATCTCGCATATATTAAGAGAAAATCAGGCACTCCCTCATACATTACTCACTCACTGTCTTTATGTACAACAAAGCATTTACACATCATTACACAGAATGTTACCAGTTTCCTGTATAGTGGTAAAGTCAAAACCAGTTCACAATAATTGTACAAATCGCACCACTTGTGGAAGTGCACTGTGTCAAGAATGCGAGGGAAGAGCACTGGCAGAGAAACCAACATTCTGGTACATTTTGAAAATTACGGGGTACACGAGGTCTTGTCCAGGCTGGACTTGAGGGTCGTTCATCAGTCTGTTAGTGAAGTACTGGTGCAGGAAAGAGAGAAGAAGGTAGCGCACGTTTAGAGAAAGCTGGTTTCTGGTACCAGAGAGCAGAGAAGGGAACAGTCCGCAAAGTGCGGTCAGCTACAACAGAAGGCTGAAAATACAGGAGCGTCTGCTCTGCATGGCGACTGCGTCACAAGAGGGCGACACTTCAGTGTCCTCTGCTCCACAGGACGCGCCCAGTGGCAACATGTGACCCCTTTCTCAAGCTTCCCAAATGGCTGTGGGGTACATTCAGCAGAGGAATGAAATCGTACCCTGTCAACGGATTTTTCTAGATAGAGCCCCATATGCTATGCAGGGTTCTACATCTACATCTACATCTACGTGATTACTCAGCTACTCACAATAAAGTGCCTGGCAGAGGGTTCAATGAATCACCTTCAAGATGTCTCTCTACCGTTCCACTCTCGAATGGTGCGCAGGAAAAACCAGTACTTAAATTTTTCTGTGTGAGCCCTAATTTCTCTTGTTTTATAGTGATGATCATTTCTCCCTATGTAGGTGGGAGCCAACTGGATGTTTTCGTAATCGGAGGAAAAAGCTGATGATTGAAATTTCATAAGAAGATCCCATTGCGACGAAAAACACTTTTGTTTTAATGATTCCCACTCCAATTCACATATCATTTCTGTGGCACTATCTCCCCTATTTCGCGATAATATAAAACGAGCAGCCCTTGTTTGAAATTATCAGGTGTCATCTGTCAGTACCACCTGATGGGGATCCCACACCGCGCAGCAATACTCCAGAATAGGGCGGACAAGCGTGGTGTAAGCAGTCTCTTTAGTACACCTGTTGCGCCTTCTAAGTGTTCTGCCAACGAATCGCAGTCTCTGGTTTGCTCTACCCACAACCTTATCTATGTGCTCGTTCCAATTTAGGTTATTTGTAACTGTAATCCCTAAGTATTTACTTGAATTTGCAGCCTTCAGATTTGTGTGAGTCATCGCGTAATCGAAATTTAGCGGATTTCTTTTAGTACTCATGAGAATAACTTCACAGTTTTTTTTATTCAGTGTCGATTCCCATTTTCAACACCACACAGATATCTTATCTAAATCATTTTACAATTCGGTTTGGTCATCCGATGACATTACAAGACGATGAATGACAGCATCATCTGCAAAGATCCTAAGACGGCTACTCAGTTTTTTCCCTATGTCGTTAATATAGATCAGGAACATTAGAGAGCCTATAAAACTTCCTTGTTGGACGCCGGATATTACTTCTGTTACTCTATGTCTTTCCGTCTGTTACTACGAACTGTGACCCTTCTGACAGGAAATCACGAATCCAGTTGCACAACTCAGGCGATATTCCATAGGCACGCAGTTTGGTTGGAAGAAGCTTGTGAGGAACGGTGTCGAAAGCCTTCTGGATATCTAAAAATAGGAATCCCCTGTCGATAGCACTTATTACTTCGTGAGTAAAAAGAGTTAGTTGTGTTTTAAAATAATGATATTTTCAGAGTCCGTGCTGATTATGTGTCAATAAATCGTTTTCTTCTCGGTGCTTCATAATGTTCGGATGTACCGATTGGTCACATAGGCGCTGCAAAAACTCATGCTAGTTTCCAGGATAGCAGCTTGGCTGCAGATATGTGTGTAAAAGAAAATTTAAAGTATACAAACAGGGCGACTAAAATAAAATTAGCACCGAAAATATTGCGGAGATGGAAAGTGCTGTTGATGCGCAGTTATCACAGAACGTGCAGATAGTCAGGGGCTGTTTATTGTTGGCCAATAAACAGTTTGTAATAATATTTATAAAGTGTATTTTTTGTGCAAAAGTACACTTTTTGAATGGAACAATTCTTATTGACATTAAGAAACTAAAAATAGCGTAAATTATGTTAGTTGATTTGTTGCAGGATTCTAGTGCAAGCTGCTTACAATATAAATACTTTGGAAAGTTGCCACACTGTCACTTGTACAATACCTGTAGTAGTACACACCAAAGAACAACACAAATGCATGCACTAGTTATGTGCATTCTGGGCCGTAACGAGGTAACTGTCCATCACAGGTTGTGTTCAAAATGACCACCAGCAGTGGCAGAACACGTTTCCTATCTGGTATGGAGCGACTGCTGCACACATGCTAGCGTTTCGTCGAACATCTCCGAGCAGGCTGCAGTTATGCGTCGTTATGTATCATTGGGTGTAGTTGGTATGTCCTTGCAGACAGCGTCTTTCAGCTTTCCCCACAGAAAAAGTCAACAGGCATCAAATCTGGAATATGGGGCACCTAACGTACTGGTCCTCTGCATCCAATCTAACGTTTTGGAAACAATTTGTGAAGACATGCTGTAATACTCCACGCACTATGTACTGGACAGCGGTCATATTGGTAACACAGGTTCCTCTCTGTGTGCAGAGGAAAGCCTTCTAGTATCTGTGGGAGATGGTTTGTTAGGAGGCTGTGATAGTTGTACGCATTCAGTGTTCTATCTATGAAACTCATGCCTATGATCTGACGGTTTACTATCCCACAGCACTGTTTACACTCCATGGGCGCTGATGTTCCACCTGAGGAAGCCAATGGGGATTGTCAACACACCAATAGCGCACGTTTTGGTGGTTTACCTCGCTTCACCACTAAACAAGGTACGTAATACATATGGAGTACTAGTCGCAATTCCCATGTACAGAAGTTAACACGATTCTTATAATTGATTCCATGGAGCTCTTCATTGCGGTAGATGTAATGGGGATGGAATTTAGGCTGATGGGGAATGTGTAGGACACTTGCCTGACCCATGTCACTTACACATGCGATTGCACAAGAGGTAATGTGTTGATCAACTGCAACAACAGGAAGAACGTTAATTTCCCGCTCTTCTGTCATCACTTGCTTCATTCTGTTACGTTCCCTAGTTCTTACACTATCACTTTCACACAACTGATTGAGAAGATGGTCGAGATTGGGATCCTGCCGCAAGCACTGTAGAAGAACAAACTGCATTCTTCCTACACTCTCCATGCACCATGAGCATGTCAGCTTTTCCTGCACTGATAAATCCCGTTGTATACACATGAGCTACTGCTTAGACTGTCACATAGAAAACTGATAGCACTGCTCTCTGGGAACACACAAGCTCACTGTAAACGAACATAACAACATCGATCTAACAACTACGCAGGTCGAATGGCACAAAGAAGTGTCAGTGTGGAAACTTCTCACAATGTGGTATTTCATAACTGGCTTGCACTAGACTTCTGCAGCAAACAGTACCGAAATTCTAGTTTACCCTATTTTTAGTTTGTTACTGGCAATAAGATTTTTTCATTAGGAAACTCGCAGGTACAGAAAATACACTTTCTAAGTATTATTACAATCTGTTTATTGGATAGCAGTACGAGACCCTGGCTTCGAATTCATTCTGTGAAAACTGCACGTCAATAGCACTTTCCATTTCCATAATATTTGCAGTCCAAGCTTTAGATGGTTCACCCTGCAGACGCCATACAGAGCACAACCACATATATGTCAAGAGAATTAATTGGTTTCAAGCCACCCAGTATTATAGGTGTGTTGTGGGAGTATTATCGGCTTGTTTTGTCGTCACGTTTAATAGGGGCTACATGTCTGGGTGAGCATGGCTGGGGGAAGTTGAAATACATGGAAAAGGGGATGCTAGAGACAAGGGCAGATGGTGATGGATTGGGATAAAGAGGAATGGAAAGAGAGATGGAGCATCAAGAGATGAATAATGAGAGCTTTATAGCGTGAAATCACGAATTCAGTCGCAGATAGGACTGTAATTTTATTAGAAGCTGGTTGTAAGCAACTGTTTCAATAGTTATCGGTAGGCCTAGAATTATGAAATCAACTGCAGGTCCTCTGTCGATAGCAGTAATTACTTTGTGTGAACAAAAATCCACTAGCGTTCCATAAGAAAGATATTTTCCGAGTCAGTGCTGTCCATGTGCCAATAATTCAAGGTACTTTATAAAGTTGGAACAGCCCGTATGCTCCTAAATCGTACTGACTATAATGTCTGTAATATATGTGTACAGTTTAGATGACCAGTTGTATGTCACTGTCCCCACAGTTTCACTTGCGAACCTGTATGGCTCATATATTGTATACATCTCTGCCTACTCGCTGTCTTCACCCATCTCCACTTCACCCCTCTGTCTGTCCATCTAATCCTATGCTCTCATCATTTTCCATCTTACCACTACTCATCTACACTATTCATTTGGCTCCTGCATCCCCCCATCTCATTCTCCCTCTATCTCTGATTATCTCCTCCATTTTCTCTCTCTACATCTCCTCCTCCCCTCTCTCACACTGTCCATATTCTCCACCCCTTCTCTCCATTTTCTCCTTCCCCTTTTCTCACTGTACATATCCTCCACCCCACTTTGTCAACAGCCTCTCCTCACCCTCCCTCTCCATCTCTTCCTGCCCCCAGTCTGTTATTCCATTTAAATCTGCCCCCACTCTATATCCATTTCCTCTTGCACCCTCTCCCTTCGCATCTTCCATCCTTCCCTGTCCATATCCTCCTGGCCTCTTTCTCTTATCCATCTCCTTCTGCCACCATTTCTCTTTCCATCATCACCTACACCTCTCTACCTTTCTGTCCTCATCTCCCTCTTCTCCAAACCCATCTCTTCTTCGCTGACCATTGTGGCCGAGCAGTTCTAGGCACTCCATTCTGGAACTACAGGGCTGCTTCGGTCGCAGGTTCGTATTCTGCCTTGGTCATGGATGTGTATGATGTCCTTAGGTTAGTTTGGTTTAAGTAGTTCTATGTCTAAGGGACTGATGACCTCAGATGTTAAGTCCCATACTGCTTAGAGCCATTTATAACCATCTCTTCTTCCCCATCTTTGTTCCTCTCCTCCTGCCCATCTCTCCCACCTATCTACTGTAGTCCCCTCTCCTCATTCATCTTCTACTCCCAGCCTATCAGTGTTCATTTCCTCCCACACCCATCTCCCTTTATGTTTTCTATTGCCCCTCCTCTCTCGGTCCATCACCTCCTATCATCTCCCCCTGCCTCCACTTACCCTGTCCATCATTTCCTGGTCCCTACCTCAGTCTATCACCTCCTCTATCTATTTCAACATTCCTCAGCCATGCCCACTCACAAATGTAGCCCCCACTAAACATGTCGACAAAGCAGGCTGATAATATTCCCACCACATACGTATTGTGAAGTGCAGCTTACACATCAGGGGCTTGAAACCAATCACTGCTCCTGTCAAATAAGTTGTCATGCAAAGAAGATCGATAAAGCAGGTCGGTTCTACTTGAACCCAACACACTATCGTTCAGTACAGCCTACCCACTGTCAAACCATTTCGTACTCTCGGTTAGTAGGCTTCACAGTAAAGCAGGTTCCTAAGGCCATCCACTACTACTTAAACACAACTTGCCTATTATACGGCTCAGCCAATATGGCATGGGCTGACAAAATACGATATTGTCTCTATTCCCACTCCTGTCGAGCTGGAAGGCTACAAGACAAGCAGTGATGATGCTCGTACAGTCATGTAGTTTGTTTGTTTGCCATGTTTCGGTGAAATGGGTCCAGTGATTTAATGGGAGATCATAGACATACACTACGTGAACAAAGGTATCGGGACACCCCCATAAACATATGTTTTTCATATTATGTAAATTGTTCTGCTACCTACTGCCAGGAACTCCATATGACCGACCTCTGTAGTCATTAGTCACCGTGAGATAGCAGAATGGGCGCTCTGCGAAACTCATAGACTTCGAATGTGGCCCGGTCATTGGGTGTCACATGTGTCATATGCCTGCACGCAAGATGTCCACAATCCTAAATATCGCTAGGTCCACTGTTTCCAATGTGATACAGCACAAAAGCGTACAGGCCGATTTCTTCTGTTGACTGACAGAGAGCGCGTAGAGTTGAAGAGGGTCGTAATGTATAATAAACAGAAATCTTCCCAGATCTTGATACAGGAATTTCAAACTGCAGTACGATCCACTGCAAGTACTATGACTTAGGTGGGCGGTGAGAAAACTTGGGTTTCGTGGTCGAGCGGCTGCTCATAAGCCACACATCACACCGGTAAATGTCTAACGACGCCTCGCTTGGTGTAAGGTGTGTAAACGTTGGAAGATTGAACAGTGGAAAAACGTTGTGTGGAGTGACGACTCAAAGTAGATAATGTGGAGATCAGATGTCAGGGTCTGGGTGTGGCAAATTCCTAGTGAACGTCATCTGCCGGCGTGTGTAGTGCCGACAGTAAAATTCTGAGGCGGTGGTGTTATGGTGTGGTCTTGTTTTTCATAGAGGGGCTGCACCCCTTGTTGTTTTGCGTGGCACTACCACAGCACAGGCCCATATTTATATTTTAAGCATCTCATTGCTTCTCGCTGTTGAAGAGCAATTCGGTAATGGCGACTGCATCTTTCAGCAAGATCGAGCCCCTGTTCATAATGCACTGCCAGTGGCGGAGAGATTAAACGACAATAACATCCCTGTAACGAACTGGCCTACACAGATTCCTGACCTGAATCCTATAGAACACCTTAGCTATGTTTTGGAACGCCGTGGCAGGCCTCACCTACCGACATCGATACCTCTCCTCAGTGCATCACTCCATGAAGAATTGTCTGCCATTCCCAAGAAACCTTCCAGCACCTGATTCAACGTATGTCTGCGGGAGGGTTAGCTGTCATCAAGGCTAAGGGTGGGCCAGCACCATATTGAATTCCAGCATTACAGATGGAGAGGCCACGAACTTGTATGTTATTTTCAGCCAGGTGTCCAGACACTTTTAATCACATTTTACGTTTTGTACAGCAGAATGTCTTCAATATTGCGAGTGTCACATTCACTGAAGTGCATAACGTCTTTGCAGAGAAGTCTGGTGCGCTCTCCCGAGTCCATTAGGCATCTACGGGGGGCAAAACCTTCGTCAGATGCAGCAGGTAACCTGGCGAGAAGAGGTCCAACGTCAGAAACTGGTGGCACATACCCGGGGCCTTTGATATGAAGCCTCCTCCCGCACCGTTGTCAAGCTTTAATGACGTCCGACGTTCGAAAACAAAACTCAAGAATTTGCATGTTGGGTCAGTTATCAATACTGAGTGTCTCAAGCTGGGCCACATCACAAATACATCTTCCATACAGGGTGATTCACGAAGATATGTAAATATTTTAATATGTCGTTCTATATGTAACAATATAGAAAAAAAGGTCTTATAAACATAGGTCCGCAATTGTTCAGTTACGGAGTTACGGGTAATAAAAGGTTTTACCAGAAATTTAGCAACTTCGATATTATGAAGATATCGCACAACTTTAAGAGGTTAAAGTAAAACACGATTTCGACTTATTTTGTTATTACTGGTGTGCTGAATATAATAAAACATGTCCCAGACGTGTACCTGCAGTGTATCGTCCAGAGAAGGAAAGGTTGTAACACAAGTAAATTTGTTTATTTTTCATTAAGAATGTAGAAACGTGTGTGTCATTGTTGGCTACCTTTAGTGAGTTGTTGCAGACGTTCCCTAACCTTGAAACGACTTAGTTTTCTGTACTGTTCAGTGAAAGAACACAATGAGAACAGTGTATTTAAGTAAAACCACATAGTAACTGTTGTAGTTTGTAGATTATTTATGAAATAGGAATGCCTTTCAAATTTACGACGTAGGAATACGCCACTATGGTGTTTATTTATGGAAAATGTTATGGCAATGATACAGCTGAAATTAACGAATATGGCGCACGTTATTCAACTCGATGGCTTCCAAATGGACGAATCATTAGTGGATTTCGATGTTACGGGAGACATGTTCTCTACCTAGCTTTCATAATCAGTACGAGAGCTCGATACGTGAAGACGATTATGAGGATATTATGGATGCTGTTCAACTTAGCCTGTGTACAGTACACGGCGTATCTCTCAACTATTAGGCATTTCACAATGTAAGATATGGTGTACAATGAAGTAAAATAATGTGTGTCTCTGCCATAAACAAAAAGTGCATCAGTTATCCGGGAGATCCAGCCCTCCGCTTGGAGTTGTGCAACTGGTTAAAAACTAATTGACAGTTACACAAATACGTTTTATTTTCTGATGAGGCACAGTTTACTCGAGATGGTATAAATACTTTATTGGACCATTCATTTTCCCAGGACGTCTAACTGGCGGGTCGTACTTACAATTCCTTCAAGAAGAAATGCCCCACTTACTCGAAGATACTCTGCTTGCTACGCAAATTCAAATGTATTTTCAACATGACGGCATGCCTCCACATTTCGCCAACGGAGTTACTGCACAATTAAATGAACATTTTTCCCAGAGATGGATTGGTGGTGGTGCTACACGTCTGTGGCCACCCAGATTTCCCGATATAACACCAACGGATTTTGTGTATGGGGATGGGTGAAAGATAATGATTATAATGACAAAATCAATACACGTGAGGCACGACTCGGTCACATTATGAATGCAATAGAAGAAATTAAGAACAACCCTGTGAAACTGAAACGAGCAACAAAATCTGTACACGTGCAGCTAAATGCACTGAACTAGGTGGAGACGTTTTTGAACATTTACTGTGATTGTGATTGTATTGCGAAATTGTATGTACTTTGTACAAGTTTCTTAACAGTGAGCTTTGTTTTTTTTCGGTTTAAAACGAATTCACGTGTGCTGTGGTATACATAACACCAGATTATGTGACACATTCATACGGTTTCAGATAACGCTTTTACCATAAATTTTCCAAAATTAAATTCTCTACACTTCCGTTGAAAACTTTGTGCAGTTGTCTGGAATTTAAAGAACAAATTAGACCAGGTAGTTAATAAATTCAAAATTTTACGAAATTATGCCTTTGCTTCTCTGGATGTTCTGGAAAACTACTGTGCATATGGGACATGTTTTGCTAGATTCGCCAGACCAATAACAACAAAATAAATTTAAATCATGCTTTACTTTAACCATCTATAGATTTGCGATGGCTTCATATTAGCGAAATTGCTAAATTTCAGGCAAAATCTTTTACTACCCGTAGCTCCGTAACTAAACATTAGCGGACCTATGAACTTTTTTCTTTAGTTTTAAACGTAGCGTAACATATTAAAGTATTTTCATATCTTCGTGAATCACCCTGTAAATTAGGCCTGTACAGCCGTATTCCAGCAGATCTCTACTACTTCCATTGTCCGATCTGACAAGTTTGTATCGAAAGTACAATGCTTTCATGAATCTGTTTCGACGGCATACAACATATACCAATAATTAGTGCGGCTAGTGACGCCATTACGTAGACTACGCCGTAAGAATCAGTAGCTGCTGAAATGCGTAGATGACGTGAACCTATGACGGAATGCATATCAAGAGCTATTGCGCTATAGGTCGTAGGTACCGTTTTTGAGGGGGGTAGCATTGAGAGCAGGAGACCGTCAAGTTGAGGAAAGTGATACGCTGAGCACTCCGCCGCAGTGCTGGAAGAAACACGTAGAGACTTACCAGATGTGTGAGTTCTGCTCTGTGCCACTGCAGCCAGTGTAGTGGGCTGTCGCGAAGACAGCCTTTTATCCTTATCTTGGCCACTGCTGGACTCGGCTGACACCTCCCACCTACTGTATCTGCAGTCTGCCCTCTGCTCCACAACCCCTCCCCCTCTCACCCCCCCTCCCCCTCAAGCGTCGTCAAACTTTCCTGACATCCGACATTGGAAGCGTTGTTGCGCAACGCCTCGCAGCACTGACCTCAAGGGCACGTGATAACTATGGCAACCGCTCTGCTGCTCATTCTGACCTCGCGGCATCTTCCAAAACGACTCTGTGTTAGCCAGGTACCTGCTCACATCAGAGCCCATTCCAGCCCATTCCCTGAGAGGCACGCCCTGAGGATGCAAATACCGTCAACATTGCGTGTGCCCTTGACAGTGGCCTCCATTCGGCGACTAATGAATTTCACGGATTTCGTATGATATACACTAAATGATGACTACATCTCTAGAGCTAGTTGTCGGTGATGGGCTGCGATCACACGCTGTCCCAGGAACTCACAGACTCGCATTTTTATGGGACTAAGATCCATTTATTTAGTGGGGCTATTAAGATGTGATCGCGTTCCTGAGCGTTTGTCAAGAGGGGGACGTGTCCATTCAGTCCTGTGAATGTGGCTGTTCGCATCTATCCAAACGGGAGTGTCTACAGCACGGTCAGCAGGAAGTGCAGAAGTAAGTGGTAAGGTGGTACAACACTACGCAGGGCACATGGGCTTCTGGAGTGGAATGCTGATCTCATTTGTGGACACAAGAATTTATTTTCAAAACGATAATTAAAACAGAGCACTGTTAACAACACAGTGTTTAATTAGGATTTGCAAATTGGGATGATCTACAGCGTTTATTCAATTGTATAAAACAATGAGAATAATTCAGAACATAATTTTAAAGAGAAACAACCACATGGCCATAACTTTAAATTCATAAAAAATTACTTTACACAAATATAACCGTATCATAACTACAGATCTGAGTTCACTAGTGACCTGTGAATATGAAAAATTACAATTTGTAAAAGGTATTTGGACTCAAGAACAATACTCAAACAGCAAGGTCTCATAAATACGTGATTTAACTATTATGGGAAACGTTCTGGAATATGATGTTATGATAGCCTGAAAGATTTACACATCAATCAGCACATTCTCGATGGCCGCGCGTGTGAATTCCATGCTCGAGAGCTCAAGTGAGAACGACACGCAGGAGGACCTGCGCACGCCAAAAACGGCTTCTAGAACACACAGGCCCAGTATTAATACACTGTTCACAAAAATACTAAAACTAACAGCCGAGCACTGGATAGCTCCAAACGCAGGAGGAGATGTTAAACGTTGTAGTGTGTCAATTGCAGTTACTGTTAAAGCAATAGTTGATTACACAATCTCGACTGACGTCAAATTTCACTTGATAAATTTACAAACCACAACCAGTTCAAGATGATAATGATCCGACAATCCGCATACAACCTTAAATACCAAAGCGTCGTTTGACGGTGCAAAGTTGTAATTGTTATAGTTGAAAGCGACAAGGAAGTTGGCGATTCCGACTTAAATTGGTGGCTGAAGTTTTATACTGACAATAAACTTTGATTCGTAAAACTGACCACTTAACGAATTAGCAACCGTAATAAAAGAAGGAATCGTCAATTATCGGCCACACTCGTAAGGCAACGGAACCAGGGCAGTTAGATGGACTAATATCCCGAACCCACGTCCAAGTGATTTAAGGAATGACTAGTGAAAATCAAAGAGGCTACACGGAGCAACGACATTCTAAAGTTCTACAACAAATGGCTCACCATTTAAAGTTAGTCCAGGAGATCGCCGTTAACTTGCACGCCAGGGTAAATTCCCGCGCTCTGCTCAGGATTCCAGACAGACCCAGCTCTCAAACAGAGCCTGTGTTGGCCGGTGACTGCTTCTCCATTCCAGTTGCGCTCGCCGCCAGACCCAGGCGCCGGAGTGTCAGCGCGGTGCGTCCCCGCAGTACACGCAGCGCCGGCCGACTGCTCGCGGCGCCCCGCGCGCTGCCTCCTTCCCCCTGTCGCTGCCGCCTCTCCTCCAGAGCCGCGGCCGTCCTAATTAGAGGGCGCTGGCCAACCTGGACGCCGCAAAGTGCGTTACTTCGACAGGGAAACTATCCTGACAAGAGCATCGCAGGCAGGAAATCACGGCTCAGTAACGGCAACACCTGGACACCGAGATTGTACGAAAGTACACACGGTGGTCCACGTTCACGGTAACCTGAATGAACGGGCCTGAGTGACGGTACACGAAACACCGCAAAAGCTGACTGAGCCGCTTCCAGCGTGAACTGCAGCCTCCACACGTACCGGGCAGAACGCCTCGTTGCTTCTTCGGTGCACTCAGGGCCTCGCGTCATCTGACGAGGGAGCAGACCTGTGATACGTCGGGTCAAACGGCACACCTCCAGCCGGCCACTGCCCTGTTCCTGTGCTGTCTGGCACAGCTGAAGACCTGCAGTCTCGTGTGCTGCTGTCTACTAGCGCCAAATGGCCATTGTATACGGTTCTATTCGCAAAGTTCACTCGCAAACTTGTCGAAGTGGCCAGACACACAGTGGCAGCAGCAATTAATAATAGGTTTGATGCCTGCTGTCATTAACGAGGTGTGACACTCGTCTTGCTTCTTACGATCACTGTCCCCACGTCGCATTACATGGAGGTGAACGTTAAGACACGTTGGGCAGTCCGCTTTGGTATACACTCAAATCAGCCACCTTTATTCAAGTTGTAGTCCTACCTCATACTTCCCTTGATTGTTTCTGATGAGGTCGTCAGTCTTTTAATTTCTGTATAACTACAGCAATCTATATCCATTTCAACGTACTTACTTTATTGAAGCCTCTGTCTCCTTCCACAACTCTTACCACCATTGACCACGTATCTTTCCACAATGAAATCGACAATTCATTATTGTATCAACACGTCTCCTATCAACCAGTTGCGTCATAAATTTCCTTTCCCTCAATTCCGTTAAGTACTTCGTCACCTAATCAAATGAAAGTATATGGTTCCAGAGATCTTCAAGTCTGAAACATCTGTGTAATATATACAATTCCGTTAAGTACTTCGTCACCTAATCAAATGAAAGTATATGGTTCCAGAGATCTCTTCAAGTCTGAAACATCTGTGTAATATATATATATATATATATATATATATATATATATATATATATATATATATATATATGTGTGTGTGTGTGTGTGTGTGTGTGTGTAGACTGGAGCGAGAAATGAAAATTCATACCAAGGCCGGAATCTGAAGCTGCCTGGCCTGCACACTAGGCAGATGTGCTCGTTAGTACGGCACCCTGCTACAGTGGGTTTGCAGAACAGTGTGCACTACCCTTGCATGCCTCAATGTTCAATTAAAGTTCCCATTCCTACCAAACGGCCTCAGGTGTGAATATGGATTTGGTTTGTGGAGGGAGGTGCTCTAGGATAGTCTGTGGAGTTGTGCAAAGCCATTGTGCCAGCGTGGCGCAGTGGTTACTGCTTCTCCGAAGTGCGCAGGATCCTCATTTCAAATCCCAGCCTTGGTACAAATTTTTGTCTGTCTCTTCTATCTTCTTCATTTGTTATTCAGTCCATCGTACCTTCAACATTTTTAAAAATAGAACCATGCTGTAAAACCTTATATTCACTTCTTGTCTGATCTGCTAATCATCCACGATTTACTGCCAAACAAATATCTACATGTCATACTCCCTAACACTTAAACTGATATTACACCTAAACCAACACTTCTTCTTCAGTATAGCTATCCTTGCTATTGTCACTCTACACTGAATATCCTCTGCACTACAGTCTTCATCAGTTATTTTGCTGTCCAAACAGTCTAAGACATCTACTACTTTTAGTGTCTCATTTCCTAATCGAATTACCATGGCACTGCCTCATGTAATTCTGCCACACTTAATTGTCGTTGATTACTAATCTCGATGTCCATCTTATAATATATCATCAAGTCGCTATCCATTTATTCCAAGTGCTCTTCCAAGTCCTTTGCAAGCCTTATAACATTAGGATGTCGTAATCATACTTAAATGTTTTTATTTTTTTACCCTGAACTTTAATTACCTTCCAAAATATCTCCTGATTTTACTTCAAAGCTTGCTCCACGTACAGACTCAATAGAAGCGGCGATTCTTTTCAATCCTGTCTCTCTCCATTCTCGACACTTATAACCACCTTCTTGTTTCTGTACTTAATGTGAATAACCTTTCACTACGTACAGTATCTGATCAAAACTATCCAGACACCCGGTTCATAATGACTTACAAGTTCGCGGCGCCCTCCATCGGTAATGCTGGAATTCCTTTTGGTGTTGGCCCCCCCCTTAGCCTTGATGACAGCTTACACTTTCGCGGGCATACCTTCAGTTAGGTGCTAGAAGGTTTCTTGGGGAACAGCAGTTCATCCTTCACAGATTGCTGCACCGAGGAGAGGGGTCGATGTCGATCGCTGAGGCCTCGTACGAAGTCGGCGTTCCAAAACATCTCGACGGTGTTCTATAGGATTCAGGACAGGGCTATGTGCAAGCCAGTTCATCCCGGTTCTTGTCGTGTAACCAATCCGCCACAGGCCGTCAATTATGAACGGCTACTCGATCTTGTTCAAGGATGCAATCAACATCCCGAATTGGTCTTCAACAGTGGGAAGCAAGACGGTGCTTAAAACATCAATTTAGTCCTGTGCTGTGGTAGTGTCACGCAAAACAACTAGGGGTGCAAGCCCCCTCCAAGAAAAACACCGCTACACCGTAACACCACCACACTACACATGCTGGCAGATGTCGTTCACTGGGCATTCGCCATTCCCACACCCTGCCATCGGATCTTCACATTGTGTACGGTGATTCGTCACTCCACACAGCGTTTTCCCACTATTCAATGTTTACGCTCCTTAAACCAAGCTAGGCGTCGTTAGTCATTTACTGGCGTGATGCGTGTCTTACGAGCAGCCGCTCGACCCTGAAATCCAAGTTTTCTCACCTCCCGGCTGTCATAGTACTTGAAGTGGATCCTGATGCAGTTTGGAATCCCTGTGTGACGGTCTGGATAGATGTCTGCCTATTACACATTACGACCCTCTTAAACTGTCGTCAGTCTTTGTAACTCAACAGACGAGGTCGGCCTGTACGCTTTTGTGCTTTACGAGTCCCTTCACGTTTCCACTTCAGTATCACATGGGAAACAGTGGACCTAGGGATGTTTAGGTGCGTGGAAATCTCGAGTACAGACGTGTGACACAAGTGACACCCAATCTCACCTGACCACATTCGAAGTTCGTAAGTTCCACGGAGCTCCCCAGTCTGCTCTCTCACGATGTCTAATGACTATTGAGGTCGAAGGTATGGAGTACCTGGCAGTAGGTGACAGCACAATGCACTTAATATGAAAAACGCACGTTTTTGGGGACGTCCGGATATGTTGGATCACAGAGTGTACATTTCATCTCAGTGTCTTTGAGAACTCGAAGAGGTATTTCAATCAACATTGTCAAAAAATTTCCCTAAATCTACAAACGCTATAAAAAATGTTTGCCTTTCTGTTCTAGAGAAAGTTGCAGGGTAAGTGCAGCCTGGTGTATGCCTGCATTTCCTTGGAGCATATGCTTATCTCCCCTGACATGGGTTTTTTGTCACTTTTTCCATTCTTCCGTAAATAGTTCGTCTGAACATATAGCGACTGTACCTCACTAAATTTGTGGATCTGTAGAAATTTCACTTGTGAGCATCTGCATTATGTGAAATAGGAACTCTCACATTCTTCCAGTGGTCTGAGGATATTTCACCTGGGCCTGTCAACACTGATATTGACTGTTGATGACTGGAAACATGTTGACTGGTCGGAAGAGTCACGTTTGAAATTGTATCTAGCGTCTAGACGCCGCCTCATGAATCCATGGGGCCTGCATGTCAGCGGAGGTCTGTTCACTGTTCTATAATGGTGTGGGGCGTGTGCTGTTGGAGTGATATGGGACTCCTGATATGTATAGATACGACTCTGACAAGTGACACGTATGTAAGCATCTTGTATGATCACCTGCATTCATTTCTGTCCATTGTGCATTCTGACGCACTTGGGCATTTCTAGCAGGACAATGCGACACCACCACACGTCCAGAATTGCTAAAGAGTGGCTGCAGGAACACTCTTCTGAGTTTAAACACTTCCGCTGGCCACAAAACTACCAAAACATGAACATTACTGAGCATATGTGGGATGCCTTGCAGTGTGATGTTCAGAAAAACTTTCCACCCGTTCGTACCCTTACGGATTTATGGACAGCTCTGCCGGATTCATGGGGTCAGTTCCCTCTAGCACTACTTCAGACAATAGTGGAGTCCATGACACGTCGAGTTGTGGCACTTCTGCGTGTTCACTGGGGCCCTCTATGAAAATAGGCAGGAGTACCAGTATCTTCAGCTCCTAGGGGATATATGATGCAATTAAGACTTTTTGTAATTTTGCAATAAATGCTGTAGATATGGTAATGTTAATAGCTGATCTTCCCAAAACCCATATATATTTTCAATTAATATGAGAAAAATAAATATAATATATCATATTTGAGTAAAATAAATTATCTGAAATGAATGGACTTAATAGAATGAGAGAGATGAAATGTAACAACGTGAAATCATACCAGTGCAATGAACACATCATCAGACATTAAGATACAATTATTTTTGAAGGTTTTGTGGAACTCCTTTCGTCGTAGAATGACAGTCGAATTATTTAGTTGTGGTTTCGCAGCTTGCTTGAAACCACTGGCCAGCTGCACTGATGAGTGACTGTCCACCAGGAAAACACTCAGGCGCTCCCTGGACTCGTCGCGGGTCAACAGCGTAGGGTTCGCCAGCGATAGCGCTGGCCTCCTCTTCACCAGAGCGTGCCGTTTTGCGACCAGATAACACGAAGTAAAGGAGAGTTTATTTCTTGTTGCCGTTCTAATGAAAATTCGAATGGAAAAAACCAAAAGAACAGCTTTAAAACAAGAACAAGTGGAGCAACGAAGTAAATGAAAAAAGCACAAGTCGTGACATTTTCCAAGAATTAAATTAGAAGCAATCGTTGCTGACGTCAAGCTGCTGTTGAGTTATGGAACAAGTTTTATGCTCACGTATCACATACTCTCCTTGAGTGTCACAGCGCTGTAGACATCGGCGGCCAGCTTGATTCCTCCTAGTTTACTGACTTCAGGAAGTCACTTGGGACAGTGCCGGCTCTCCGTTTGCTGAGGAAACAAGACGTCGCCGGTCAGGGGACCAGGCTCAAGCCTTCCCTGCGGCCAGAATTCAGCACGCTGCTCTTAAAGGAACTACATCGTCAAGTGGAAAGGTGATTTCATTCGCATCAGAAGGACGTGTCAAAGGACCGCTACTGTTAACATTACATACCGGGTGTTTCCGTAAGGCCTAACAAAAATTCAACAGGACATAGAGATTGCTCCACTGAACAATTTGAGGTATGGAAGCTGGGGTCTGAGAAACCAGCCTAACAAGATATGGGAGTATACTCGTCCACCGTTCTGTCTAGTGTTACTGTTTTCCAGCTTATTTACAGCTAACACGTGTAGAAGTTTACTGTTGGCCCTCTGAATTTTACTGTTGGCACGACACACGCTGGAAAAAGACGTTCACTTCGCATTCGATATACCACACCCTTCCATCGGATTGCCAAACTGTGTACTGTGATTCGTCACTCCACACAGCGTTTTTCCATTGTTCAATCGTCGAGTGTTTACGCTCCTTACAGGAAGCGAATCGTCGTTTGGTATTTACCGGCGTGATGTGTGGCTAATGAGCAGCCGCTCGACCACAAAATCCAAGTTTCAGTCACCTCTCACATACCTGTCGTAGTACTTTCAGTCGATCTTGATGCAGTTTGGAATTCCTGTGTGATGGTCTGGATGAATGTCTGACTATTACCCATTACGACCCTCTTCAACTGTTGGCGCTCTCTGTCAGTCAAAAGGTCGGCCTGTACGCTCTTCTGCTGTACGTCTCCCTCCTCGTTTCCACTTCACTATCAAATCCATAACAGTGGACCTAGGGATGCTTAGGTATGGGGAAATTTCGCGTACAGACGTATGACACAAGTGACACCCCAATCACCTGACCACATTCGTAGTCTGTGAGTTCGGCAGAGCGCCCCATTCTGCTCTCTCACGGTGGTTAATGACTACTGTGGTCGCTGGTATGGAGGACCTGGTAGTACGTTGCAGCACAATGCACCTAATACCAAAAACGTATGTTTTTGCTGCTGTCCGGGTACTTTTGATCACATTGCGAATTTTTTTTCTCTTCTTTTTCCTACACTCGAATACCAGTCCTCTACCAATATTAAATTTTGCTCTCCGTTAACTTATGAATAATTTCTATTGTTTCATATTAAATTGTTTCATTTTATGTATCATTTGCGAAGTTGGTTGACGTATAAAACTTGTACTACTCTGGTTGGTTTTAGCTTCCTGTTTATCTTCGCCATGATAATGCATTCTCTGCGCTGTTTACAGTGCGTTAGTCACGTTTCCGTTTTCTTCTTCATTGTTAGACCTGCATCTACATTACCCCATTTGACTTTGTGTTGGTAAACCTATATTGACTTCCCCAGAAGTCCTATCCTTCGTCCTACCACACTTCACTACTCCCACTGCATATAAACTGAACCTGTTCATTTTCTTTTTATATTCTCTAACCAACTTAAACGGCTAACATATTCCCCTCTGTGACCTCTAGAACGCCAGTTTCGTTTTTTTCTTCTGTTGATGACATCCTCCCGAGTTTCCCCCGCCCAGAGATCCTCATTGAGGACTACCATACCTCCATAACATTTTACCCGACAGTGTGCCCTCATTATTTAACTATACAGCAAAGCTGCAGGCACCGCGCGGGATTAGCCGAGCGGTCTGAGGCGCTGCAGTCATGGACTCCCTCGAGCTTGGATGTGAGTGTGTGTGTGTGTTTGTGTCTTTGTCCTTAGGATAATATAGGTTACAAAGTGTGCAAGCTTAGGGACTGATGACTTTAGCAGCTAAGTCCCATAAGATTTCACACACATTTCCACAAAGCTGCAGGCGCTCAGAAAAGTGAAGACAACTAGTAATATTTTGTTAATAGCTTTTCTTCCTGATCCTGCAGCGTCAAAAGACGACAAAATATTTAATGAAGTATGTATGTATTCTCCACACATCTATGTTCCCTCGACACACAATAGGGATTCTTATAAACTAAAACTGTACTCCGTCCGAACAGGCCATGAAGGTCCAACTGTAACGACCGGCCGCCGTGTCACCGTCAGCCTACATGCGTCACTGAATACGGACATGGAGGGTCATGTGGTCAGCACACAGCTCTCCCGACCGTATGTCAGTTTACGAGACTGGAGCTGCTACTTCTCAGTCAAGTAGCTCCTCAGTTTGCCTCACAAGGCCTGAGTGCAGCCCCCTTGGCAACACCAATCAGCAGATCGTATGGTCACCTATCCAAGTGCTAGCCCAGCCCGGCAGTGCTCAACTTCAGTGATCTGACGGGAACCGGTGTTACCACTGCGGCGAGGCCGTTGGCTCTAGGGTTTATTGCAGGTCGTTGTTAAGTTCAGCTCTACAGCCTGCCCACTGAATTAGATACAGCCCTCACTCCCTGATGCAAGAGACATTAAACCCCAGTTTTGGCAATGCTTGTTACGGCTAACTTGTTTTAGCTGAAAAGTATACTCGATGCACAGTAGCCATGTTCTCGCTTGCCCAGATGGCAAGGCAACTTCTGCTTCGGTATATTGACTGCCTTCCTCTAAAATCGCTACACCAGGAAGAACAGCAATTAACAAAATAGTTGTTGACGGTATGGAATATGACAAGGAACACACATAATTAACTCTGTAAGTGACATAAGGTATGGACCTTGGAGAGGCTTCTACACCGCGCGGTCTCAGGCGTCTAGTCACGGTCCGCGCGGCTCCCCCTGTCGGAGGTTCGAGTCCTCCCTCGGGCATGGGTGGGTGTGTTGTCCATAGCGTAAGTTAGTGTAAGTTAGGTTAAGTAGTGTGTAAAATTAGGGACCGATGACATCAACAGTTTGATCCCAAAGGAACTTACCACCACCCCATCACCTTAAAACTCTGAACAGAGGTGAAGCCAAAACGAAAATTTGAATTTAATATCACTCCTTAGATAGTTTAACAAATTCGGTATTGTTGTTATTGTTGTGATCTTCAGTCCAGTGACTGGGTTGATGTGGCTCTCCGTGAAACTCTGTCCTGTACAAGCTTCTTCATCTCCCAGTACCTACTGCAACCCACTTCCTTCTGAAACAGTGTATTTCCCTCTACGATTATTACTCTCCACGCTGCCTTCAAATACTAAATTCATGATCCCTTCATGGCTCAGAACATGGCCTACCAACCGATCACTTCTGCTAGTCAACTTATGGAACAAATTACTCTTCTCCCCAATTCTATTCAGTATCTCCTCATTAGTTACGTGATCTATCCATCTAATCTTCAGCATTCTTCTGTAGCACCATATTTTGAAAGCTTCTATTCTCTGCTTGTCCAAACTATTTTTCGTCCATGTTTTACTTCCATACATAGCTACACTCCATACAACTATTTGCAGAAAAGACTTCACGACACTTAATTCTATACTCGATGTTAACAAGTTTCTCTTCTTCAGAAACGCTTTCCTAGATTTTATATCCTCTTTGCTTGGACCATCATCAATTATTTTGCCTCCATAATAGAAAAACTCATGGACTACTTTAAATGGTTTAAATGGCTCTGAGCACTATAGGACTTATCTTCTGATGTCATCAGTCGAACGTAGAACTACTTAAACCTAACTAACATAAGGACATCACACACATCCATGCCCGAGGGAGGATTGGAACCTGCGACCGTAGCGGTCATTCCACACTGAAGCGCCTAGAACCGCACGGCCACACTGGCCGGCGGACTACTTTAAGTGTCTCATTTCCTAATCTAATTCCCTCAGCATCACCTGATTTAATTCGACTACATACCATTACCTTCGTTTTGCTTTTGTTGATGCTCATCTTACATCCTCCTGTCAAGACACTGTCCATTCCGTTCAGCTGCTCTTCCTGTTACTATCCTGTCTCTGACAGAACTACAATGTCATCGGCGAACCTCAATGTCTTATTTCTTCTCCATGGATTTTAATTCCTACTCCGAATTTTTCTTACGTTTGCTTTACTGCTTGCTCGCTATACATACTGAATAACAATATTCCATATAAATGTCGTGTGGCTAGGGCCTCCCGTCGGGTAGACCGTTCGCTGGATGCTGGTCTTTCGAGCTGACGCCACTTCGGCGACCTGCGAGTCGATGGGGATGAAATAGGGATGATTAGGACAACACAAAACTCAGTCCCCGAGCGGGGAAGCATCTCCGACTCCACCGGTAATCGAACCCGGGCCTTTCGTATTGCCCTTTTTCCGCGCTGATCACTGAGCTACAGGGGGCAGACATAATATTCGGTAAAATCACATTCGATGTTATACAATAGATTTCGATAAATGCTGTTTTCTTTATGATTCTTAGAAAAAATAGTAACTAAGCACCGATTCACAGGAGGACAGGCAAGCGGTGGTGGTGGTAGGTTCCTATGGGACCAAACTGCTGGGGTCAATGGTCCCTAGGCTTACGCACTACTTAACCTAACTTAAAGTAAGTTACGCTAAGAAAAACACACACACGCCCATGAGAGGGCTCGAACCTCCGACGGGGGTAACCGCCCGAACCGTAGAAACGCGCCCCCGTTGACCGCGCAGCTACCCCGCGCAGCCACAACCAGGCGGTGAAACTTTGGAACCTCAAGCAGGGCTGCACTAGTGTGTGCGCGGGACTCTGCGGCACAGTTTTTGTGCCCGCAGTTCGCAACAGGAGAGGAACATAACACTGAGTAACCTACACCTGAATCATACATCGCAAGAGGCTTTCAAGATGTTCTAATATAAAGAAGCTGGTTTAACGCTGGACTGCTGAATTTCTTTTCTGTGAATACAACAAATAAACAGCTTAAGCAAAATTTAGGAGCTTTTTGGTGTGCCTGCAGGAGTGTAAAATCTAACACAGAATGAACCGAATACTTCTGTTTCAGAGACGCTCACGCATAAAATACAGAAAGGGATATGTGAATCGAATTTTGCCTTAGTTTTTCTTGTAGTCTTCCCAATACTTCGCTAGGTCACAGCTGTAGCTGAAGTCTAACAAAGATTTTTTTTAAAGGTAATGAACATTCTCAGAGCTACGACGGAGCTGCAGTTATTATCGGTTATTTGTGTGGACACGTTTTCTAATGCAATGTTGGGTCACCGTTTCGCTCGTCATCTGAATTCATTGCTGTTGCTAGTCTTGTCAGAGGTAAGTGCAGTAATAGTTTCCTCACTTTAAATCGTCTAGTTCCTTCCGTTACACCTGAACCTAATTCACTTGAGCTCTATAGGAGAAATTAAACAAACGAATGCCTTGAGCATGAGCCGTGTGGTGCAGTACAGCATATCGTTTGGTGAAATCCTCATATCGCAGACAGTTAGCTTCACTTTTCAACGACAATATAGCTCTAGATAAGTAGAACGATGAAGCCTTTAATTCTGCTCATGGATTTGAAATCATGATTCAAGGTATTAGTTTCCCTCATTCGACATACTTTCGCAGATACTTTCCCTCTCACTAAAACCGTACCTGATATATTGTAAGGCCGAGTTTATCACACTGGCAAAAGTGTAACACCAATTTGTGCGTTCCAAGCTGTGTTGAAAACCAAATGTGGGAGAGCGTCTTTCACGGCCAGTGTACGGACGAAACAGCAACTATACATCCTAGGCCTGATGCTGCCGTAAATCTAGAAGCAAACATAGTTTTGATCAATGTAAGCAGTAATAACTGAAGCTTGTACAAAATCGCTTTAAGATTTCTTTGGACGATTTTTCTGCACTTGGTTTTATTTTTCCTTTTTTTCGTTCGCTGCTGTTTAGGATCACAACGGTGGTTGCGCATATTTCCGGAAAAATGCTGGTTATTTGTTGGATTTCATTGTCAAATGGACTCCAGGCAACTTTGCTGTGCTGTGCAGTGTCTCTGGTCGCGCCTCGTCGCACTTTCCAGCTCTGAGCACAAAATGAGCAGCTGCTGGTGGCGTAAGCAATAGAGACACGCTCCAGATGAGAAGTGTGTGCTGCAGTTCGATTTCTTTATGCTGAGGGATTCCGCCTGATTTCATACGGCCCATGTAACACAACTCTCACGTGTGATAGCAAGGAGTGGCAGTTATGCAACATCTTTGAAGCAGGATGTCCATGATTCAGGCGGTCAGGGAAGGAAGCGAATGAAAGCCGATGTCCTTGTTCACTGGTTGGATAAGGCGATTCGAGAGAATCGACCTTAAGGGGCAGTCCAGAAGAAGCGAAGAGGAACCCTGCCATTGGGCAGTGACCCTCTTCATGACAATGCTCAGCAGCTCACTTCAGATGCTATAAAGACGCTCGTGCAGTCTGAGATAGGAAGTGTTTGGTCTCCCACAATAACAGCGTCGATTTTGCTTTATCACTAACGGCAGTGTGAAGCTGTGTCGGATGCTTCCCTGAAGTCAAGGAAAACGTCACAAACATGGCCGCCGGTGTATACACCGTAGTGGGCCTCATGGAAGAACACAGCGAGCTGAGTGTCCCAAGATCTCTATACATGGAATCCATGTTGATTTTTATACAGTAGGCTTCCGTGAGCGTAGTTCATATTCCGTAATTCTTGGTTGATGTCAACGATACAGGCATATTATTATTTACCTCGGTCTTATGTACCTTCTTCGAAATGAAAATGACCTGCGCTTCTTTTCAGTCGCTAGCTACGCTTGATTGCTCCATGCGACCTACGATAAAAAAGTCCTTCTTGTTCAGGATTCAGCGCTGTTCTTCACCTTCCTGCCATTGGAATTTTCAACAGCACGCCACTGACAGTAAGAACACTCGTTTTCTCCGTGTTATCTTCAAAAGATAACGTGAGGTGACATAACCTTCAGATTGCCAGCTCTGATCCATCGAACAAAAGGAAGGACCAGAATAGAACAAAAACCAGAACATGATTCACACACCCTACCAATGACAACGCCGTTTGAAAAAAAATCAAGGCTAATAGCCTCATAAAACTCATTAATTCACATGACTATGAACGACCTAACGTGAAAGCCGGTCGGGGTGGCCGAGCGGTTCTAGGCGCTACAGTCTGGAGCCGCGCGAGCGCTACGGTCGCAGGTTCGAATCCTGCCTCTGGCATGGATGTGTGTGATGTCCTTAGGTTAGCTAGGTTTAAGTAGTTCTAAGTTCTAGGGGACTGATGACCTCAGATGTTAAGTCCCACAGTGCTCACAGCCATTTGAACCATTTGAACCTAACGTGGAAAATATCAACATACACTGCACGCACCTGAGGACGGCTCGACGAGAATAGTTCAGGCCCGGATTTGGGGGGGGGGGGGGGGGGGGGCAGACAGGAGTGCCTGCCCAGAGCGGCAATTTCACAGGGCGCCAAGTTCATATTCTTGAAGAAAGAAACCTTGTTTCACATGTCTCCTGAGCATCCAGTACATGTTGTCTATCAATAATTCATATGATTTTGAAATGCATCTAAGTTGTTTTCTGGGTACTTTTGAACACATTCTAAGTTGGTATCTGAAAGAATCATAAGTTGTTTTCGCATGTATACATAGTCTAAGTGATATCTCTACCAGGGAATTCCCTCGCGTCTAGAAATAAAAACAGAGGACGGTGCTATACGAGCTGAGCCGAATAAACCCGAACGGGTGATGCATGGGGGCTTAATAAAATAAAATGCAAATTCTTTTTAGTAGCTGTATGTCCGATTACGCAAGTCTCGTAAACGGCTGGCCCTGACAACTAATTGTTACGCTATCTGACTGCATAGAACAACAACAAAGAATGTAAGGAAATTTCTGTTAGCACAATTAATTAATTAAGCCCCCAGCAACTATAAAACCTACGAAACAACAGACACAAGTGTAGCTGTTCTGTATGTGGTAGTATGACTCAACGCACATCTGGCACGGTTCTTCTTCAACAAGACAAGAATTTTTAAATATCATTTATACTGACGTGATAAAAGAAAATTAGAAATACTATAATTGTGCAAGAAAACCAAAATTACACTCTAATACGAGAACACACGCCAGATGCTTTGTTGACTGAACCTGTAATGAAGCATTATTCAGGACACTCAATAATAAGAAAATAAAGAACAGTAGTTAGTTACCTTAATTTATATTGACGAAAAGCACTCAGATCATTACAATATCTCCATTGGAACAACATCTGCTATCTCTCCAATCAAATAACTGCATAAACATGGAACAACACTCTCCACTACCGCATCTCACACTGACTTCTGCTACAAGCAGTGTCCCCCACAACTTCTCGGCAAGAACTGCTTGCCACTACGTCTCATAAAGCACTGCCTGCCGCTACCTCTCAACACGCACTGCCAGTGGAGGCGGCGGAACAATACTCTCTCTGGCGCGATTTTTGGCGCTGTGGCTCAGTGTAGCCACCTTTCAGTGAATGCTATTTGCAGTTAGTTTATGTGGTTGATTGGCAGTGCGAATTATCAGCGTTATTTTATTAGTTATATCCATAAATTCAGACTATCAGAGTGGAAATAACTGGTAAGACGGATTACATATTATATTTCTGCGCTTATCCAATAAAAGGAAATTTTGACAGAAAATTTTTGCCAGATCGCTACATTACCAGTTGTACACTTCCCGGTTAGCAGTCACATTAAGTTCTGTTCTCGGTAGAGAGCGGAAAACGAGTCGTACGAATACGTAATGACGCCTGAACGGGGAATAAACGCGCGATAATTGAACCTGTGGTGCTGGCAGGGTTACTGAAATTAACCAGAGAATAAGCTTTCACAATGGAAGGAATACTTACAGAATTTTTGATGAAAAGATTCTTGTTAGAACGAGGAAGGAGAGGAAACGGCGACACCACACAAATTATGTGGAAGAATATGACGACTGCAATTTATATAAAAGATTTGGTACTACTATTTTTCGATCTCATGAACGATACGTGATACTATTTCTTAATATAAAACTTTCTGCTTGTAGTAGACCTAATAGGCATTTGATATTGATACTTCGTGAATTATGCTGTCATGTTACTTACGTAAGCGAGGTAAATAAAAATGATCATTTGTGTGAAAACAGTCTCACTTATTTGGTGTGTGTTACAATTGCAGCAATATTAGGAAGGCCAGTTCATTTTATCTAGCATACAGTGGAAAAATAGACATAATCAAGTCGAAAAACCACACAAGTCTTGAGTACTACGCGTATTAACAGTTTTTACAGTATTAGAAGACGACGTCTTGATTTTGCATATAGCAGACCGTTTGACGGACTTTGATGAGGTAGTAGGAAGGAAGGCACACAATGGAAATCTGTAGCAAGATTAGAGACAAAAAAAAATCTGTGACCTAAGGATTAAAGAGATGTGTATTGTTTTGATGGTCTCTTGTATTTACTGTTTTTTTTTTCTTCCTTAGGAGGAGGCAGGATGTGAAACCGAATGACTAGAAGCAGGAAAGACACTACAGGACAATTTAAATTCCACTGTCCTGAATATACGTTTGATGGCTTCCACTGCAAAATATACACGATCGAATTCCACAGAGCAAAATACAGTGACGTGTGATAGAAGAATGCTGTGTGAAGAAGCGTGGCACTCCAGTTTGGCATACTTAAGACCGAATAACTTGTCTAACAAATCCTCGAACATATATATTTTATACATCAAACCCTCGAGAAAGATGCGCAGTACAAAATGAACATATGTTTGAATAATTTAATCTTTTTAAATTTTTTACGTCATATCACAAACACTCGAGGTGGTGGGGGGAGGGTGGGTTCCACTACGTCCCTGCCTCTCCCGCCATGTTGCAACTCTGCGGACTGCAACAGCCTCTCGAGTGCACCGCGCTTTGTCGGTGTGACGTAGGCAGCCGCCGACTTAGCGAAGGCCAGGCGCCGCATATCGCTTGTGAACCTGTGCCCCCGACCGCCAGCAGTCGCTATCAAGGTTTATTTTATCTTTTCTGAGAAGTAATTACTCACCAGTGCAGCTGAGCAACAAACAAACTGCGAAGAAGGGGGCTGCACATGAGGAAAAGGACGTAAAGGCACTCTCTGTCTGCACATTTTATGATATGTTTAATATACAGGTTCACGTCAGATTATATCTCCGTTTTCATTATACAGGGTGTATGAAAAATAATCATCCGATTTGGCACGTCTATATTTTTGAAACTAACAAAGATATAGGAGGTTGGTCCATTAAGTAATACCCTACATTTTTTCCTCAGAACGTATATATTGTTAAGAGTCAAAATTTTGTGACAATATACATCAACATGTCTTGTTCATGTCCTATTTTTCTACGTAATCTCCCTCACGATCTTTGGCTGTACCCCAATGTTGTGGAAGAGCATGTACTCCCCGCTGGTAAAAGCTCTTGTCCTGCGGGAGTAGCCATGTTTTCAGTGCATAACTGACACTTTCGTCATCATCAGTGTTCCCCGTAGAGAATCTTCAAGCGGCGCAAAGAGATGGGAGGGGGGGGGGGCAGGTCTGGACGGCAGGATGGATGCCGCAATGATGTACAACCCAGTTTGGCGATGTGTTCCCGGGTACTCACACTTATGTGCGGGCATGCATTATCGTGTAGGACCAAGATCTGGATTCTTGTCCGATCGGACATGTCGGAAACGGTTCTTTATTCAGAGTCTTCAGGTATGTCAATGAATTGACGGTTGACTCCCTTGGCATCACATCTACCAGAATGACGCCATCACAATCCCAGAATACTGCTATCAGAACTTTTCCGACAGAGCGGGTTGTCTTGAATTTCTTCTTTTGTAGTGAATGAGGATGATGTCACTCCATCGACAGCCTTTTTGTTTCCGGCGCCAAGTGGCGAACCCTGCTTTCGTCACTGGCAACGATCCGTGACAGAAAGGTCTCAAAACTTCAGATGAAATGGCTTTTCTTTGAATCTTGTGGTCCGCTGAGAGCATTCGTACAACCAATCGTCAGCACCTCTTTGCATATCCGTGAGTCTCGATCACTCCAGACGGAGTTCCAATGCTGGCCGACAACTGTCGAGGCAATTGTTGAGTTGTGATGCGCCGGTCGGCACGAATAATGGCTTCCGCACGACTCAGCATGCCTGGAGCAGTGGCTGTGACAAGACGTACCGAGCATGGCTAATCATGGAGTTCTGTTTCAGAAATTCCTGAAGCTGTAACTTTCTTTACCCATCGACCAACTGTACTCCTATCAACTGCATCATCGCCATAGACTGTACGCAAAATTTTATGGATGTTCACCCCAGTTCGTTTTTCCGCACACAAGAATTCAATAACAGCACGCTGCTTGTAACGTTAGTCGTATGTAGACGCCATGTTGACGCTGTTCTACGGCTCTGCCATCTGCCAGAACAGTTCGAAACTTCACCGGGCACATAACAAACATAAAATGTGAAGCATCAACAAGGATATTTGTCTTTGTACATTAATGCATTTTCCAAAAAAAAAAAAAAAAGTAGAGCATTACTCAGTGACCCTCGTACAATGAATATTCTTTTTTCATTAACGGGAAACTGAAAAATTTCTTTTTCATACCTTTTCGTAGGTGTTCAATATGCTTCCCTTGACATGAATGGCAAATGTCAACCCGGTATTCAAACTGTTCCTCACTGCAGCGAGCATGTCCTGAGCTACAGCCTCCACAGCTGCTGTCATGCGATGTCTCAGTCCACTCATTGTTGTTGGTAATGGAGGCAAATAAACACAGTCTTTTATAAACCCCCATAAGAAATAATCACATACAGCCAGGACCGTACACCTGGATGCCAGTAATGTAAGGCTGAATCATTTGGTCCAGTGCAACCGATCCACCGTTCAGTAATCCTTTGATTTAAAAATTCCCGCACTTCCAGATGCCAGTGTGGTGGTGCCCCATCCTGTTGGTAAACGAAGTCGTTCGAATCCAGTCTCCAACTGTGGGATAGGATCACACACAAACATATCGAGGCTTGTGCTTCCTGTAACAGTGTTCTCGGCAAAGCGAAATGGACCGTACATTTTTTACCGTCTAACTGCACAAAACACATTAAAATTTGGAGAATCCCTCTCATGTTGTACAACTTCATGTCTTTGTTCCGTACCCCATACTCTCGCAGCATTACGGTCCACCTTTCCTTTAAATGGAATGTTGCGTCGTCACTTAACACTAAGGGTGGGAGAAAACTGTCACCCTCCATCTCGCTGACAACGAAATTACAGAACACGCGCTGTTGTTTGTCACCTTCACGAAGAGCTTGCAGTGGCTGAATTTTGTACGGTTTCACGTGTAAACGTCTGCGCAACACACGCCAGACGGACATCGGAGGCATGTTGAGCTGTCGGCCTGCACGGCGAACGGATTTCTGCGGCCTCCTTGTGGAACTATGGCGGATGCGTTCGACGTTTGTGTCAGACACTCGCGGATGTCCCTGCGATTTGCCTCTACGGAAACAACCTGTTTCTCGCAATTGTTCGTGCCATCGTCTAATGTGCTGTAGCTCTGCTGTAGCAGGATCCACACCATACCCAGTACGAAAGTCACGCTGAAAAGTTATTACCGTCCCGCATTGCTCTTCCCATCAGTACATTTTCACGCACATATCTCAAGTAAAGGAATAGATGCATTTTTATCGGGTCATCGTATTTTACACTTAGTTGATTGGAATCGAAAGAAGTCAGAAAACTCGGAAAGAAGAGCTGCTAGAGCAAAACGAAGCATGTGAGGAAGAGTAAGGTTTACTATTTGTTGCTGGAATCGCAGAGTGCTCGGAAAGCATTTTACATTATTGTTAACTTCCTTGAATTTCTGGTTTCCGAGAATTTACTTTTCAAAGGCGTTCATCTCGAAATGACTTTTTTGACATTTGCGTGCAATCTAACTCAAAAAGTACGGAACCGGTCATTATGAAATTTGGTAGAATGATTCTTTATAAAATTATGACATATTTGAACCACCGTGTGAGATCATATCATGGTTTCAAGGGTATTTTTCTTTGCTTAATTAGAGAAAAACTATCCTGAAAATCGAAGTAAATTGTTCCAACGCCTGCAGACATTTTAATATTCATTATTTTCACCTGCACTGAGCTTCATATTCTTAGAAAATAAGCTATTAATGTAAAATCAAAATCTTTTTGATTTCAGATGAAAATCGGAATGGCTGCACTGCACGCAATTGGAGAACTATACTCACAATCTTCAGCGGATATCACAGCCTAACTTTGTTAATTTTGGCTGAAATTATTCAATAAAATTCACAAAAACTGTTCGAAATATGAATTAAGTGATATATAAAAATTGCTGATAATTCTGATTAAATCTTCCCACCCCAAAAGAATCTCGAAAATTCGGCGTCAAACAGCTTCCTCGTGTGGTTTCCCCCCTCAATCACAAGACTATCGACATCTTTATACACTTTCAGGCGCGAACGCCTTCTCCTCCAACAGGAAGAATATAGAAAAGGCCAAGGACTGTTTGGAACAGCGAGAGAAATGTAGCAGTCAAGATCTTCTCAATTTTGTAGTTCTACAAATCTGGTCATCAATTGTTGGGCGCATCGCTGGACCGGGACCACTGTCACGGCTGGACATAGTGGTGACGGCAAGTGAGAGGCGCCTCCAGAGGGCGAGTAATGGTCTGTCCGGGGTGCGTATCGCAGAGAAGAAGAGGGGAAGGCCACTGAAATGAGCACCTCGTGGTGGGCAAGTACGTCGCTGCAGGGGAATGGAGTGGACAGAGGCTGGGAACGAACAGCATCTGATGTGGCCCCCGTGGCTTTCTGCTAGTCAGAGGTTCCAGCCACTCTGTTCCGCGATCGCTCATCTCAGTCTCTGCAGTTTGGGGCTTCGTGCTATGGTTGAAAGAAGGGACCGTATTGCACGATGAAACAGTTCAGAAATACCGAATGCATCACTTTGCATTACGGTGCCAGAATGGCCACTGGGCGACAGAATACGCGATATGAATTGACTTACAGCCTTTGCGTAAGAGCAAGAATTCTTAGTGTTTCGGCTAAGATCACATGGCTGAAATATTTCGAACGTCGGACCTAGGCAAGGGTTATCGTTGTCGGTGAGGAGGGGGAGGGGGAAGGAGTGGGGGAGGGAGGGGGTCTGGAGGAAAACTGCGGACAGAGTGGGTGGGAGGCGGCAGCCCAGTCCAGGACAAGAGGCGAGTCTCGCTGCCGGCCACCACTGCACTGGCTGCCGCGGCGCCCGACGTGTCTGGTGAGTCTCCACGTACTCCCTCCATCAACGTACGGTAGGTGTATACTGTGCGTGTAACTTCCCTCAATTTGGCAGCCTCCTGTTCTCAGTGCTATCCACACTTAAAAGCGGCGGGTATGAAAACGGGGAAAAACTAAAGGGAGGCCGAGATGTTTTTCTCTTTTCCCAACTATTTTCCTCTTCCTGCAGCGTGACAGCTCTTATTATGAACTGTATTGTATCATGTCAGCTATGATCTTTGGCAAATACTGATTCTTACAGCACAATGGAAATAATGCTGTTACTAGCATTAGTTATTATTGTCCCGAGTTGCATGGTTTTGAAACTGGTTTCAGAACGAATGTTGCTTTTGATGTATACTTGTCAGATCTAAATGACAACTGAAGCAGGCGAGGTTTCCGCAATAAAATTTTCCCTCCGCACCAGACTGTGCCTAATATGAAACTTCCTGGCAGAGCACTTTCCAGAGAAAGGCAAATGTCCCGAGTTCGAGTCTCGGTGCGGCACACGGTTCTGATGTGCCAGGACGTTTTAGGCGACAGTTGCTGGAAGACTTCTACAGAGTAGTAATGTACCTAACATCTGTTTTCCAGCAGGAAGAAATTCAGATGCTCTGGGACCATAAATGTTTTTACTAAACTAAGTAACAACGTGGAGGAAAGTTGAATGTTCAATTTATGTTCAGGCTGATTCCAAAAGTTTACTCAGCAACGTTGTGCACAACTGCAGGTGTTTGAAACGACGACTAATTGGAACGCCTGCAGCCTGATCTGTGCTAGTACGTGACATACACGATGCCACATATCGCAGTCATTGGATAGAATGGGGAAACCAATTTTCATGTCTCCTGCGTTCCCCTCATCGGACGCCTCTTAATGTTTTTCATCTCTTATCATATCAGCAACATCGTCTACATGACATGGTGTCAGTAAAAGTTCAGTTTCGTTAACGCAAGTTGCCGTAAAATTTACAGTCCGTCACTCAAGTTGGATGGCGTCACTTTATTTGATGTCACACTTTTGAGAACGTGTGTTTTGGTCCTGACATTAAATAATTTGTGCAATACTTAATCAGTTTATTACTTCCCATTCGCTCAAGCCCCAAGTCAGTACGCACTCAAGTTTTATATCAAAGTCTGCACCATTGCTGTAGTTCACTCTGTTTCTCAGACGAAATAACTTTTTTATTTCGTACACAATCTCTCTTACTGTAACGTATACCCGTGTTCTGTAATAACTATTGGTTCCTTCTCGTACTTCCCTTGTCTCCACACTTCTTCTTAATAATCTTATATCGTTTCCGTCGATACACAGCTGAAATTTGAGTTCTTGGACCTTTTCTCTTTCCTTCTGTCTTCTGACTTTCGAAACGATTAGTGGTCTCTCCACACATTTTTGTATTTTAATGCGACAGTGCTGCTGTGTTACTTTGCCGGCTACTTTACCTTTTCCTTAGTTTCTGCGTGCTCAGACTACTTCCACTGCCGGCGTGCTATAATTCGTTTCCACGTAATGCACAGTCCGACTATTACTATATACTTTTCAGTAAAATCAATACTTTTCCTACTATTAAAACAAGACTTCCCTTCGGCTCACCTGTACACAACCACATCCCTGGTTCGGCTAACTCGCTTTCGTCTTAACAAAATTTCTACATCTGCATCTACATCTATGTGATTCCTCTGCTATTCACAATAAAGTGCCTGGCAGAGGGTTCAATGAACCACCTTCAAGCTGTCTCTCTACCGTTCCACTCTCGAACGGCACGCGGGTAAAAAAAGCACCTAAATTTTTCTGTGCGAGCCCTGGTTTCTCTGATTTTATCGTGATGATCATTTCTCCCCATGTAGGTGGGTGCCAACAGAAGGTTTTCGCAATCAGAGGAGAAAACTGGTGATAGAAATTTCTTGAGAAGATCCTGTCGCAACGAAAAACGCCTTTGTTTTAATGATTGCTATTCCAGTTCACGTATCATGTCTGTGACACTACCTCCCCTATTTCGCGATAATACAAAACGAACTACCCTTCTTTGTACTTTTTCGATGTCATCCATCAGTCCCACCTGATGAGGATCTCCCAACACACGGAAATACTCCAGAATAGGGCGGACAAGCGTATTGTAAGCAGTCTCTTTGGTAGACCTGTTGCACCTAACTGTTCTGCCAATGAATCGCAGTCTTTAGTTTGCTCTACCGGCAATATTATCTACGTGCTCATTCCAATTTAGGTTATTTGTAATTGTAATCCCTAAGTATTTAGTTGAATTTACAGCCCTCAGATTTGTGTCACATATCGCATGACCGAAATTTAGCTGATTTCTTTTAGTACTCATGTGAATAACTTCACACTTTTCTTTATTCAGGGTCAATTGTCACTTTTCGCACCATACAGATATATAAATCATTTTGCAAGTCGTTTTGATCATCTGATGACGTTACAAGACGATAAATGACAGCATCATTTGCAAACAATCTAAGACGGCTACTCAGGTTGTCTCCTATGTCGTCAATATAGGTCAGGAACAGTAGAGAGCCTATAACACTTCCTTGAGGAACGCCGGATATTACTTCTGCTTAACTAGATGACATTCCATCTAGTACTACGAACTGTGAACTTTCTGACAGGAAATCACGAATCCAGTCGCACAACTGAGGCGATACTCCGTAGGCACGCAGTTTGGTTAGAAGACGCTTGTGAGGAACGGTGTCGAAAGCCTTGTGGAAATCTAAAAATATGGAATCAATTTGACATCTCTGTCGATAGCACTTATTACTTTATGAGTATAAAGAGCTAGTTGTGTTTCACAAGAACGATATTTTCTGAATCAGTGCACACTATATGTCAATAAATCGTTTTCTTCGAGGTACTTCATAATGTTCGAATACAGTATATGTCCTAAAACCCTACTGCAAATCGACGTTATTGATATAGGCCTGTAATTCAGCGGATTACTCCTACTTCCCTTTTTGGGTATTGGTGTGACTTGAGCAATCTTCCAGTCTTTAGGTATGGATCTTTCTGTGAGCGAATGGTTGTATAAATTGCTAAATATGGAGCTATTTTATCAGCATACTCTGAGAGATACCTGACTGGTATACAATGTGGACCGGAGGCTTTACTCTGAGGATATCTTCTTCTATGTTTCTCATCTTGGCCGTTGTTCTTGATTGGAATTCAAGAATATGTACTTCGTCTTCTTTGGTGAAGGAGTTTCGGAAAACCGTGTTTAATAACTGTGCTTTAGTGGCACTGTCATCAGTGACTGCACCGTTGTTATCGCGCAGTGAAGATACTGATTGCGTTTTGCCACTGGTGTGCTTTATGTATGACCAGAATTTCTTTGGGTTTTCTGCCACATTTCGAGACAGAATTTCGTTGTGGAAATTATTAAAAGCACCTCGCATTGAAGTACGCGCTATATTTCGAACTTCTGTAGAACTTTGCCAGTCTTCGGGATTTTGCGTTCTTTTGAATCCGGCATGCTTTTTTCGTTGCTTCTGCAACAACGATCTGACCCGTTTTGTGTACCATGGGGAATCATTATCATCAATTTGCACAGATTAAAATTGTCATATAAGGCTAAAGTATTCTCTTTTACTCACAAAGCAATACGAATTTTATACTCACTGCGATTAATTTAGTTTAAGATCAGTAATACCTACTTGTGTTGGCAACAGGTAATTATTGAAACTTCCTGGCAGATTAAAACTGTGTGCCCGACCGCGACTCGAACTCGGGACCTTTGCCTTCGGGGGCAAGTTCTCTACCAACTGAGCTACCGAAGCACGACTCACGGCCGGTACTCACAGCTTTACTTCTGCCAGTACCTCGTCTCCTACCTTCCAAACTTTACAGAAGCTCTCCTGCGAACGTCTTCAATGGTTTTGTATATTGTATGTCGTGCACGTCGACGACATCTTCTGTAGGGCATCTTGGCAGCGTTCAATGCAGTTGCCTATGCAGCAGCAGCAGCGCGAATGAGCCGCTGAGCGGCGATCGCTCGCTTTTATAGCCGTGCGTCAGAGCGTCAGAGATAAGGGACTTAGAATATCTCACAGTGCCAGCGGCGCGTTATCCCGTACGCGATCACTAGTCACTCTAGGTGGCCGCGTACGCTGTTTGTCGGCCACCCCGCGGGTGGCGCGCTGCCAAGATTGGGTAGCACCGCCTTATCGGCGGGGTCAAAGGTCATGCGCTCAGAGAGCTGACGTAACATACTGTTCTTGCTCTATGCCGACAGGTTCTAGATGTACCCTTGTCTGGTTCTCAGCTACGCTACAAATCACTTTATTTATGAAAATACAAAGTACAATCACCAACAAATTTCACATATTCACAAGTACCTTTGCCTTTAATCCAAATAAATACAGCTTCATTGGTTGATAATTTACGTCTACTACGTGTATACAAAGTAAAGGGTGAGGGTGACATATAGGTCGATTTGCCAAAGTCTTTATTAGCATTTTCAGTAACAGGAGAGCTTCTGTAAAGTTTGGAAGGTAGGAGACGAGGTACTGGCAGAAATAAAGCTGTGAGTACCGGTCGTGAGTCGTGCTTCGGTAGCTCAGTTGGTAGAGCACTTGCCCGCGAAAGGCAAAGTTCCCGAGTTCGAGCCTCGGTCGGGCACACAGTTTTAATCTGCCAGGAAGTTTCATATCAGCGCACACTCCGCTGCAGAGTGAAAATCTCATTCTGGGAACAGGTAATTATTGTTTGTCTGAAATCTCACTTTTAAGTCGCTGGAAGGCGATATAGTTTTATGAGGATTAACAAGAAGAGTGTGCCTTTTACCGATGTCTTTATGGGACCTCGCACGCCATTTCCCCCCATTCCGAGGTCAATTTCATTCCTGCGACACCCTTCTATATCTGTTATGAAGGTCAGTCTCCACCAGCGCAGAAAGGATTCCGTTAACGCCACAGCTGTCCTGTAGAACTTTGTGGCCTACACAGTCAAAGACTTTGGCAACTTCACAAAATCTACAGCGGAATATTTGATTTTGCTTTGCAATCATTCATTTTCTGAGGTTCGGTACTGTTTTCTCTATACAGAACTCGTGGAAAAAGGCAAGGTGAGCGCTGTTAAGACGTTCTGGTCAGTCACGTGAGTCAGTACTCTATCCGAGCCTCATTCTCATAGACTTTTGAAAAGAATTGAAATACTCTAGTAGATCTGGAACTAATTTCGCCTATCTGCGTTTTTACAGATCTCTGTTCCCACGCGTCATTGAAGTCGGTCAGGAAATACGGCCCCAGTCATTAAATGATCACATGCAGACTTAATAATATTCCTATCAACTCAGAACCAGATTAAAATAGAAATAAATCTATTGCGCCTGTACTGGGTTTGTTGCCACTTTGAAGAAGTAACCAGAGTCGCTATGGCAGAAACTGACACGGTAGCGGGTCGGCCCCACATGGAACTGACCCTTTGCACAGATACTAAGTACACTCTTGGGAACAACAGTTATACCTGTGTGGAATTCTACTTAGTAACTACGAAAGGTCGACCATTATCTGAAGAAGGAAAGGAAGGACTGAACCGTACCTCTTATTGTTGATAAACTGAGGAAGGAATGAGGTAACAAGTCCACATGAGCATTTTACACTATGTCCAGAACACACATGTTCACACTGCCATGCATGCGTTGACCAGGTATGTAAGCGTACTTCATCATTTTTGTGTTGTTGTTGATGTAGTAATGGTATTAGTAGTAGTAGTAGTAGTTCATTAGTAGATCACTTTTTAGAATTTAAGTAAGTTAAGGTAATTCACATATATAGACTTATGCAGGCTTATAAGTGTAGAATGGCAAGATTGCGATAAGTAGTTATCTGTTGCCTTACAGTAGGAATAAACCTAGCATTTACCTGAGATGATTTACGGGTACCACGAAAATCTAAATTATGGTGGGTGAATGAAGAGCGGACCATCCACCCTCCCGAATACAAGGCTAGTGGGTTGAAGATGGTGCTACCTCATTCGGTTTATCCCTTGCGTGCAATACTTCAGGCGGCAGGGAACTCGGTTGGGTGGGTAACGTGCTGGTGGACAAATGAGCCAATCTAGCACACAATACGATTTCATCAAACAAACTCGATATCTTGAATAATTAGAGAAGTCGATAATTAAAGAATTAAGCATGTTACATGATAACAAAATTTAAATGTAGTTATTAGTCTGAGGTCATATAGTAAGATTACACATGCTTCACAGAGCAACAGCAGAGGTTGCTTCGAACTTTACACTGATACAGGCATTTAGTTAAATTCAGACTGAATGAAATAATTTGTCAAAAAATGAAGGAATCATTAAGTGAAATTAAATGCATATCAGGCTTGCAATCAAAGAAATTCATAGCACAGTAACCAATAGCAAAGGATATACTAGTTACATAAATAACAAAATCAAAATGTCTTAATGAACAATATGGAGATGCTCTATACAAGCAACAGCTGCAATAAGAGCTTATACTGATTGAGTTTTCCAGGTAACTTAGCCAAGACAAATATTCAGGGAATCTGACATCACTTACACCTTATAATGGTCGGTCCGTGAGACAATTCCAAGTTTCAATTAAGTACCAAAAATCATGACAAGCCACTCAGTTGAAACTGGTGAGTTAATGGCCCAATTTATTATTTAACACAAACATGCGCTTAAAAGGTGAAAGGCTCGCCAAAACACATAAAATGAGCATGCTCAAAGCTGCCAAGATTCAACAGTAATTAATCTTGGGCCCAGAACACAACGAAACAGTTTGCTGATGTAGGGATCAAAATTAGGACCAACAATTATACATGTTGTCACACAGGCAAGTACGCTGTGGAACTAATTTTTAAGCTCTCTCGGATTCAGCAACTTAGGTAACCAGACATTCGCCCCAAAGCAACGGTCTACCTAAGTTCGTTTAAAACAACTTCGTCATAACTGAAACATGTTGTTTTTGTGGTCTTCAGTACAAAGATTGGTCTGATGCAGCTCTCCATGCTACTCCATCCTGTGCAAGCTTCTTCAAGTACCTACTGAAACTTACATCCCTCTGAATCTGCTTAGTATATTCATCTCTTGGTCTCCCTCTAACAGGTTTATCCTCCACACTGCCCTCCAGTACTAAATTCAACATCTGTTGATGCCTCAGAACATGTTCTACCAAACGACCCCATCTTCTATTCAAGTTGTACCACAAATTCTTCTTCTCCCCAACTCTATTCAGTACCTCCTCATTAGTTACGTGATCTATCCATCTAATCTCCAGCATTCTTCTGTAGCACCACATTTCGAAAGCTTCTCTTCTTGTGTAAACTATTTATCGTCCAAGTTTCACTTCCATACATGGCTACACTCCATACAAATACCTTCAGATAAGACTTTCTGGCACTTAAATCTATACTCGATGCTAACAAATCTCTCTTCTTCAGAAACGCTTTCCTTGCCACTGCCGGTCTGCTTTTTATATCCTCTCTACTTCAACCATCATCAGTTACTTTATTCCCCAAATAGCAAAACTCATTAAGTTTCTCATTTCCTAATCTAATTCCCTCAGCGGCGCCCGATTTAATTCAACTACATTCCATTATCCCCGTTTTGCTTTTGTTGATGTTCACATTATATCCTCCTTTCAAGACACTGCCCATTCAGCTCAACTGCTCTTCCACGTCCTTTGCTGTGTCTGACAGAATTATAGTGCAGTTGCAAGACCCAATGTTTTTATATCTTCGCCATGGATTTTAATTCCTACTCCAAATCTTTCTTTTGTTTCCCTTACTGCTTGCTCAATGCACACATTGAATAACATTAGGGATAGCCTACAACCCTGTCTCACTTCCTTTCCAACCACTGCTTCCCTTTCATGCCCCTCCACTCTTATAACTGCCATCTGATTTCTATACAAATTGTAAATAGCTTTTCGCTATTATACCCCTGCCGCCTTCAGAATTTAAAAGAGAATATTCCAGTCAACATTGTAAAAATCTTTCTCTAAGTCTACTATTGTTAGAAACGTACGTTTGCCTGTCCTTAATCTATCTTGCAAGATAAGTCGGGGGGGGGGGGGGGGGGGGTGTCAGTATTGCCTCTTGTGCTCCAACATTTGTATGGAATCCAAACTGATCTTCCCCGAGGCTGGCTTCTACCAGTACTTCAATTCGTTTGTAAAGAATTCGTGTTAGTATATTACAGCTGTGACTTATTATACTGATAGTTGGCTAATTTTCACACCTGTCAACACCTGATTTTATGGGATCGCAATTATTACAGTCTTCTTGAAGTCTGAGGGTATTTCACCTGTCTCATACATCTTGCACACCTGATGGTAGAGTTTTGTCAGGGTTGGCACTCTCAAGGCTATTAGTTATTCTAATGGTATGTCTATTCCCTGGGCCTCGTTTCGACTTAGGTCTTTAAGTGGTCCGTAACATTCTTCACAGAGTGTCATATCGCCCATTTTTGAGACGTTTGTATTTCTTTTTGCCTGCTTTATTTAACTGCATTTTTATATTTTCTCCTTTCATCAGCTAAATTCAATATCTCTTCTGTTACCCAAGGATTTCTACTAGTCCTTGTGTTTTTATCTCCTTGATCCTCTGCTGTCTTCACTGTTTCGTCTCTGAATGCTACCCATTCTTCTTCTACTACAGTTCTCTCCCTCATTCTAATAAATTATTTCCTAATACTCTGAAACTCTCTACCACCTCTGGTTCTTTCAATTTAACCAGGTCCCTTCTCCTCAAATTCCCACCTTTTTGCCGTTTTTTCAGTTTTAATCTGCAGTTCAATAGATTGTGATCAGAGTCCATATCAGCCCCTGGAAATGCCTTACTACTGAAAACCTGGTTCCTAAATCTCTGTCTTACTATTACATAATCTATCTGAAACCTTTCAGTGTCTCCAAGCCTCTTCCACGTATATAACCTTCTTTCATGAATCATAGACCAAGTGTTAGCTATGATTAAGTTATGCTCTGAGCACTGTTGAATTCCAGTCCCCCATGACTATTGTATTTTCGTCTCCCTTCACTCTCTGAATAAATTATTTTATTTCATCATAGATTTATTCAATCTCTTCGTCATCTGGGGAGCTAGTTGGCATATAAACTTATACTACTGTAAGCTTCGTATCTATCTTGGCCACAATAATGCGTTCACTATGCTGTTTGTAGTAGCTTATCCGCCTTCCTATTTTTTTATTCATTACTAAACCTACTCCTGCATTACCCCTATTTGATTTTGTATTTATAACCCTGTACTTAGACTACCAGAAGTCTTGTTTCTCCCGCCATCGAACTTCACTAATTCCCACTATATCTAACTTTAATCTATCCAATTTCCTTTTCAAATTTTCTAACCAAAATGCCTGATTAAGGGACCTGACATTCCACACTCTGGTCTGTAAAGCACCAGTTTTGTTGCTCTTGATAACGATGTCCTCCTGAGTAGTCCCTGCCCTGAAACATACAACACAGTAATAACCGAGCAATCCAGAATACAAAGGTAGACATTTTTAAACGGTGAAGGAACAATTTAGTTCCCAAATGTGTAACACCAAATTCTTTTTCTCGAGTGCAGGAACTTGACAAGTCCTTAACCTGTTACCTTGTTTGATCATGATACATACCACAACCTTTAACTTACAGACATAGTAAGGTATTCAGATTCAGTGTCATATCCCACATGCCATTACACAGTATGATAGAGAAACCATAAACGGCACATAGTCTGCTTACAACAGAAATAGACACAACATTAAACTTCAGAAATAAGACATACAAATCCGAATACACAAGGTGAGAAGACTTCTGAGGGAACCCCAACTGACAGCCCACACACTAATGACAATTTGAAGCGTCAAATTCTCTGTCCACTTGACAGGAATTTACAAAATAAAAATCAGAACTCTCATGGGATAGGATTACGAGACGCACGACCGACTGACACTTTAATTCGGATCGCACTTTATGAAAGTTCAGTGGGCCTGTGGTAATTTAACTGGTACGGCAAACGGCCTTAATGCATTCAGCCCAGCTCACCGCCAATCGATCACAACTCAGCACAAGTGCCTCGGCGACACAAACATCAAAACCCGCTCACCGTAAGGACTGGATTGTAAAGTCCCAGTTACACGATGCGTATAAACCGTATTCCTATGCACCAGCGCCCCAACTGTGCATATCTGTAACTACAGACTGGTTCACATCGACCTATTACACTACCCACGAGGGAATGTACCCGTCGCACATGCGCAATGGATGGTAGTAACGCGCGAAACACAAATAGAACTGTCTGATCTCTTGTAAAGTCGTCCGTTCTACCGCTAGAAACACAAGTGGAACAGTGTGATATATTGTAACGCCATTCGATCAGGGTACCTGTTTAATAAGAACTTGTTTTCTTATTATTGTTTATTAAGTAATCGTTATTCTCTAATGTAGGTTACTACTGTTCAGAATTACAGACCCAACAGTTAGTTTTATATTACGACACTTGGTTACAAAGGTATATGTATATCAAAATTTACATATATACCGCATTCTACACATGGAGGACGCACTTGTCTTAGGAGTTGTTGCTCTGGTAGTGGCTGTCAATCTTCGGATTAGTGCAGAACAACGGTGTGAACGAAAAGCCAGATTTTGTTGGGTTTGACTCTGGGACAGGGCTTATGCGTTCCTTAAGAGTGCTTAAAAGCCAGTGGCCGAAAGGGAGGAACGAAGGCATTCAAATATATTCACTGCTAATGAAAGAAGTGAGGCCCGGAGATCCACAAGAATTTCGGAACTTCGAGAGGATGGACATGGCTTGATTCCAGAAACTGTTGTCTGAGATTGAAGAGGGAATTAGCAAGTGTGACACAGTCATGAGGGTGGCTATCCTATCTCACAATCTCGAAAGAGAGAATTAAATCATATGTTTGCGGGTCTTGTGATCATACCAGCCTAGATCACTGATAAAATAACGGTTCATGCCCTATTATGTGGCAGGCTGTTTGTAACATTACGTTACCTGGCGACTGTGGAATCCTGCAAGTCCGGCTTTTAGCCACAGGATAGCACAGCCCACCATCCGAAAGTTGTTTTGGGTATATTCACTCCATTTAGCAACACTTTAAAGGCCAAATATTTAAAGGTGCACTTGTGTTATTTTTCCAAGTTCGGTATATATATATATATATATATATATATATATATATATATATATATATATATATATATATATCCTACTCAGCTTATTGCAGGCCTCATCTGTCGCACTGCGAAAAACTGCACGCTGTGGAACTAATTTTTCAGCTCTCTCGGATTCAGCAACTACGTAACCAGACATCCACCCCAAAGCAATGGTCTGCCTTCGTTCGTTTAAAACAACTTCGTCATAACTGGAACATACTGTTCTTGTGGTCTTCAGTACAAAGATTGGTCTGATGCAGCTCTCCATGCTACTCTATCCTGTGAAAGCTTCTTCATCTCCCAGTACCTACTGCAACCTACATCCTTCTGAATTTGCTTATTGTATTCATCTCTTGGTCTCCCTCTACGAATTTTAGCCTCCACGCTGCCCTCCAATGCTAAATTGGTGTCTGGAACCGCGTGACTGCTGCGGTTGCAGGTTCGAATCCTGCCGCGGGCATGGATGTGTGTGATGTCCATAGGTTAGTTAGGTTTAAGTAGCTCTAGGGGACTGAAGACCTAAGAAGTTAAGTCCCATAGTGCTCAGAGCCATTTAAACCATTTTTGAACCATTTGAACTAAATTGGTGATGCCTTGATGCCTCAGAATATGCCCTACCAACCGATCCCTTCTTCTAGTCAAGTTGTGTCACAAACTCCTCTTCTCCCCAATTCTATTCAGCACCTCCTCATTTGTTATGCGATCTACCTGTCTAATCTTCAGCATTATTCTGTAGCACCACATTTCGAAAGCTTCTATTCTCTTCTTGTCTAAATTATTTATCGACCATATTTCACTTCCATACATTGCTACACTCCATACAAATACATCGACCACGCCATAAAAATGTAGCATCCTTATAGTTGTTACTGTCCCATTACAGTATGAATTCAACAACAATGATCTGGAGCCAAGCTAAGGGAATTGGCTTGAGAAATAACAAGACTGTTAATCTGCCAGACAGACGTATTGGAATTAACGCACACAGCTTTTTCACGTACCACTTCCGAACGCCGGCGGGATATAGAACGGCGCCTCATAAAATAAGACGAGAAAATACGGCGCCTGGGTGACTTCGTGGATTCTGTTGTTGATCGCCTCGTTATCAATGTAGCAGATCATAGTTCCAAAACTGAAATGTGTTTCTCGCATTCAGATAAAGAAGGAGCTGAGATATTACCAGACGACTGACCGTAACTAATGCTTCAGTATTCGACAGTATGGTGAAATACATGCAGTACGCTTTTGTATCTAACATAGCTCGCTCAGAATATTGACCTTGAGTTTAAGTTAGGAATTCTAATCACTCTTGTTTGTAGTTATAATACTACTAAAATTTCCCCTTTATATGTAAAGAATGAGAGCGCTGGAAAAAATCGTATGTTATTTGATTTTCAAACTGCTCAGTAAAATTCAACGTACTCAGACAGTTTTCTCTTTACTTATTCTGATCATCACTAAAATGACAGATCACATTTTAGCGCAACTCAATGTGACTTTCAACAATCCTACAGAAGAACTACTGCAATACAGCGAGCACCAGTACTGGCAGCTAAATAAAAGATTCCGACTACTGAAGGCAGTGACTACTGACAGGCTTGGTTAGCAAATGAAAGATTTTTATAGAGAACAAACAATGTATTTACCTTAATAATATTCAAAAGTCATAATAGACATCCAGTCTTACAAATTTCCTTTTTTCTGACGGACACACGTCCAGATCGTCCGCTCATAGTAACCTCTCAAAATTCCGCCATCTCTCTCCCCACATCCACCACTGCTGGCGGCTCACTTCCAGCAGCCCAACGCTACGGGCTGTTCTCATCTAACTGCCCAGCGCTACACAAGCGAATATTCCAACCGTGAGACGAACCAGCCACGTACTGCACACAGCGCAGTCAGCGATTTTCATACAGAAAGCTACGTGGCGTTACCAACATAAAAACCTAAACAGCCTACTTACATAGCCCTACTAAAAATTTTACAAATTGTTTGGGCAGTGGACAGTACTGATTTGATGAAATTTTTCATTATTACAATAACAAAGATATCAAATGCACGCATTTATTCATACAATTTTGATCAAAAGCAAAAATAGTCCTCACAGTCCACAAAGGCAGTCCTGATCCTTCATCACAGTAAGAATGATAGTTTTATACCCAAGCCTGAGCAGTAAAAGAATGTACACACGGATGTAGTGGATTTCCATGCAGTCTTGAAGAAGTTGTGTTGTTCTTCCAACAGTGCTAACTCTTGACACGCAGACAGGTAATGGGCCACAACAGAGCGAACCCACAGTCGAAGTTTTGAAGAATTTTGGTAGGTAGGTGATCACAGAGAAGACCCACAGTATTTCCTGTAGAGATGATGGTAATAGAGGGCCACCGCCGATGCAGACCCACTTCAGTCCTCGTGGAGATAATGGTATTGGCAGGCCTTTAAAGGTGCAGACCCACTGTAGTACTTGTAGAGATGGCCAGCAACCATACGTTGCGACAGTGTGGGTGCACAATCATCATCAAAGAGTCTTGCGGGTAACATCCATGAACCACAACTTGTGCAGTTACAAAGTTTTTGGAATGTCCTTAGAACCAGCAGTGTAGTTACCCACTCTTGGTGAATTATCAACACATGTACAAACATTAAGACAGTCATTTACCATCTGAGATTTGACACATATAGTATGACCAACAGAAATGTGTGCAGTAAAATGAATCCACACTATTCACTTAATTTGAAGAACTGGTGTCTATACAATTACAAATTTATGGCATCATAATACAATTATAAAGGTACAGAAAACATCATTAAAGGACATAATAATACAGACAACGTTTGTAGTAATACAGGCTTAACAAAAGAATACATATTATAAGAATTGTGACAAAAGTAAATAAATGAGAATATTCTAACATTAATTTGACATATGATCATTAAACGAAAACTTAACACAATAATTAATATCTAGACATTTTTCCAAGTTATTTGAGGATAACAGTACTCCTCATCATCGTAAATGCAGCTTAGTATCAGAAAATTTTACAACATAACTCTTATCAGATAAACACATAAAGACACAAAGAACATAGACACACAAGGGTACATGTAAACACATAGCAGAATAACACAAAAGGAAAGGACAGGGTTTGTTTTCAGTATACCATTTGGTACTGCAGGTCAACCCAAAACTTCATTCAATAGATCTTTCCTCTTACTTCAACATTTTTTTTTCGCAAAATGGTCTTATCTAAGCATGGTTTCTGTACTTTCCATTACCCTACCTCATCAATTATTTTTCATTATCGTACCACATCATTTGTTTCAAAGAAAATCCTGCCTAAACCTGTTGTCCATAAAACCTACTTTTTTGTTTATATTCTCTTTCAAAATAATTATTCTTCATTGTGCACTACTTTTTTGGCCAAACTTTTTTCTTATAGCTTCTCAATGCGTTCTCTCCCTATTCTTCAGACTTAGTTTCTTATATAGTATCCCCCCCTCTTAAGCTAACTTAAGCTTACTGAGTTCAAATACATAAACTAAGGGATGAGGCAATGCAGCAGCACAAGCATTAACGCAAACAGAAATGACAAAAAAAATGCATTTGGCAAAGCAATCGGCAATGTATCTAAATTACCAAAGCAAATGCAACATTACAACTACTAGAAGGCAATATGCAGCAAACAAGAAAAATAAATCAACGGTGAAACTGGCTTATAAGAGTAGTACAAAGTAAAATTCAGTAGGACAATGCCTGACAAACAGCAGCAGCAAAAACAGTAAACTAGACCTGAACTTGACAAAGCTCAGGCGGAATAAATATTACAGTAAAGTTAGCAATGCAGGTAAGAAAATGTCTATTTACATGTTAACGCCTGTGTCACATCTTAACACTAAAGTGATGCACCAGAACAACCTATTCTACAAAAAAATTACCAAGCCCTTGAAAAGGAAATTATGTATACAGTTCTTGTTGTCAATCACTTCTCCTTATGCTTCTTTTGTTTACTACTGCTCCTTTTTTTAAGAATGTAGATCATAAAATTATTATTTAATAGATCTGTAGACAGAAAATATCTACATTAGTAAAGCTATTAAATTCTATTTTAATCAATGCTGCAGCGCAGCTAGAAACCAGTTATTAAACAAAATGAGCAAATATATATAAGGCAAAGCATACTGATTTCATTCACTAGCGATAAGGCAGTAAAAAACTCTCAGCTAAAAAGACAGTAGTCATAATCAGGCATATAGATGTAAAATATTTCTCATCATTTCATTAGGCATTTTAGTAAATATTAGAAAGTATGACTCCAAACTATAATCATATGTTTTCAAGTATAAGAGTGTCATACTTGCGATGCTTTCTACAAAGAAATGTTAATAGCGAGGTTAGTGGCCTCTTTTTCCTACACGTGTGCCTCTGAAAGGCATACACTACTGGTTTTTTTCCAGGCAACTGCCACGCATCTGGGAAACACAGCACATTACGTCAAGTTCACTTAACTTCTTTACTGAAACACTTCCAACAGTGGTTTCCACTACAGTGGCAGTCTTATATAAAAAATTTCGAAGGTTGTACATTTACGTTACTAATTTGTAGAAGCAAAATCCCATAAATATAACAGTGACCAAAAATTTTAGACAGCAGAGTGATAGTCACAGTCATGCACCCTTCATAATGACAACCACAGCTCGACATCACAATACATATTGTCGTCGTGGTAATAATATCATAACACCTTAGTCAAATCTCAAAAACGTCGTAGCTTTCTTCAATAATTTCAAACTCTCAAAAACATGCTGTCATATTATAACAGTGGTTTCTAAAGTAAATATGAACAGTTTACAAAAATGTAGGCAAAATCCAACTTCATAAGTGTGAAGTTACCTAACTGTGTAATTACATAAACATGTGTCGCTGATGTAGTAAAAAAATGTTTGTCTCTCTCAATTAAATGATCAGATAGCTGTGTAATTCAGTGTTGGAGAAATGTGGTAGTGATGCGTAAAACTGAATAAGCAAATACCATATTAGCTATGGCTCCAAACGCTTGCCACACGCTTAATACAGAAAGTAAACGTGTATCCCCTGAGGGTTAGTGTAATTATAACCTCAGGTGTTACAGATTACAGCAATGGAGTGAAATGTATCACCAAAAACCTTCTTTGTATCTTCGTAATTCGAGAATCTTTGAAAAAAATAATTTAAGTACAAAAATTAATCACTTAAATGCGTGTGCTATAGCTGTGCGTCTTGCTGTAAGATACTTTCGGTCATTACTTAACGGTAAAAAATGTCCCAAGTATCTTAGTTATCGTCGTCCATAAAAAAAAGAGATCTGCAAAAGTCAATGTACTTACCTCGTTATAAACAAAAGTGTAATGCTATGCGTATAATGTCGTAGTTATTTCGTACATTACCATGACCAAGAAAGTATTGTATTGTAACGTATTTTTGTGTGAAAAGGCTGTCTCGTTGTAGCTATACCACAAAAGTTACTACTAAAACATATTTTACTTTCCAGAAGAATGTAGAAAAACTGCGCTGATATCAAACAGATATGGCGCAGAAGCAATAATGTAAATTGTATTACTCATTAATAGCGACATCATATAATCGTGTAGCTGTCAAATAAACTAACAATTGTGTCATCTGTTATCTCTCAGAAAGTACTTTAAATCCCGAATGCCTTTTCTAGTAAACTAAAATGTTGCATTAAATTCTCATTAGCAGTATATGTTCTAATTATTTAAGCCTTATAGTCGTTACATAATCGTTCAATTAACAACCAAGAATGTAGACACAATAGCACTGTGTCGTCTGTTCACTACAAAAATGCATTTGTAATTACTGTCTAAATATGTTCCCTGGTTTCTTGACTGGATAACTGACTTCAAAACATTGTTACATGTTAAGACTTTCTAAGTGTGACAAAGCGTACGCGTAACATGAAGTAGAAATCTTATAGCAGTGACTAATTCATAAAGCACATTATCTCTCAATAAACGGTTTTACTTGTGAAATGTAATGTAGTCCTTTATCTTTCCTAGTACGCAGAGTTTCAACTTCAATGCAATTATCATGTGGTATATGTCGGATCCTGTAAGGTCCATTGTAAATCAGAAAGAATTTTGGCTCAAGTGTTTCTTCTTATGTAACAATGAATGAGCTTCAACGAGAACTTTCTGACCAATATAGAGTTTCTTTGCATTTGCTTTACCGTGTAGTTTTCTCTCTTTGTCTGCAGCAGAATTTATATTTTTAGCAGCCAAATCAGTTATGTCTTTGTGTCGAAGTTTACGTGTATTCGGAAAAGGTACAAGCTCTCTGATTCTGTTCGGTGGTTCTTCATTCTTCAGTACAAGAGTAGGTGGTAAAGCAGTGGAGTCATGAGGCATTTCATTCAGCACGTTTAGAAATAAGTGTAAATGTCTGTCCCAATGCTGATGCTTTCTGTGACAATAAAGTCTGCAAGGCTTATTGATATCTTTCATGATCCGTTAAGAAGGGTTACAATGTGGTGAGTATAATGAAATAAAAATGGGTTTGATTTTATGATTCCGAAGCATGCGTGACCAAACAGCAGATCTGAATTGTGGTCCGTTATCTGTAATGACTTTAGCAACGTGTCCAACTTCGCGTAAGAAATTTTTATCAAAGGAATTGGATACAGACCGTCCAGTGGCTTTACGTAACGGTGTGAAAGAAATAAATTTAGAATTTCAACAGCGACTAAACGTACGTAAATCCATTCGATGTTCTGACAAGGGGTTCCAAGAGATCAACAGCAGCAAATTCTTTTAATTTAGAAGGAATGATAGGAAACAACGGAGCACGATGTAAGCTGGTAGATGGTTAACTTTTTGACGAAGTTTACAAATAGACAAGATTCTTCGAATTCTCTTTTCCATATTGTTAAAATAACAAATCGTCCGAAGAATATGATAACATTATCGTGGACCAAAATGTGCATACCTGAAACGAATGTAGCAAATGACCTTATTGACAAAATCGTCAGGAATGCAAAGTACGCATATCTAGTCATCAACAGTGCTACGTTTGAAGAGTATGTTGTTTCTAACCAGATAATAATACCGAATCTCTGTGTGTGTCTTTTCGTGTCATTTACTTCTGATGCCTTTCCAAATCGTATCATTATCTTGTTAATGAGCAATGTCCTTTAAGGATGTGATGATTAACTTCTCAAAGGCGACTTTTTGAATGTAAAGAATACTGAAATTTTTCTCCAGGTTGGCTTCTGTGATCATTTTCTCAAGCCCAGTCGGTGCACGTGATAGTGCGTCCGCAACAATGTTCTCCTTGACGGGACTGTAGACTATTGTCAAGTACAAGTCTTGAAGAAATAATGCCCAACGTTTTAACCTGTCAAGATTTAATTTTGAAGACATAAGAAATTGTAATGCACGATGATCACTGTATACTTTTACGTGTTTACCAGAAGATAGAAACGTAATTTGTTGAATGCCCAAACGATAGATAAAGCTTCTAATTCAGTAACGCAATAATTATTTTCCTATTTTGTTAGCACGTGGCTAGCAAAAGCAATGGTTTTCTGAACAGTAGCGTAATCTTCTATGGCTTCTTGAAATAAATGGGCACCAAGACTGACTTTAGAAGAATCTGTGCTGAGGCAGAAACCTTGTGACAGATCTGGGTGAGCCAATATTGGGTTGTTAAGTAGCGCTTCTTTCAAAGAATTGAATTCCAACTGTGCCTGTTCGTCCCAGTTCCAAATAGTAGTTTTTCCAGTGAGAGAGAACAAAGTTTTGGTGTTACTAGAATTTGCATATTCAGAAAACGACGGTAAAACTTCACGAGACCTAGAATACTATGGACATGTTTTTTTGTGGATAGAACTGGAATGGCTCTGATTGCTTCTAACCCTTCAGGATCCGGCTGAATGCCTTCAGAAAAATAACGCGTCCCAAAAACTACGCCTTTGTGATACCGAATTCAGACTTTTCCAAGTAAACTGTAATTCCAGATTCTACAAAAATACGTAAAACACTGTTGAGGATGAGATTGTGTTGTTCCCATGAAGCTTCTGCTATCAGAATATCGTCCACATATAAGGTGATGTGACGTTTTAAGAACTCAGATAATATGGAATTTAGCCCACGAATAAATGCTGCCGAAGCAATGTTCAAACCAAAAGGAAGTTTCCGAAATTGATAACAAACGCCGAAACAAAGATAATATGTGTATTTTCTACTTTCTGGATGAAGTTCGATCTGATAAAAGCTGGATCTGAGATCAATAGAAGACAACGCTTTTACACCATTAAAATTTTGAAGAAGTTCTTCCAACGTTTGCGGCCTGTCTGTTTCAGGAATGATGATAGTATTGATTTGTCTCAAAACTAAGACAAGCCCGATAGATCCATTTTTCTTCTCAACAACAAGTAATGGATTGTTGTATGAGCTTACTGGAGGCTCAATAATGCCCTCATTAAGCATAGATTGTATTTCTGTTCTAACACGGTCCCTATAATGTGCTGGAATTACGTATGGTCTAACGCAAAATTTAGTATGTTCACGAACACGAAACTGTTGTTGAAATCCTTTGATGGTTCCTGTTTTGTGAGTAAAAACTGTGGAATGTGCTTGTAAAATGTGAAGAAGGTCCTGCCTATCAGTGTCACTACATTTCTCAATTGTTTGAATTTTGTTCTGAATTAAGTCATTAGTCTCGAATACGTCGTCGATATCGTCCCTGTCAATACTTGCACAGTGATTGTTAGAGTCAAGTTCCGTCGAAATTTCCGAACTGTTGTCTATCAAGAGGTAATGCCGCTTAATTTCCTTGTCATGGTTTGAGAGCCAATCTTCAAATTTCAATGCTATTGACTTACCTTCTTTCTCTAAACGTATTTCAGCATCGTGAAAGTTTAAGATTGCTTCGTATTCATTCAAAAAGTCTACTCCCAATGTAATTTCTGTCGACAATAATGGAACGATAAGAAAGTTCATAGTGAATCTGTGGCTTTGACAAAAGTATTCTAAATTGTTTTTTTTGCATTCATCTACGCCTTTTCCAAAAATTGCACCTTGTAATTTAATCTTACGTAAAGGAAGTGTGGGGCAATCGTTCGATTTGTTGCATTTGCTAAAATCTGTTTCACTAATTACTGAACTGGGACTGCCAGAGACTAGCACTGCTATAAATTTTACATCATTTACTATAATGTGAATTATGGGATATGCAATGTTGTTCTGTTTTACGTCGTGTTCCTCGAGTAATTAATAGCCACGGCAGCTACGTCGTCAGCTTCATAACTACGTTTTGTGGCTGTCAACGGTGTCAGTCATTGTCTACTATCTCTTTATTCAATCTACCCATCTAATCTTCAGCGTCCTCTTGTTGCACCACATCTCAAAATGTACCATTATCTCCTTGTCTGAGCTATTCATCCTCCACGTCTCACTTCCAGTCACAGCTGGACTCGTAACAAATACCACTAAATAGCACTTAAATTGATACCGGATCTTAATAGATTCCTTCTTTCCAGCAATTTAGTTCGTGATGTTCCAGTCTGCATTTTATATCCCATGTACATTGGGAGTCAACATTTATTTTTCTGTCCATATAACAAACTTTAGTAACTGCTTTTAGTGACCCATTTCCTAACCTAACTCTCTAGTCATCATTTCATCTAATTGGACTACATTTCAGAACTATAGACACACTTTTATGGATGCTCATTTTGCAACCTCTTTTTCAAGACTGTATCCATTATGTTCAACTGATCTTTCAAATCATTTGCTGTCTGTGATATAATCACAGTTTGATCAGATAACATTACTTCTCCCTTAGTTTTTTATTTCCTTTCTCAATTTGTCCTTGGTTTCTTCACAAGACGCTCAATTTGTACATTCAATTACGTACGCTATAGACTTCAAAGCTACCGTCTCATGTCCTTATAATTGCAGTCCAATATCTGTACAAGTTGTAGATAATGTTTCATTACCTTTTTTATTTCTAATACAATATGAAACTGTAAAGAGAGAATTCAAAATCTATGAACGCTTCGCTCCTCAAATAACGTACTGCATATTGCTGCTGGAAGAGGAGAAAATTCTTTCTCATACTGCAAATAGATTGATATTCTGTCAGATCCAGTGCCTATTCCTCTGAAGAGTAATTTCAGTTGCTTTTCTGTCCAATGGACATTTATTTCGATGTCTGTTATTCACACGTACGCTTGACGAATTAAATAAGGCACCATAGTAAGATCTTCCTCATTGAAACAATTTTGGAAACAAAGTTTATTATGTCCGCTGTGTCTGACAACCCTCATTTCGATACCATTGCGGTCACATAATGTCGGAACATGTGGCTTCATTAGTTTCACTGAATTAACTTTCAGATTCGTTGAATCATACAGCTTATTGTCTTTTGTCCACAGGACTAGGAAAGAAGTAGAATAGAACAATTTATTTTTCCAATTATTAAGCTCTGTACTAAGAGTAGAAAACTTCGTACTTCCTTACTTCCAAAAGAAATCGCGGTTCGATGTTTAAAAGACATAAATACTAAACTGTACATTTTATTTGCACGTGAGTTTCGTCCGTATCTTCTGGCAGCGGTGTCTGGACGTCGCAAGGCCGGAATATCAGACCTGCACTACGGGCTGGCTCGTCTTTACGTGTCACAGAGGTTGGTCGCACACCAGCGTTTTAATGCGGCGGTACGCAGATAAGAAATGATCCATTTGTCTAACAAATTATAGGCAGATTAGCGGAGTATTGAGAAATGGACTGAACAAACAATACCGTAGGGCTAATAAAGTTGGCTAACACAATCGGATTATAGTTCAACATTCATAAATATTAATTGATATTACTGATATATCTGTGAATACTAACTTCATTGTGGATTCAAAGCAAAGTCATTAACAAACAATCAAAAATAAAGTGCAGAAGTACAGCGTAAACACAGAACATTTGCTTGCAGATTTCTTTTTTCTCAACGCAGTAATTGTCAAAACTATGTGCAAACATTTGAAGAAATTTTGATTCTTTACTAAACACGATTCAAAACATCGTTCACTGCTTACATGCCACCAATAACATCAGCTATATAGCAAAGTAATCTACACTGTGACAATTATTCAACTGTATGGGGTAAATCGCAAATTAGTCACAAACTGTCGGGCGTGCACGCCCTTTACTGAACTCGTAAATGTCACTACCGATATTCGACTTTAGGTTATGAGACGTTCGTTACGTCTGCCATCATTGGCGATGATGTGGCGCACACGAATAGCGAAATTCTGCATCGCGCGCTGAAGTGTCGGAACGTCGATACTGTCGATGACCTCCTGAATCGTTGTTTTCAGTTGAGCAGTGGTCTTGGAGTTACTGCTGCACACCCTGTCTTTAATACAGCCGCACAATGAGGAGTCACTGTCTTCAGATCCGGAGAATATGACGGCCAATCAAGGCTTCTTCAGGACGTCAGACTCTCTCCAGCTTCGATAGTGCTTAACTCCGTCTTGCATGAACCCTATCTTATCGAAATCACGGGCACTTTGGATAATGGGGATGAAACCATTTTCCAAACCCTTCACGTACCGTTCGGCAGTCACCATGCCGTCGAGGAGTATCGCACCGATTATTATGCGACCCGTTGAGGGTGGAGAGATTTCTCGATCGCGGAGTGCGGATTCTCAGTCCCCCAAATGCGCTTGTTTTGCTTATCGACGAACCCACGCAAATTAAAGTGGGCTTCGTCGCTAAAGCAAACCAAACGCATGCACATATTAATTCCCATCATGCCCCGTGGCTAACCGTGCAGTTTTAATGTCCTAAGCCAAACCGTTGAGAAGTTATGGCGATTTTATTTCCTTCACTTCAATAATATTCACCCTGCAAGTTCATTTCTGCCTTGTTCCTCACTAGTACTAAGCTAAAGTCCCAACAAGTTTTTCAAAATAAATCACCGCAACTGTATTTAGAGTATTCCAAATCCTGCATGAAGTAAGACTGTAGGGCAGAGCTCAGTGAAATAAGGGAAGTCCAGCGCTCTGCACCCAGAAACAGTTTGCCTCAACTCGTCGACCAGATCACTGTTCAGATTTACCTCTGGTGAGATCACCGGAACGACCGTCCAAGACAGAAAGCTGCCTAAACTCGAACGACGGAACAACGAAGACCGAAAGAACTGAAAGACGCAAAGAGAACACGCGCAGTGATCCACGCCCTTCCATATTCTCTGCGGCGTCGCGTAACACTGACTCGGCATTTAACATTGATAAATATTCATAGGTCAGGCTATCCCACATACATACTTTACATTAAATTCAAAATACGAAACTTCCTGGCAGATTAAAACTCTGTGCCGGATCGAGACTCGAACTCATGACCTTTGCCTTTCGCAGGCAAGTGCTCCACCAACTGAGCTACCCAACCAGATTAGCGCCCCCTCCTCGCAGCTCTACTTCTGCCAGTTTTACTTTACAGAAGCTCTCCTGCGAACCTTGTAGAACTAGCAGGAGAGCTTCTGTAAAGTTTGGAAGGTAGGAGACGAGGTTCTCGCAGAAGTAAAGCTGTGAGGAGGGTAGCTCAGTTGGTAGAGCACTTGGCCGCGAAAGGCAAAGGTCCCGAGTTCGTGTCTCGGTCCGGCACACAGTTTTAATCTGCCAGGAAGTTTCATATCAGCGCACACTCCGCTGCAGAGTGAAAATCTCATTCTGAAAAATCAAAATATTGAAATTGAAAATAATCTTAGTCGACACGGACATTTTATGGCCACTCGAAACATGAGCAATGAGATCTTACATAAGACATTAACAAAAATGTATATCATATTCAAACAAGTTGTTCTGTACACACACGAAATATGCTACTTAGAGATATACGTTTAATGTGTCGCTAATGTAAGGGGAGTGTTCATCCACAATCTCTTCGTTTGTTCTCTAAGACGTTACACAAAGTGCACCTTTTACTTTTTTATTTAGAATTTTCACTAATGCCCAATTCCATTAATCAGTAAACCTTGGATGAGATAGCATTCAACATCAGCTACGGTAATCATTATCGATTATGATTACGTATGAAACTAAATAACTCAACCTTCCCCTTATTACGTGCAACTGTGGCAAGTAGAGTATTGGCACATTTAAAAATGCGTACTGTTACAAAACAGAGCAAGTTACACAAATGAAATCTGGCTTTTGTAGTCTTTAGCTTTGATGTGACACCTCATATGCTGCTACAGCTCGAAGAGCGTGTTAGTTGTTAATTGTCAGTGGCCTCTGAAAATATTCGTAATCAAAAGCACTCGTAAATGTTGTAATAATTGTCACAAAATTTTAATCGATGTTGTGGTGAGCTCATTTCTTCACCATATCTGTGATATCTTTAGTTTCATGATATTGTGTTTAGGAGATTGCCCCCGTTCTAGTCAGCATACAGTTGCCACGTTATACAGGGTATATAAAAAGATTTATCCTATCTGACACGTCTATATTTCTGTAAATAATAAACAAACACAATGAATTTGGCTTTTTGATGAACGGGAAACTCAAAAAGTTTTTTCCATACCTTCTGATAGGTGTTCAGTATGCACGCCATGAGATGTGCTGCAAATGCCAATGCGGTATTTAGATTGTTCCCACACTGCAGCGGGCATGTCTTGAGTTACAGCTTCCACACCTGATGTTGCGCAGCGTCCCAGTTCCTTCACTGTTGTTGGTAATGGAGGCACATAAGCAGTCTTTTATAGATCTCCACAAGAATAATCACATACGGTCCGGTCCAGTAATATTGGAGGACAGTAATGTAAGGGTGAATGATTTGGTCCAGTGCGACCGATCCATCGTTCGGTAATCCTTTGATTTAAAAATTCACGCATTTCCAGATGCCAGTGTGGCAGTGCCACAGCCTGTTGGTAAATGAAGTCGTTTGAATCCAAACTGTGGGATAGGAACGTTCACAAGCATATCGAGGCATGTGCTTCCTGTAACAGTGTTCTCGGCAAAGCAAAATGGACCGTACATCTTTTACGGTGTAACTGCACAAAACACATTCAATTTTGGAGAATCCCTCTCATGTTGTACAACTTCATGTGGTTGTTCGGTACCCCATACTCTCACATAATGACGGATCACTTCTCCATTTAAATGGAACTTTGCCTCGTCACAAAACACTAAGCGTGGAAGAAAACTGCCATACTCCATCTTGCCAGGAACGAAATTACAGAACTCCACACGTTGTTGTTTGTCACCTCCACGAAGAGCTTGCAGTGGCTGAATTTGTACGGATTCGTGTGTAAACGCCTACGCAACACACACCAGGCGGACATCAGGGGCATTAAGAATGGTTCAAATGGCTCTCAGCACTATCGGACAACTGCTAAGGTCATCAGTCCCCTAGAACTGAGAACTACTTAAACCTAACTAACCTAAGGACATCACACACATCCATGCCCGTGGCAGGATTAGGACCTGCGACCGTAGCGGTCGTGCGGTTCCAGACTGTAGCGCCTAGAACCACTCGGCCGTCCGGCCAGCTGGGGATTTTGAGCTGTCGAGCTGCACGACGAACGTATATCTGCGGACTGCTTGTGAAATCATGGCGGGTGCGTTCGACGTTTGTGTCAGACACTCGGAGATAGCCTGGCGATTTGCCTTTACACAAACAACCTGTTTCTTCGAATTGTCCTTGCCAACGACTAGTGCTGTGTGCTGTAGGAGGAGTACGAAAGGCAAGCTGAATGGCTAATACTGCCAAGCAGTTCGCAAAACGTAGAACACAAAACGCTTTCCGTTGTCCCGACACCTTTTGTACTATTATCAGAACTACAGGTGACGTACACTTCTGCTACCTAGCCGGAATTCAGGAGCCATTGCTATAACAGTTGTAAATTGTCGTAGCTGTGTTGGGAAAGTACCAGAGCTCAAAGCGCTAATAGAAAGCACTGATGCTCATATCGTTATAGGCACTGAAAGCTGGCTAAAGCTGGATATAAGCTCAGCCGAAATTTTTGCGAAGAACCTAACGGTGTTCCGAAAAGATAGGCTGAACACGGTTGGGGATGACTTGCTTGTTGCTGTTAGAAGCAGTTTAACTTCTTGCGAAATTGAAGTAGATACTTCCTGTGAGTTAGTATGGGCAGAGGTAATTGTTGGCAACCGGAATAAAATAATAATTAGATTCTTTTACCGACCTCCCAATTCAGATGATACAGTTGCTAAAAGATTCAACGAAAACATGAGTTCGATTTCAAACACGTACCCGACTCATACAATAATAGTTTGTGGTGACTTTAATTTACCCTCGATATGTTGGCGATAATACACTCCTGGAAATGGAAAAAAGAACACATTGACACCGGTGTGTCAGACCCACCATACTTGCTCCGGACACTGCGAGAAGGCTGTACAAGCAATGATCACACGCACGGCACAGCGGACACACCAGGAACCGCGGTGTTGGCCGTCGAATGGCGCTAGCTGCGCAGCATTTGTGCACCGCCGCCGTCAGTGTCAGCCAGTTTGCCGTGGCATACGGAGCTCCATCGCAGTCTTTAACACTGGTAGCATGCCGCGACAGCGTGGACGTGAACCGTATGTGCAGTTGACGGACTTTGAGCGAGGGCGTATACTGGGCATACGGGAGGCCGGGTGGACGTACCGCCGAATTGCTCAACACGTGGGGCGTGAGGTCTCCACAGTACATCGATCTTGTCGCCAGTGGTTGGCGGAAGGTGCACGTGCCCGTCGACCTGGGACCGGACCGCAGCGACGCACGGATACACGCCAAGACCGTAGGATCCTACGCAGTGCCGTAGGGGACCGCAACGCCACTTCCCAGCAAATTAGGGACACTGTTGCTCCTGGGGTATCGGCGAGGACCATTCGCAACCGTCTCCATGAAGCTGGGCTACGGTCCCGCACACCGTTAGGCCGTCTTCCGCTCACGCCCCAACATCGTGCAGCCCGCCTCCAGTGGTGTCGCGACAGGCGTGAATGGAGGGACGAAGTGTCGTCTTCAGCGATGAGAGTCGCTTCTGCCTTGGTGCCAATGATGGTCGTATGCGTGTTTGGCGCCGTGCAGGTGAGCGCCACAATCAGGACTGCATACGACCGAGGCACACAGGGCCAACACCCGGCATCATGGTGTGGGGGGCGATCTCCTACACTGGCCGTACACGACTGGTGATCGTCGAGGGGACACTGAATAGTGCACGGTACATCCAAACCGTCATCGAACCCATCGTTCTACCATTCCTAGACCGGCAAGGGAACTTGCTGTTCCAACAGGACAATGCACGTCCGCATGTATCCCGTGCCACCCAACGTGCTCTAGAAGGTGTAAGTCAACTACCCTGGCCAGCAAGATCTCCGGATCTGTCCCCCATTGAGCATGTTTGGGACTGGACTGGACTGGACTGCACGTCCAGCACGAACGCTGGTCCAACTAAGGCGCCAGGTGGAAATGGCATGGCAAGCCGTTCCACAGGACTACATCCAGCATCTCTACGATCGTCTCCATGGGAGAATAGCAGCCTGCATTGCTGCGAAAAGTGGATATACACTGTACTTGTGCCGACATTGTGCATGCTCTGTTGCCTGTGTCTATGTGCCTGTGGTTCTGTCAGTGTGATCATGTGATGTATGTGACCCCAGGAATGTGTCAATAAAGTTTCCCCTTCCTGGGACAATGAATTCACGGTGTTCTTATTTCAATTTCCAGGAGTGTACATGTTTAATTCCGAAGGTACGCATAAAATACAAACCGAAATTGTGTTAAACGCATTCTGTGAAAATTATTTCGAGCAGTTAGTTCATGAGCCCACGCGAATAGTAAATGGTTGTAAAAAGACACTTGACCTCTTAGCAACAAATAATCCTGAGTTAATAACCTGCATCAAAACCGATAGAGGCATAGTGAACACAGGGTTGTCGTAGCGAGATTGAATATTGTAATCCCCAAATCCTCAAAATATAAGCGACAAATATACCTATTCAAAAAAATGAGATAAAAATTCACTTGACATCTTCCTGAGTGACAATCTTCACTCATTCCAAATTATCAATACAAGTGTAGACCAGATGTGGCTTAATTTTAAACAAATAGTATCGGCAGAAATTCAGACGTTTATACCAAATAAACTAAGAAACGACGGAACTGATCCTCCTTGGCACACAAAACGGGTTAGAAAACTGTTGTAGAAACAACGAAACAAACATGCCAAATTTAAACGGACGCAAAATCCCCAAGATTGGCGATCCTTTACAGAAGCTCGAAACTTAGCGCTGGGTTCAATGCGAGACACATATAACAGTTTCTACAACGACACTTTGTCTCGAAACCTGGCAGAAAATCCAAAGAAATTTTGGTCGTATGTGAAGTATGTTGATTGACTGATTTGAACAGGAGAGCTAAAACAGCTTAGGTCTCACACGCCACTGCTTGCACCGAAACTGGGTTTATTGTGCGGTATCGCTCTCTGTATATCTAGTAAAGCCAACCAGTGCCCTTAAATAGTGCAAGGAGTCCATCAACCAGTTTTTATTAGTCACAATTTCTTCAGGTCTAGTTGTCCCAAAGATTCTGTATCTTTTACTGTCGAATGCCGTGCATTCACAGATTAGCTGTGATGCAATTTCTTCACCCTCATCACAGATCGTACATTTAGGGTCCTCTTCCATTGTACACATTGCGTGCAGTGTTTTTGAAGTTTCCATGGCCGGTCATCAGTCTAGTCATGGGTTTGAATACTTTCCTGTTCAATCCCAGGATTACAGAGCTTCTTTTGAAACATGGATTGGTCATCATTACCTTACCATGTTTTTGTTTATTGACCTTGGTCCAATATCCTACGTGCTGTTTCCTAAGCCAGTTCCATAGTTCTAATTTGATCATAGCCTTGGTGATTGTCAAGGCAGGTTCCGGTCCAATAAATGGAGTTGTTGCCCCCATCCTAGGTTGTTCATTGCCACAGATCCTTGAGTGGCCAGGGACCCACACTAGGTACACCCTATTGCTTCCCCTTAGCTCCACCAGAGTCCTGTGGCAATCTGCAACAATCTTAGATCTTGTTGCAGGAGCTGCCAATGATTTCAGGGCTGCCAGGCTGTATGAATAGATGTAGATGCCATGGTCATTGTAGCGCCTACTCATATTCTCCTCCACACATGGCCTGATTGCAGTAATTTCGGCTTGGAATACAGAGACCAGTTTCCCTAGAGAGATGCTGCTCTCCAGTCTTGGCTGAACCCCGTAAAACCCTGCCACAACGCCTTGATCTGTTTTCGACCCATCGGTTAACCAAACGATGTCCCCCGTTTTCTCCCACTGCTCTCTACTTACAATTATTGTGTTGTAAGGCTTGTCGAAGCAGTTGGGAGTTATTATTTAGTTGGCGGGCATTTCCCCTGCCATACCTATATTTACCTCACTCGCTACGTTAGTGTGTGATTCTGGATATCCGAATGAGACCCAGTTTAGGCCAGTTATAAGTCTGTGTGCCCCAGCTGCTGCCTCCATCTTAACCCAAAGGTGAAGTGGAGGCATATCCAGCGATGGTGTCTTGCGCATTCGCTCGGTTTGAGTGAATAGCCACTGAGGCACTGCTTCTTACAATGATGCGTAAACGTTGTTTTCGTCGTCGCCGGCGAATGCTTATTTAAAAATCACTTGTCAATGTGGACGGCACTTCTGCGAAGGGTAAAAAGAATGAACCTAGAGGAGTTGGTAAAACTACTCAGTCTGTTCTTCTAAATGGACCTACTTTATTTTGTGGTGCGAGGTTAAATTTTTCTTTAATGAAAACTTCGTCTTCCTCTAGTTTGGGTAACGGATGGCTTACTGTAGCTTTCGTTGCCTGTAACAATGCAGGTAGAGCAGGTTTGGAATCCTTTGAAACTAGGGAAATCTTAGCTTACCGTACTATACCTGTTTCTGGGATAATTATTGCTAGTGAGGGTTCCTACCTTCTTCCGCACGGGAGTTTGTCTTTGTCTTGTCGTAGACGTTGTAAGATAAATTCTGATTGCAGTGTTCACTTGTGGGTGAAGGGTAGTGGTGTGCTGCAAATTCCGCCCGTTATGGCTAAGGAGGCCAATCTCTGCACCATAGCAAGCTCTTTAGTTCTACCTTCTTCCACCACACTACGGCCCCATAGGAGATCCTAGATCTAACCACTGTGGTGTATATCCAGTGCATACCACATGGGCTTTGGCCCCAATTTTTTCCACAAGTCCTCCTAGTACTCACTAAAGTGCTTTTTGCCTTGGAGCACATACTCTTAATATGAGGGGTCCAAGTTAGCTTTGAAGTATGTTAGCGGCAAGAAACTATCAATGTCCTCTCTACACGATAACAATGGAGTTACTATCGAAGACAGTGCTGCCAAAGCAGATTTCCTAAACACAACCTTCCTAAACGCCTTCACAAAAGAAGACGAAGTAAATACTCCAGAATTCGAATCGAGAACAGCTGCCAACATGATTAACGTAGAAGTAAATATCTTCGGAGTTGTGAAGCAACTGAAATCACTTAATAAAAGCAAGTCTTCTGGTCCAGACTGCATACCAATTAGGTTCCTTTCGGAGTATGCCGATGCATTAGCTCCATACTTAACAATCATATACAATCGTTCGCTCGACGAAAGATTCGTACCGAAAGACTGGAAAGTTACACAGGTCACACCAATATTCAAGAAAAGTAGTAGGAGTAATCCACTACATTACAGGTCCCGTTAACGTCGATATGCAGCAGAATTTTAAAACATATATTGTGTTCGAACATTATGAATTACCTCCAAGGAAACGGTCTATTGACACACATTCAACATGATTTAGGAAACATCATTCGTGTCAAAGACAACTAGCTCTTTATTCACATGAACTGTTGACTGCTATTGATAAGGGATTTCATATCGATTCCGTATTCCTGGATTTTCGGAGGGCTTTTGACACTCTACCACAGAAGCGGCTCATAGTAAAATTGCGTGCTTATGGAATATCGTCTCAGTTACGTAAGTGGATTAGGGATTTCCTGTCAGAGGGCTCACAGTTCGTAGTAATTGACGGAATGTCATCGAGTTTAACAGAAGTGATTTCAGGCGTTCCCCAAGGTAGTGTTATAGGCCCTTTGCTGTTCCTTATCTGTATAAACGATATAGGAGGCAATGTAAGTAGCCGTCTTCGGTTGTTTGCAGATGACGCTGTCGTTTGTCGACTAATAAAGTCATCAGAAGATAAAAAAAAACTGCAAATCGATTTAGAAAAAATATCTGAATGGTGGGAAAATGGTAGTTGACCCTAAATAACGAAAAGTGTGAGGTCATCCACATGAGTGCTAAAAGGAACTCGTTAAACTTCGATTACACGATAAATCAGTCTAATCTAAGAGCCGTAACTTCGACTAAGTACCTAGGTATTACAATTACTAACAACTTAAATTGGAAGGAACACACAGAAAATGTTGTGGGGAAGGCTAACCAAAGGCTGCGTTTTATTGGCTGGACACTTAGAAAAAGTAACAGACCTACTAAGGAGACTGCCTACACTACCTTTGTCCGTCCTCTTTTAGAATACTTCTGCGAGGTGTGGTATCCTTACCAGGTAGGACTGACGGAGTAAATAGAAAAAGTTCAAAGAAGGGCAGCACCTTTTGTATTATCTCGAAAATTGGGAGAGAGTGTCATAGAACTGATACAGGATGTGGGCTGCAAATCATTAAAAGAAAGGCGTTTATTATTGCGACGGAATCTTCTCACGAAATTCCAATCACCAACTTTCTCCTCCGAAGGCGAAAATATTCTGTTGACACCACCTACATAGAGCGGAACGATCACCACGATAAAAATCAGAGCTCGTACGGAAAGATATAAGTGTTCATTCTTTCTTCGCGCTATACGAGATTCGAATAATAGAGAATTGTGAAGGTGGTTCGATGAACCCACTGCCAGGCACTTAAATGTGATTTGCAGAGTATCCATGTAGATGTAGATGTAGATGAACCATATAAAACTCGAGAGTTCGCTCTTTCCAGGAGTGTATTGTTGACCCACGTATCTTACCGCACTCGGAAGTACCTGCTGGCGCGACCTTGCCGCCTAAGGCTCGTCTAACCGGCTAACGCAACTGCTATAGGCGAGAGACACCCCCGCCTCCCCCAGATTTGCATGATAGATTATCACGTATTGGCATATAAGGTAGTTCCATTTGAAAAAGCGAAGTTGTTCCCCGTCTCCTGCAGTTTATATGAGTACGACGTCGCTCATACAGCAGTTTCTCGCAATTAAGCAGGTGATCTCTTAAATGGTTTCGAAATTGTTTGACGTAAACTGTTCAGCTGATCGCCCAGGGTGATTCACGAAGATATGCAAACACTTTAATATGGTATTCTACAATAAAACTAAAGAGAAAAGTTCATATAAACGTAGTTCCGCAATTATTTAGTTACGGAGTTGCGGCTAATAAGAGATTTTGCCAGAAATTTAGCAACTGCGGTAATATGAAGCCATCGCAAAACTGTACGAGGTTAAAGTAAAGCATGATTTCCATTTACTTTGTTGTTATTAATCTGGTGAATCTAATAAAACATTTATCCCAGGATGTCTAACAGGCGAGACATACTTGGGATTCCTTCAAGAAGTAACGACCCGCTTGCACGAAGCTGATCCACTAGCAACCCGATTGCAAATGTATTTTCAACATGATGGCGCGCCTCCACATTTCACCAACGCCGTTACTACACGTTTAAATGTTTATTTTCCCCAGAAATGGGTTGTTCATGGTGCTACACGTCTGTGGCCACCCAGCTCGCCCGACTTAACACCAACGGATTTTTGTATGGCGATGGGTGAAAGACATAGCTTATGAGGACAAAGTCAATACACGTGAAGCATTACTTGCTCACATTGTGAATGCAATAGGCGAAATTAAGGACAACCCTGTGAAACTGAAGCGAGCAAGAAAATCTGTTCCTACACGTGCAGCTAAAAGCACTGCACTCGGTGGAGACATTTTTGAACATTTATTTTGAATGTATTGCGAAATTGTGTGTACACTGTACAACTTCCTTAATAGTGAGCTTTGTTTCTTCTGGTTTATCACGAATTCATGTGTGATTTGGTATTAATTAAAACAGATTACCTGACATACTTATGCAGTTTCAGTTAAAGTTATTACCACCATTTTTCCAAGATTAAATTCTCTACAACTGTTGAAAACTTCGTGGAATTGCCTGGAATTTGAAAAACGAATTGCGCCAAGTACTTAATAAACAGACAATATTATGAAAGTTCCTCTTTTCTTCTCAGAATGTTCTGGAAAATTACTGTAGATGCACGTCTGGGACATGTTTTATTAGATTCACCAGACCAATAACAAGAAAATAAACGGAAATTGTGCTTTACTTTAACCTCGTACAGTTTTGCGATGGCCTCATATTAGCGAAATTGCTAAATTGCAGGCAAAATCTCATATAAGCCGTAACTTGGTAACAAAGCATTTGCGGACCTATGTCGATATGAACTTTTTTCTTTAGTTTTACTTGTAGAATAACATATTAAAATGTTAGCATACCTTCGTGAATCACCCTGTATATTCGGAACAACGGAGTGGCATCCACCTTGTAAAATGGTGTCATCCACATTAATTGACGATACTTTATTTATTGTGAAGCTAGCTGCAAGGAAATGTCTTTTTTGGTTACACTTATTTCGTAAATTTCAGGTTGTTCACCAGACTGCCAGTTTGGTGAGGTTATTTCGACAGAAAAGTTCCTTACTTGGCCCGACACCTTAGACCTTCCGCCATGTTCTGCAGAGGCTTTAGTTGGTTCGTCCGCATTTTTGTGGCAGTAGTCATATCTACTGGCTGCAGCCACCCAGTTTCTGTTACAGGTAAAAATTTTACTTTGTTCGATTCATATGAGTCTGGGTATGATAGTAGATAACCATAAGAAATGAAATATATTTTTAATCTTTTCATTGAGATTGTTACGAATTTCTCTTTCAGAATTCTATACAGAAGTAACTGCACATAGTTTAACAACCAACAAAGGTAAGTGTTTCATCCATTGCTGCTACAGACACCTCATGGTCCACGTGGTTCTTTTGGTACTAGTTTATTTAATCATGATAGTCTTATCTCGTGGTTTGAGACGTCCTCGCCGGCGCCGTGGGGAGGCGACCGTGTGCAAGCTTCCCTCCAGCTGCCTGCGCCACCTGTTGCCTGCTTCCCGCCGCGGCGCGGCGGTCGTATTCAATCACACTACATTGCCACTTGTACACAACGAGTTTTTATTTTCAGAACGGCGAGAGAGGATGTAAAATAATTCTACACTAAATTAATCACAAATTATGTGATATCTCATTTGTTCATTAATCTCTCGTCCAAGGGTCACACAAATTTGTATTCAGTACTGTTCGTCCCTCCTGGATGATAGGCCATACGTACGTCACACGCTACTGTTTTGCCAGTAGCATAACTGGCACAGTCGAGCGTGACCCACCCTTGGTACACACCGGCGTGCTCTTGTTGGGATGTCTGCTTTGTATCACGGTGCAGTCACAAGGATACTGCCAGCGAACTAAACTGTACTGCTTATCCGGCATAGCCCCCCGGGCATCCGAAGAGATACAGGAGCACGGAGTGAAATGAAGAAGGCATTAACATCCGAAGCCCACCCACTACATGGCCACCAACCGGCACAGCAAAGACTTGTGTCTAGAAAGAGCTTCCTTCACAGTACAGAACCACTCGCTGACACTCCACATCAACACCGGGAGAAGAGATGGCAGGTCAGATGCCAGCATCTGGAGGAGTGGCTGATCCCGCAAGAAGTTCTTCCCCCAGGCCACACAGAGAAATGGTCCACTTGGAAATCACTCAACCGCCTGCGCTCTTCTGTCACAAGATCCAAGAGTAATCTGGAGGGGTGGGTCTTCCAGGTGGACTCTCTCCAGTGTGACTGCGGAGCTGCCGTGCAGACATCAACACATCTACTGCAATGCACATTACCTCCAACTGTGTGCCCATGGAGGACCTCGTAAACGCTACACAAAGTGCATTGGACGTTGCAAATTTTTGGGCATCCACTGTATAGATTAAAATCACTTTATGTTTGACAACACGATCTGTGTCTAATCATTTATTTCATTCTTGACTAGTTTAATATATATACCATAATGTATGTATGTATGTAGCAATGTATCTAATATTGTTTTCTTTCTTTTTTATTTTGTTTAGTTTGCTTCTGACACGATAAATAAATAAGCGAACTAACCAACATTATTGGGTATCAGTGTATCATTGCTTTTGGTATTACAGAAAGCTCCAGTTGGAATGCCATTTAGTCATCACGTTACGTATACAGAGTGATTTTTGACGCCGTGTACAAAGAATTGATCGACGAGGGGAGACGGAACCAAACTGTCTAACGAACTTATGTCCGGAAATGCATGGTTTCCACGCTACAGACCATTTATTCAGTCACATACTGTTACAAAGACTGCGGTATAATTCGCGTTGTACCACGTAGCCACAGTTAGTGTGTACTGAAAATAGTTTCCTTGTGCCTCAACGCATGCGTGTATACGTGCCGCAGGCCGTAGTCTGTTGTGTCTCACACACTCACATCGGCGAGGCTGCTGGCGAACAGTGTCAGAGGCAGAATGGACACGCTGTCCAGTGTCTCCACATCTAGAATGGGCTCTCCGTACGCGATACTTCTTAGTTGGCCCCATAACCAGAAATCGCACGGGTTGAGACGCGGTAAACGAGCAGGCCATGCAACTAGGCCCCCTCGTCCGATCCTTCAACCAGGGAAGACACGACTGAGATGCGTCCGGACGTTAATGGCTAAGTGGGCTGGAGCACCATCATGTAGCAGCCACATAACCCTTAGGATCATCAATGGCATATTTCCAGCAAGTCACCCACAAGAAACTCCGATATTTCCGGCCTGTTAGGCGACGTGGGAGGAAGACTGGTCCCAAAATACAGTCACCAATTATCCCAGCCCACGCATTCCGGCTGCAACGATGCTGATGATTCGCTGTCATCACAGCATAGGCGTTCTGTATACCATCCCACAGACGCCTGTTGTGAAAGTTGAAAATACCACTTTATGTAAGGGTGGCATCATCTGTGAATAGGATGGATGACACAAATCGCGCGCGGAACCGTGGTTGCCTGGTGAAGAAACCAGTGACAAAACTTGTCCCAAAGTGGGAAGTCTGTCGCTAGTGAGCCCTGCACACGCTCTAACTGATAAGGGTAGTAACAGTCGTCATATAGCATATTTCACACGGTCGTCTGGCTTACCCTGTAGTGGTGCGCCAACTGCCTGGCACTGACATGGCGGTCGCCTTCCACAGTGTTTATTACATTTTCTTCCAAGTTTAGTGTCGGACCATTTCGGGTACGTCCTTCATGATTTCCTGCATCCTCGGTCATGACGTGCGAGAAACAGTACCACTCTCTAGGAGGAAACCGTGAATACTGTACCTGTGGCTGCATGGAATTACACTGTAGCTTCTGTAACAAAGTATGATTCAATAAATATTGCCTAGCATGCATTTCCGGACATCATTCGACATTTTTTGTTCCATATACTCCCATTGATCGGTCTCTAGGGTTTGTACATTGAAATTTCACAAAGGTTTACCAACACTCCTTTAGTTTGTTATGTTCCACACTGCATGTGTTTTTCTTTTTTTTTCTTTTTTTTGAGACATACTGATGTTGCAGAGTTCATCTTTTACACGCAACTGTAAAATGTGACAAGAAATCTGATAAATGGAGAGTCCGGCAGTTCCCATGGCTATTTACTCATAATGTCCTCTATTTCCTTCGTGACCGAGTAAAATAAGATGTGTCAGATCAATTCGCCTCTAAAACTCAGGTCCTAAAACTTCACATCAATTTTAAACATATTCTTCATGTCAACAGCATCGAAATCCGTGCTTGTTTTGAAAGTTGCGTGCTCTTTCTTTTTATCTCATGTTTTCTACTGAAAATCTCGTGCTTGTATTCTTGTTAACTTTGCCATTACAGAGATCGCCAAAACTTTATTCTTTTTTTTTATTGGTCCTGTGCCCAACAAATAACTTACTTGCTCTTTCTGCTGCCACTGCTTGATCTGCTGCATTCCATTATTTAACAAAAACATAAAAAAACCTATTATTCATGCTGAGTGCAATGCATGTTCTGTATGTCGGCTCCTGCTGTTGCTGCGGCTGCTACTGCTTACTACAACTACATATAATTCAAGAGAAAGGGTTTGGTCAAATCTTAAACTCGATAAATGATAACCCAAACACATAATAATCTTTTTTCCAAAACTATATTCTGAAAGCGATTCTTTCTCATTCAGTTAACAAAAGGCTAGAAGCTCTTTGAACGATCGCTTAGTATGTAAATCTGCCTCCAGTGGCATTAAAGCAATATTACAAATTAATCAAACTCTTGAGACAGACTGAAATACACTCTTGGAAATGGAAAAAAGAACACATTGACACCGGTGTGTCAGACCCACCATACTTGCTCCGGACACTGCGAGGGGGCTGTACAAGCAATGATCACACGCACGGCACAGCGGACACACCAGGAACCGCGGTGTTGGCCGTCGAATGGCGCTAGCTGCGCAGCTTTTTTGCACCGCCGCCGTCAGTGTCAGCCAGTTTGCCGTGGCATATGGAGCTCCATCGCAGTCTTTAACACTGGTAGCATGCCGCGACAGCGTGGACGTGAACCGTATGTGCAGTTGACGGACTTTGAGCGAGGGCGTATAGTGGGCTTACGGGAGGCCGGGTGGACGTACCGCCGAATTGCTCATCACGTGGGGCGTGAGGTCTCCACAGTACATCGATGTTGTCGCCAGTGGTCGGCGGAAGGTGCACGTGCCCGTCGACCTGGGACCGGACCGCAGCGACGCACGGATGCACGCCAAGACCGTAGGATCCTACGCAGTGCCGTAGGGGACCGCACCGCCACTTCCCAGCAAATTAGGGACACTGTTGCTCCTGGGGTATCGGCGAGGACCATTCGCAACCGTCTCCATGAAGCTGGGCTACGGTCCCGCACACCGTTAGGCCGTCTTCCGCTCACGCCCCAACATCGTGCAGCCCGCCTCCAGTGGTGTCGCGACAGGCGTGAATGGAGGGACGAAGTGTCGTCTTCAGCGATGAGAGTCGCTTCTGCCTTGGTGCCAATGATGGTCGTATGCGTGTTTGGCGCCGTGCAGGTGAGCGCCACAATCAGGACTGCATACGACCGAGGCACACAGGGCCAACACCCGGCATCATGGTGTGGGGAGCGATCTCCTACACTGGCCGTACACCACTGGTGATCGTCGAGGGGACACTGAATAGTGCACGGTACATCCAAACTGTCATCGAACCCATCGTTCTACCATTCCTAGACCGGCAAGGGAACTTGCTGTTCCAACAGGACAATGCACGTCCGCATGTATCCCGTGCCACCCAACGTGCTCTAGAAGGTGTAAGTCAACCACCCTGGCCAGCAAGATCTCCGGATCTGTCCCCCATTGAGCATGTTTTGGACTGGATGAAGCGTCGTCTCACGCGGTCTGCACGTCCAGTACGAACGCTGGTCCAACTGAGGCGCCAGGTGGAAATGGCATGGCAAGCCGTTCCACAGGACTACATCCAGCATCTCTACGATCGTCTCCATGGGAGAATAGCAGCCTGCATTGCTGCGAAAGGTGGATATGCACTGTACTAGTGCCGACATTGTGCATGCTCTGTTGCCTGTGTCTATGTGCCTGTGGTTCTGTCAGTGTGATCATGTGATGTATCTGACCCCAGGAATGTGTCAATAAAGTTTCCCCTTCCTGGGACAATGAATTCACGGTGTTCTTATTTCAATTTCCAGGAGTGTATATTTACTAAAGATCAGTAAACCCCCTAGGGCCTTATTTCTTGAAAATATTAATGTGTGATAAGTGATGAGGACCTCGCGATTTATGTGTTCGTATTGTCTCAATTTACACAGCATTTGTGTGTGGAATGCGTCGTATACGGAAGGGTCCTTCATACACCAAGAAAAGCTTCTTACTCAAATATTTTCCCTTATGAGATAATAAATGTGATCTAAGCAATACTTTTTGACCTACCTGTAAACTCTTGACGTCGACTCGTGGATTATGCAGCTTCTTTCTTCCGTCTGCAGGTTTCTTGACGTTCTGTAATGCTATACTTACCACTTCATGGTGTCTTAAACGTCGCTGTGCAGGGAAAGCTACTAATTGTTTTATCTTATCTGGTGGTTGTTTATTTCTCAACACAAGCAGTGGAGGCAGGGTAGTGGAATCATTAGGTAGTTCATTAATAATGTTTAGGAAATTGGATAAATGTACGTCCCAGTTTCTATGTTGGTGATGGCACTACAATCTGCAAAGTTTACCTAACTCCTTCATGATGCGTTCTGATGGGTTACATGATGGCATAAAACGTGATATAAATACTGGTTTAATTTTCCTGCGTCGCAAGGTTTTCAGCCAACTGTAGGAACGGAATTGTGGACCATTGTCAGAAATCACCTTGTCAACGTGCCCCACTTCCTTCAAGAAATTCTTGACGAATGCTGTGGAAACCGATTTTGCTGTAGCTCTTCGTAAGTGTGTGAATGAGCCAAATTTCGAAGTAAGCTGAACAGCTATGAAAACATATGAATGGCCTTGTCTAGATCTTATTACTGGTCCGAAGATGTCCACGGCAGCCATCTCTTTTAATTTGGCTGGGATGATTGGAAATAGTGGTGTTCTGTGTGTTATTGTTGGTGGTTTTGCTTTCTGACATAACTTGCATATTGCCAGGACTTAACGGATTCACTTTTCCGTATCGTAAAAGTAACATGTGTCTCGTAATTTTTGAAAACATTTCTTCGCTCCAAAGGGGGCATAACTGAGATGTGTGTACCAAATGAGTTTATTTACAAGTTCGTCTGGTATGCATAAAACCCAAGAAGGACTGTCAGGACGTCTGTGTCTTAATAAGATGTTATCATGTATGATATAAAACTGTCTTATAGCAGGATGTTACTTACTTTCCTACTCCCTTTTTATATCCTTCCAAATCGAATCCTTTTCTTGTTCACGAGCAATGTCACTTAATGAAGATGAAATGAAGTTTTCAAAAGCAACCTTCTGCATGTAGAGTAAGCTGTAATTATTTTCTAGGCAATCTTCCTCGTTACTTTGACCTAAACCAACAGGTGCTCGTGAAAGCGCATCAGCAATGATGTTTTGTGTACCTGGGATACATATAACAGTGAAGTTAAATTCCTAAAGAAACAAAGCCCAACGTTTTAAACGGTCGTGATTTAATTTGGTTGACATGAGAAACTGTAACGCCCGATGGTCGGTGTATACTTTTATGTGCTTGCCTTGCAGATAGTAACGAAATTTATCAAACGCCAATATTATGGCTAATGCTTCCAGCTCTGTGGCTGAATAGTAGCGCTCTGATTCTGTTAATACTTGACTGGCAAAAGCTATACTTTTCTGAGTAAGAATTCCATTTTCAACTACTTCTTCGAACAAATGGACACCAAGCCCAGATCTTCAGCTATCTGTCGAAAGGCAAAAATCAAGGGATAAATCAGGATGTGACAATATAAGTGCATTCAGTAGTGTAGTTTTCAAATCGTGGTACTCTGTTTGAGCAACATGATCCCTGTCCCAAACTGTGCTCTTACCTGATAGTTGACATAATCTAGGTGTTGACAAGCTCTGTAGGCTGATAAAACGACGATAAAAATTTATTACTCCCAAAAATCCTCTTAATTGTTGCTTGTTTGTTGGTAAGGACATTTCTTTGATTGCTTTTAATTTTTATGGATCAGGTAGAATGCCTTTTGTTGTAACAATGTGGCCAAGAAATTTGATTTGTATTCTACCAAAGTCCGATTTTTCTAAATTGGCTGTAATGCCATGTTCCCGAAATGTTTTTAATAATTCACTTAATACTTGGTTGTGTTTTGTCCATGAAATTTCGGCGATCAAAATGTCGTGAACATAAGTGGTGATCCTGTCTTTTACGTGTGTCAGTAATATTATATTCAAACCACGGATAAATGCAGCTGACGAAACATTGAGACCAATTGGCAGTTTTCGAAATTGGTAAGTTTCCAAAACGGAGGAAAGCTGTGTATTTCCTACACCTCGGATTCAATTATATTTGCCAAAAACTACCTCGTAAATCCAAAGATGATGTCACCTTCACTCCATGGAATTTTTGCAATAGTTCATCTAATGTCTGTGGTCTATCGGTTTCAGGTTGGATTACTGTGTTAATTGGTCTGGAATCAAGAACCAGTCTAATGGAATTATCCCATTTCTTAACCACGTGTAATGGGCTCTTATATGAACTCACAGCAGGTTCGATGATTCCCTGCTGGAACATGGATTGTATTTCCTGTTTGACTTTGTCTCTGTATGTCAATGGGATGATGTATGGTGGTACAAAAACTTTATTATGTTCCTTGACCTTGAATTCATAAAGAAAGTTACGTATTGTTCCTGTCTTGTGAGAAAAAACTTTACAATTTGTTTGTAATATTTCAAATAACTCATCAGTGCCTGCATTGGGATCTACTTCGTCTCGGTAAACTTTCCTTTTAATTAATTGTTCTGTACTAATGGGTTGTTCTGTTTCACAGTAAAACGTAGTTATGTTATCTGTGCAACTACTAGACAAATTCGGTGAATGTTGTGCATCAAGCGGAAAGAGAAAACGCAGATAATTCATTTCCTCATCCTTATTTGTTACCCATCCTTGAAATTTAAGCGTGACTAGCATTTAATTTACTTGTAACATGACTTCAGCATTACAAAAGTTTAACATTGCTTTATATTCATGTATGAATTCCACACCCAAAATCATTTCTGTTGATAAATGAGGGACTACTAAGAAATTTGCATAAAACTCGTGTCCTTGACACCTGAAAACTAAAGAAGTCTGATTGCGTACGTCTACACTCTTTCCTTGAATGACTCCCTTTAATCTGGTCTTTAATAATGGCAAGGTTGGACAAACAGATGCCTTTTCACACTTCTTAAACATTGTTTCGCTAATTTCATTCACAGGGCTGCCAGAATCAAGTACAGCTGAAAGTAGAATATTTCCTACCGGGATTTTTATAACTGGATGAGCATACATAATTTCGCTGTTATCAGTTTCTTGTAATAATGTGTCTCTAATGTCCTCCAGTCGAACAAAGTCAACATAATTTGTGTGTCGACTTTCCGTCGCTACAAACGGTTTGTTTGTAGTCCTTGTTGCTAGTCATTGTTGTGCCGGCTCGTATTGCCGCGAATTATTGCTTCGGTTGGGTGGCCTGATTTCTACATTGTCGCCACGTTCTAAATTGGAATTTCTGCGATCCTGCCAATTTTGATTTGTCCCCTCATCATAACTGTTTTGGTTCTCATAATTGTTATGACCATAATTATCACGTGGGCTCGATGCTCTGTATTCTGCATGAGCACCGCGTTCCTAATTGTAATTTGCGTGTCCGCGCCAATTTCGATTGGCCCTACCGCGACCATTCCTTCTAAGATAATTTTCATTTCCATAACGCCTTTGCTCTCGCGGTCCGCTATCTCTATTACTGTACTGAGAGTTCCTATGATGATAATAATCATTTCTCTGGCGTCTATGATCTGTGTTATACGGTTGATGCCACATATCGCTCCTATCTTCTTCCACCCTGTACACGTGAGGTTCGTCCGAGTTCCATACGCGTTTATCGTCACGCCGCGGATTATTATTTTCCCAATACTGATTACTATTATCTCTTTGTGTGTTTTCATAGTTGTCAAATTATAATTCTTGCAAAAGAGCTTGGAATGCCTCCAAGTCATCTTTGCACCTACCTGCCAAAGTTATGTGGCGTAATTTGATCGGCAGTTTTGTCAAACAGATACGAATTAATTCCGACTGACTGTACGGATTCGTTAAATATCTGTTCATGCGCATCATGTTTTCAAAATATTGCACTGGAATTGAAATTTTCGACTGCTCATAACTTTGCATCATAATGATGTAATGTTTTACACATCTTGTGTAGTCTGTGACCAGTAGGCAGATTAGAATGCGTGATAAAAATCACAATATGTGTGACATTCACGTACCATTGAGCGCATTCTTGTTGCAGGCTCTCCTTCAAGATAACTGCAAATGAATTCCAGTTTGTGGCCAATTGGCCATGTTGGTGGTAAAGAATAGTCAAATTGTTGTAACTACTCTCGAGGGTGGATTTCGTGACTAGCATTCCGAAAAATTTTAAATTTCCTAACTGTGAGAAAATGCTTATAGTCAAACTCGTTATTTTTCTTAGCGAATGAGTTTTCTTTTACAGTATGACTCACGTTTCCTTCATTACATCCCGCAAACGTGTCATGTTCACGAGAAAAGTGGTCGGCATTTCCACAATTAACGCGCTCATTGTCGTTACCAATTAGGTAATTATCGGATCTACCAGTGTCATTGCTGCGATCGATCTTTTCTTCGATGCTGGCAAGCTGTTCCTGTATATTTTTTACTTCACGTTTTTTTTGCTGATTAATTGTCATCTGCCCTTGTTTAAAACGTTGCAGAGACTGAAGTTCTTTGGTATCCGCAATCAGTACCTGCTGAGCGTCATCTGACCTCGTATCTAACGCGCTACTCAGTTCCGTCACTTTCATGGATAATTCATCTACCTATTTAGCTACTGTCGTTAATTGAGTTTTTACCTTCGAAACTTCATTGGTGGTCTGTAATTGCAATGACTCAATATTTTTCGCTAATTCCTCTACTTGCAATTCTTGTTGTGACGTCTGTCGTTTCATTTCAACAATATCAACATTCTGTACGTGATCAAGTCGGGATACAAGATTGTTAATATCTGATTTGAATTCTTCACATAGCTGACTTTTCAACTGACTGGTCATTTCTTCAAATTTACTATTTAAATTGTCATTCACCTCACCATGAAACAATGTGAGATTCTCGTTAATTTCGTTCTGAAGCAATTTGAAATTCTTTGCATTATTGTTGTTAAATTCAATGAGTTGACTCTCCTGTCTGTCATTAAATTCAGTGAGTTTACTCTTAAATTCAGTGAGTTTACTCTCCTGTCTGTCATTAAATTCAGTGAGTTTACTCTTAAATTCAGTTGGTTTACTCTCCTATCTGTCATTAATTCCAGTGAGTTTAGTCAGTAATAATTGTAAAACATCATTACTGGAGGCAGGGAGTACAACGTTACTCTTCTCTGTTAAAGCAGAAGCAGGACCTGCATATCCACTAACAGAAGGAAAGGCAAAATTACTCCGCTCTATCGGAGTGGCAACCAGACCTGAATTTCCACCGAAAGTGAGGAAAACAAAATTACTTTGCACTTTTGGGGCGGAAGCAACGCTGGAATTTCTCATAATGAGTTCGGTTTGCGTCACTGTATTGTCATGTCCTAAGTTGCGTGTAGCATACAGTTGTTCATCACGCATTGTTGGCAAATGATCGCCTACATTCCGATTCTCCGCAGTATTGTTCGAAAATTCTCGGATCTCAATATTCTCAAAAGAATTTTCTACTCTCTGTTCCGAATTTTCGGAAACTGCGTTTGAAACAGTTCCTACATGCATGTTTGCAACCGTATCTACGTTCGCGTTTGCAGTAGCATCTGCATTATTTTCCATTTTCTTTTGTGCTCGCGTCCTCATTGTCGCAATACGAACGAAAACATGTCACTAAAATACACCGCTATCCTAAAAATTCCACTGCTCAATTAATTATTACACAATGCACCAACAACTTCGAAGACAAAACTCCTGAAGTAAAATTTTGTGTTAATACAAAGCAGTGCGCAAGCGATCCAAATGCTGTGCCTCCACTAATGATTACTGTTGCGTGAGCTTGCAGTTGGCAGTAGAAAGATGAAGCATATGTTACTACGACTCATCCAAAGAAAAAAAAAAACGTATCCTGGCAGGCATGTCGACAGATGAAAGTTGCGTGTTCTTTCTTCTTATTTCGTGTTTTCTACTGTTAATCTCTTGCTTGTATTCTTGTTAACTTTACTATCACAGTGATCGCCAAAACTTTATTCTTTTTTTATTGGTCCTGTGTGCAACAAATAACTTACTTGGTCGTGCTGCTGCCACTGCTTGATCTGCTTCATTCCATTATTTAACAAAAACATACAAAAACCTATTATTCATGCTGAGTGCAATGCATGTTCTGTATGGCGGCTCCTGCTGTTGCTGCGGCTGCTGCTGCTTACTACATCTACATATATTTCAGGAGAAAGGGTTTGGTCAAATCTAAACTCGATTAATGATAACCAAACAAAAAACTATATTCTGAAAGCGATTCTTTCTCATTCAAGTAACAAAACGCTAGAAGCTATTTGAATTATCGCATCGTTTGTAAATCTGCCTCCAGTGGCATTAAAGCAATATTACAAATTAATCAAACTCTTGAGACAGACTGAAATACTTCTCAATTTAATACATAGTGAAACAATTCCCTGACAATTACAAAAGAAATCAATGACAAAAATCAATAATCTAACAATGGTTTCCCCTTAAGAATTCAACTCCTATCATTATCAAAATTAGTGTCTGCTGCTACGCACACACACAAACCCTTTTCTTTAAATTAATAAGCGCGCTGCAAATTATAAAAAAAACAACTCACTACTAAATCCGGTGTCGCTGCTGGCGGACACGGCAGTACGGAAGCTCGGCGACGACCCCTCGCCCAACACACGTGCGCACCACAGCAGGCGGGCTCGCACAATGGCTTCCAAACTGCCACTAGTTAATCCGTGATCTGCGAAGCGCGACAACAACATCACAGATTCCAGAGCTTGTGTATGCGTGCTGTAGCCAACCTTTACATCCTAAGAGAGATTGCCAACTCTCAGTGTTGCAATATATTCCGTATTTTCGTAGGCTGTGTGCGTCGGGAAACGTATTTTGTGCTATAACGTCAGTTGCGATTAACATTTATACCCGATAAAAACTTAGGACTAGCAACCCCATTCAACGAAACGTTTATCCACTATTTCATTCTGTATCAACATGAATAAACGTAAATTTCTGAGAATTTTCGTAAGTTACCAGTCATGTGTATTGTGTACGTCGTAAAAAATCAGTGTTCGTGTAGCGCTTGTTGTAAGTAACATGTCGTGTTCTACGTGCCTGCATTTACTGTAAACTAACGATGATTTTGATTTTGTTTTCGACTTCTACCTCTAAGAACTTTCAGGAGATTAGTAGCGTTTATAGAAGGTGCTACTGTGGCCGTAAATGTACTCTCGATTTGTGTACGGACTGCTGCCGATCTTAACGGTAACTAGCAATACTTCGAACTTAACTGATCCAGAGTATGAAAAAGAATAAGCAGGTTTACCTTAGCGATACTTCTTTGCCGTTCTGTAAAACATTACACCAACCATACAGCAGCCGCACTCTGCAAACTGTCCTCGAAAGTGGGTAGAGTTAGCTTATGTTCATAAGCTAAGATCAGTCGACTGGAAGCTGCTGTGCATGGGTGTTTCTGGAGACTTGTCAAAGGTCATGTATCAGATATACCACAGATACCAGAATTACTATCACCTCTTGTTGTCGCTTCTACAGGAAGTACATGATCTGTCACTGTTTATCTACTTGGCTGTCAGCAACTTCTACAAGAAGTACATGATCTGTCACTACGTATCCACTTGGCTGTCACCAGCTTCTACAAGAGGTACAAGATCTGTCACTGCTTGTCCACTTGGCTGTCAGCAGCTTCTACAGGAAGTACATGATCTGTCACTGCTTGTCGACTTGGCTGTCAGCAGCTTCTACAGTAAGTAAATGATCTGTCACTGCTTATCCTCTTAGCTGTCAGCAGCTTCTACAGGAAGTACATGATCTGTCACTGCTTGTCGACTTGGCTGTCAGCAGCTTCTACAGGAAGTACATGATATGTCACTGCTTAACCACTTGGCTGTCAGTAGCTTCTACAAGAAGTACATGATCTGTCACTGTTTATCCACTTGACTGTCAGCAGCTCCTACAAGAAGTACGTGACCTGTCACTGCTTATCCACGGCTGTCAGCAGCTTCTACTGGAAGTAGATGGTCTGTCACTGCTTGTCCACTTGGCTGTCAGCCGTTTTTACAAGAAGTACATTATGTGTCACTGCTTATTCACTTGGCTGTCGGCAGCTTCTACAGGAAGTACTTGATCTGTCACTGCTTATCCACTTGGCTGTCAGTAGCTTCTACAGGAAGTACATGATCTGTCACTGCTTGCCCACTTGGCTGTCAGCAGCTTCTACACGGTGTACATGATCTGTCACTGCTTGTCCACTTGGCTGTCAGCCGCTTCTACAAGAAGTACATGATCTGTCACTGCATATCCATTTGGCTGTCAGGCGCTTCTACAGGAAGTATATGATCTGTCACTGTTTATCCACTTGACTGTCAGCAGCTCCTACAGGAAGTACATGATCTGTCACCACTTATCCACTTGGCTTCCGAAGCCTGTCGGTGGCAGGACTGGGCTCCATGTATCAGGGAGGACTCAGCGCGTCATACCCATCACCCTAACAAATGAGTCATTGGCACGACTGGTACTTCTTATTTCTAATTACCATTTTTCATAGTATGATGTAGTCTTTCTCATTGCATTTACTACTCCTCGTAAACGAAAGTTAATTGTCTTCAGTGAAGTTATATACTTGTCACAAAACATGTTTCCTCCATATCACTTCTTTCTCTCATGACACTTGCTTCACCTTCACCTACAGCTTTTTTAAAAATCAATCAAGTTAAAATCCTTGCCATCCAATAATGGTAGAATTGAAGTTCTGAAGAGAGTTGACACAGATCCTGCTGTATATACAAGAAAAGCATTTTACACTATCAACGAGAGCAGGGTCGAGAAAGCTAACAGATCAGTGTCTTACCTGCAAATACAGGCCAGGCATATTCGAAGAGGAGAGAAGATAAACCTGGAGGATGAAGAATATCAGTATGGAGGATTTTAAAAGTGATGTAAGCTTATTACATTTGGAAGTATGAGAAGAAAATCTTTGAACATCGTTTTTATGTTTTACATTTTTTTTTTACTTTATTGGAAGCCTGGCCACAAAAAGTATATGCTCTAATGCTATGAAATTTTCAGGAACTGTTCACAACGTTCTGCTATCTCGTTGGAACTAAAAAATTCTGGATCCACCACTTACTTTCAGATTTTTAGATGATTGTATGTAGAAAAAAAATTTTGATGTGCAAAATTAAAAACTCTTAATGACACAATTTGCACCATAATTAATAACTGTGGTTCAGTGGTCTTATAACCTTCTCAGGACTCTACAATAAAATTTTCAGATTAATTGCATGATTAGAATTTGAGCTATGTCTTTTTATAAAAAAAGACAATAAAAAATGAAAAATTAAAATTCTGGCAAATCGTTAATCATGCATATTTTATTATATTTTGATGTTGAAACACAGCTCTTTTGATTTATGCATACAAAATTTTAGATTGCACGTTAATAAATATGACATTAATGATTTTTAAATAAATGTTATCATTTTCCATTACATCCCCCCCTTATAAAGTATTTTTAATGATTTTTACCTATTCACTTTCGGCATCAGTCTGACACAGCAAAGATATATTGTTGCAACTGGCATATGATAGGAAACATATCCTAACTGCAGGTTTATACAGATTTGATTGTGGCTCAAACAAGTATAGAGGGTACTGTATGAGGGCAAAGGACTGCTCAGTGATACCGTGTTCCAGAAGCCCTCACAGTGGGACGAGTTCAGGAGGCTGAGGAAGCCACAGCCGAGGACCTGGGAGCCCTGCTGGACGCCGGGGACGGCGCTGTGGTGACTCTGCTGGCCGGCGACACGCGGCTGGTGGCGCACAGGGCTGTCTTGGCCGCCAGGAGTCCCGTGTTTGCTGGCATGCTCCGTCGTCTCACCTTAGAGGCCAGCAGCAGCAGCCAGCTCACACTCTCGGACACAGAGGGCCCTGTGCTGCGCCAGGTGCTGGCCTACCTCTACACCCTCCAGCCCCTGCAGCTGCCAAGCATGGCCCCACAACTGATGGTCGCAGCCGACAAATACGGCTTGTCAGTACTGAAGGCGCACTGCGAGCAACAGGTGGCCTCACAGCTGTCTGTCGAGACTGCGGCAGCCACAGGTGTTCTCGCGATTAGACACTCTGCTAACATGCTGAAGCAGGCCGCCGTCGCCTTCATAAAGTCCCACTTGCTCCGTGTGGTGGCGACGCAGGGCTGGGGTGAGGCTGTAGTCAACGACCCACAAACTGTTGTGGAGTTGACTCACCTGATTGCAGAGACGCCAACAGACACCAGGTAAGCCACTCATCTATGTTGCACAGATCTGAGTGTGTGTACTGCCAAGTATAAAACGTCCACCACTAAGTTTAATTAGATGTGCCTGCACAGTAAAATTGATATCCATTTTCTGATATACACTATGTGATCAAAGTATCCGGACGCCTGGCTGAATATGACTTGCAATTTCGTGGTGCCCTCTATCGGTAATGCTCGAATTCAATATGGTGTTGGCCCACCCTTAACGTTGATGACAGCTTACACTCTCGTTCGGTCAAGTGCTGGAAGGTATCTTGGGGAATGGCAGCCCACTCTTCAGAGAGTGCTGCTCTGGGGAGAGGTACCGATGCCGTTAAACGAGGCCTGGCACGAAGTCGGCTTTCCAAAGTATCCCAAAGGTGTTCAATGGGATTTAGGTCAGGACTGTGTGAAGCCCAGTCCATTATAGGGATGTTATTGTCGTGTAAACACTCCGCTATAGGCTGCGCATTATGAACAGGTTCTTGAAAGTGTTGAAAGATGCAAACGCCATTCCCAAATTGCTCTTCAACAGTGGAAAGAAAGAAGGTACATAAAACATCAATGTAGGCCTGTGCTGTGATAGTGCCACGCAAAACCTCCATGACAAATACGTCCACATCATAAAACCAGCGCCTCCGAATTTTACTGTTGTCACTACACACGCTGGCAGAAGACGTTCTTGGGGCATTCGCCATACCCACACCCTACCATCGGATCGCCACATTGTGTACCGTTATTAGTCACTCCACACAACGTTTTTCTACTGTTCAATCGTCCAATACTTACGCTCCTTACACCGAGCGAGGTGTCATTTGTCATTTACCAACGTGATATGTGATTTAAGAGCAGCTGCTTGACCGTCAAATCCAAGTTATCTCACCTCCCATCTAATTGAGACAGTACTTGCAGTGGATCCTGATGAAGTTTCGATTTCCCATGTGATGGTCTAGATAGATGTCTGCCTATTGCACATTAAGACCTTCTTCAACTGTCGGCAGTCTGTCAGTCAACAGATGCAGTTGGCCTGTACGCTTTAGTGTTGTATATGTCCGTTCACGTTTCCATTGCGTTATCACATCGGAAACAGTGACCTAGGGATGTTTAGGAGTGTTGAAACCTCGCTTACAGATGTATGACACAAGTGACACGTCAATCACCTAACCGCATTCGAAGTCCTTGAGTTACGCAGAATGCCCCTTTCTGCTCTTTCACGATGTGTAATGACCACCGAGGTCGCTGATATGGAGTACCTGGCAGTATGTGGCAGCACAATGCACCTAATATGAAAAACGAATGTTTTTGGGGGTGTCCAGATGCCTTTGGTCACATGTGTATGTCATACAAACACTGTCGTTGTTACCATTGGACTGTCACACACTAAGTGAATAGCATGTTGAAATGCTCTCACAGAACACGCAAGCACAATGTAAGCAAATATAAAGAAATTGTACTTAGCAACTAAGCGGGATAAATGCCTCAAACAAATACCGATCTGGAACATTTCAAAATTCGGTATCTCGGAAACGACTCCTGCAGCAAACACCACTGACATTCTGATTTACGCTACTTTTAGTCTGTTAATGTCCATAGGAGTTGTTCTATTTAAAAACGTGTATCTTTGCACAAAAATACGATTCCTAGGTATTACTACAATCTATTGATTGGCTAACAATACTGATACGCCCGCTAAACCGGCTGGTCAGAACAGGTAATAAGATTGTGGAAAGGGCCAAGGGTTGAAGTCAGTTACTGCTTCCAACTGTCATTCATTCTACATTAATAACCTTTACTACCAAAATGGCACATAGCCATATCTTTAACGAATGTAACTCTTCAGTAGCTGAAGGCCTCCAACAAGAAATCTTAACAAGATAAAATCCCATTAAGAAAACAATAAAATAATTCAGAAACAACATACGCAAAGTGCAATACAAATGGCTGAGGGCCACAATTAAATTCTAAAATTTCAGAATATATTGGCATAGACCTTTAAAGGAAGAAGGCGAACAAGAAACCTTACAAAAACCAAAAATTCCGTTAAGACGGCAATAAAATAATTTAAAATCCCAAAAAAAAGCAACATATGCAAGGTGCAACAGAAATGGCTGAGGGACACAAATTTCATAACTTCAGAATATATTGCTGTACACCTTTAAAGGCAGAAAGCCTGCATGTTTAACAACAAAAAATCTTAAAAATCAGCAAGATAAAAATCCAGTTAAGATAGCAACAAAATAATTTAAAGGAGCAACATACGCAAGGTGCAGTACCAATGGCTGACGGCCACAATTAAACTTCAAAATTTTTAATTATATTACCATCGGAACCACACCAGGGGACAGCCACGGACCGACCGACACAACGACTTGCTTCCCGTCAATGACTACATGAGAACTCAAACCGGCAATGTTACAAACGTGACATTCTACAGTGGGGTATGTGGTAGCTGTCAAAATTACACACCATGTTGGACTGTGACAACAGGTGAGGAAAGAACGCTGCCTGAAATTACGATAGTGGCCAGGCAGGTAACCAGAACACTAAAGGCCACAAGACAGAAAATTCCACTGGTGCACTGAAATCGTAGACCACCAAAGTAGTTAATTGCACCGCATGCCACGTAACTCTCAGCAGTAGAACCATTCGATGTTGCTCACCGGAAAACCTCCCCAACAGCAAACCATCGAAGCGAAGCTTGGGTAGTTGGAACCGCTACTCAACCTTGACGTCCTGGGTCGGTGAAACACGAAGCACGTAGCGATCAGACAGCTCCACGCACGCTCCGACACTCGCCAGGGGCTGCCAGCGGCCCCAGAAGGCTGCACCGCATGGAGATACCTTCCCTCGTCTGCAACAACCAACCGACTCACTCCAGACCACCTTGGAATGCCGACAACATCTAAAATATTCGTCAGTCGAAATAACGCCACTACACACACAACCTGACAAACACTTGCACGAAGACCTGAACGATACCCAACGGTAACTAAGCACACAGGAAGACAAATCGGGAGTCGATGCAGAATTCCACAGCCGACTCATGAACGATTGGCGAGCCAAAACGCGTCATCTGGTAGGACGACCGACCGACGATAGACCATTGCCCGGCTCAAGTGATGCGTGGCGGCATTTGGTCGGGCGAGGCATGTCGACGCAAACTGTTGCTCCAACACGACTGCACTAATCCCGCACTGCAACCCCCGACTGGCATGACTGGACTGCGCTCCACACGCGTTCCAACTAAATCGCCGACCCAAACTCCCGTCACGAACTCCAGAGCCGAACAGCTTACGACAGACTACTGGGAAGTAATAGCAGTCGAGCAAAGGTACTACGAGAGGGGGTATATCGATACATGATGCTAGCGCCGCTCACGGTCAGGCAAAACAACAACTCAGTGACAGCAGTAACTTAAATTAACGTAGTGAGGTGCAAGTACGTTAAAAACAGGGTGTAAAATAGATGATAATGGGAACATGAGCCATGCACGGCTCAAATACGAGCCCCGGACTACCAATCCACTGTATAAAAACAGCAAAAATTTTTTCGAAACTGAGACTCCATCCCGGATGGTAGAAGTATGCTCGAATAGCAGAAGTTGTTAAGGCCATTGCTCACATATAGTGCGAAACCCAGGTTCAGGTCCTAGTCTGGCGCAGATTTTCAATTACACCTATAAGTTGTAGAGCTGGAATCTCATCGTATTTTCTATTGTGAACACATTTATTATGTTTTGTAGACCTGTGAACTGCAGCTATATCCGTTCCTTCAGACATGCATCCTTGTCTGAAGGACATGCCATAGAAGGCTCTTAAACGCAAGCATGTTAAGTAGTATTTACATGCCCAGGCAAAGGCCGCACTAAAAATGAGTAAGTTTCTTCCTGTGTTACAGTGATCGTTCTACGGCAAGACATGGAAACTGATGGTGATGTTTGCAGGTTTGCGTCGATCACTGAAGCATACACGCATAGAGAAAGTGGGAAATTCGGTTTCCAGTGCAGGTCCATCAAGCTTCTTACGTCACCAGTAAACTGTACAGTTAGAGTGTCATAGTATTCTCTATTGTGGATACGTTTCTTGTACTTCAAGCAGCTGTAGGTCACAGCTGTACCTGTTTCTTCAAACATGCATGCATGTCTGCAGGCCATTGCATAGTAGACCCTTAAACATAGACACTGGAAACAGCAATAGCATTTTCTGATGGCTCACGATGCTTTCGTTGAATTCTCCCAACAGTTTCATCAAATCTCTGCACAGAACAGAGTTTGTTAGCAGATAGGTTAGCCCGCAAAAATCATGCAATAGATAAGATTTTAATAACTTCATGAAGTATTTAGGTCCTAATTGCAGTCGTCACTTCTATTAAATTGCATGTGTACAACAATCTATTATTTACGTCATCATATGTTTAAAGCACAAGGAAAATGAGCTGTGGACACTGCAGGTGCCATTCTAGTGATGGACACAATGGTGGGCGGCTCAGATCAGAGAGAGACGCAGTGATATATACCGTTGGTACCTAGGGCAATTGGTTCAAAGTATCCTTTCTACTCGTCTGCTGTCTACCCCGCTACTGACAATGTGGTACCTATAAATGGCGCTATGATGTATAAAGTGAAAGTGAAGAAGCGGAGCCAGTCAGTCGCTCCTTACCAGAACCATAGAAACATCTGCACTATGTGATCAAAAGTATCCGGACATGCCCCAAAACATACGTTTTTCATATTAGGTGCATTGCGCTGCCATCTACTGCCAGGTACTCCATATCAGCGACCTCAGTAGTCATTAGACTTCATGAGAGAGCAGGATGGGGTGCTAGGAGGAACTCACGGATTTCGAACGTGGTCAGGTGATTGGGTGTCACGTGTATCATACGCGATATTTTCACACTCCTAAACATCCCTCGGTCATTGTTTCCGATGTGATAGTGAAGTTGAATCGTGAAGGGACACATACAACACAAAAGCGTACAGGCCAACTACGTCTGTTGACTGACAGACTGCCGACAGTTGAAGAAGGTCTTAATGTGCAATAGGCAGACATCTATCTAGACCATCGCACGGGAAACCGAAACTTCATCAGGATCCACTGCTTGTACTGTCTCAATTAGGTGGAAGGCGAGATAACTTGGATTTGACGGTCAAGCAGCTGCTCTTAAATCACATATCACGTTGGTAAATGACAAATGACACCTCGCTCGGTGTAAGGAGCGTAAGTATTGAACGATTGAACAGTAGAAAAACGTTGTGTGAAGTGACTAATAACGGTACACAATGTGGCGATCCGATGGCAGGGTGTGGGTATGGCGAATGCCCCATGAACGTCTTCTGCCAGCGTGTGTAGTGACAACAGTAAAATTCGGAGGCGCTGGTTTTATGATGTGGATGTATTTGTCATGGAGGTTTTGCGTGGCACTATCACAGCACAGGCCTACATAGATGTTTTATGTACCTTCTTTCTTTCCACTGTTGAAGAGCAATTTGGGAATGGCGTTTGCATCTTTCAACACTTTCAAGAACCTGTTCATAATGCGCAGCCTATAGCGGAGTGTTTACACGGCAATAACCTCGTCTGTTGGACGTTTTATGTGTGTTGTGTATCTCCCTTTTACTTTCTACATACATATGAGGGATTCAGTGACCATTTCTGTTACAAAACTTAGTTCACTCTAATCATGTAGTCGAAGGGAATTAGAAGTAACTTTTGTGAAATATACTATGCTTGAAGGAAATTGGTGTCGTTCTCAGTCGGAGCATATATGGAACATTTCTCTTGAAGAAGGTAAAAAAAAAAAGGTTCAAATGGCTCTGAGTGCTATGGGACTTAACATCTTTGGTCATCAATCCCCTAGAACTTAGAACTACTTAAACCTGACTAACCTAAGGACATCACACACATCCATGCCCGAGGCAGGATTCTAATGGCTTGGTTCAAATGGCTCTGAGCACTATGGGACTTAACTTCTGTGGTCATCAGTCCCCTAGAACTTAGAACTACTTAAACCTAACTAACCTAAGGACGTCACACACATCCATGCCCGAGCCAGGATTCGAACCTGCGACCATAGCAGTCTCGCGGTTCCGGACTGCGCGCCTAGAACCACTAGACCACCGCGGCTGGCAGGTTTCTAATCTGTGACTGTAGTGGTCGTGTGGTTCCAGACTGAACCGCCTAGAACCGCACGGCCACACTGGCCGGCAAAGAAGGTCATGTAAGAACCTAAACACCACATGAACACCTCACAAGAAAGGAGACCGGGTTCCACAACAGCACTGCCACTTCAGGCCGTTCTGCATAACGCTCTGTCTTCCTTCACATTTCCTTCCCACTTCTACTGTGTTGTTTCTCACGATATTGCCATACTTCGGTGCACTCCCTTGTGCAACAACAATGAAAGGCACTCTTATGTGCGAAAACTCCATACTTGCCTCTTAGAGGCTGTCAAATATCTACTGACCAATCTTCGCTTAATTTTCGATGCGGCTTTAGTAAAGGTTAGTCCTGCAATGTTTTGTTCTGATAGATCTTAGGATTTTCCATATATGACCTGTTCCAATTACATGTCCATCCCTAACCACGTCAATATGAAAGAGGTTTTTAGATCCTTCTTTTCTTTGTTATAAACATTTCAAATAATAAATACTTACTACAATGCTTCTCACTATCTTTCTTTCTTTTGCTTGTGCCTTCGTCCTGCAGGTATGCAGGGTCAGCATGGTTAATCGCATTAGGCAATGTTAGATTAAGGGGTGGCCGGATGCCCTTCCTGCCACCATCCCGTACCCCCCTGGACAGAATTAGTGTACCCCACCTGTCTGCGACTAGTGTAGTCCGTGGAATAATGCGAAAGTGTTCAGAGGTCTGCGAGCCATGTAACTGCGGCGGGACGTGAGGACCAGCCCGGTATTCACCTAGGGGGATGTGGAAAAGCGCCTAAAAACCACATCTGTCGTCGTTAGTCCGCCAGGCGGATTCAATCCGGGGCTGGAACGCCTACCCGAGTCCATGAAGCAGCGCATTAGCGCTCTCAGCTAATGTGGCGGGTCTACAATGCTTCTGACCAGTAATTATTATAAATTACTTTTATTTTTAAAAATATCTGAATATTTATGCACTACTTACTGAGTTGCTTGAAAAACTGGATTTCTTATCCTTCAGACCCTTACACTGAATGACATTTATTTTTATTGTTATAGAACTGTATTTTATAATTATAAGCGAAAATTAATGTTTGAAAGAAAATGCTTATCGCCACAGCTAGCTTTGCAAGATGCCCATTATTCACACATTAAATATGTAATTTTATCTGAATTATTTAGAAGCAAAGTTGGGAAATGCAGTTTCTAACTTAAATAGGATGCATGTCACTAGACCTAACCCTTATCTTCTTCATTACCTCAAGCTATGTACACTATTGCATTGTAGCTATTCATCTGCTTACAATGACAACCAGTACACACACAGTTATCCATCCATGTCACATGCATATACATGAAGCCTCTCTTGTTATGTCAATAATATATACACTCCTGGAAATTGAAATAAGAACACCGTGAATTCATTGTCCCAGGAAGGGGAAACTTTATTGACACATTCCTGGGGTCAGATACATCACATGATCACACTGACAGAACCACAGGCACATAGACACAGACAACAGAGCACGCACAATGTCGGCACTAGTGCAGTGTATATCCACCTTTCGCAGCAATGCAGGCTGCTATTCTCCCATGGAGACGATCGTAGAGATGCTGGATGTAGTCCTGTGGAACGGCTTGCCATGCCATTTCCACCTGGCGCCTCAGTTGGACCAGCGTTCGTACTGGACGTGCAGACCGCGTGAGACGACGCTTCATCCAGTCCAAAACATGCTCAATGGGGGACAGATCCGGAGATCTTGCTGGCCAGGGTGGTTGACTTACACCTTCTAGAGCACGTTGGGTGGCACGGGATACATGCGGACGCGCATTGTCCTGTTGGAACAGCAAGTTCCCTTGCCGGTCTAGGAATGGTAGAACGATGGGTTCGATGACAGTTTGGATGTACCGTGCACTATTCAGTGTCCCCTCGACGATCACCAGTGGTGTACGGCCAGTGTAGGAGATCGCTCCCCACACCATGATGCCGGGTGTTGGCCCTGTGTGCCTCGGTCGTATGCAGTCCTGATTGTGGCGCTCACCTGCACGGCGCCAAACACGCATACGACCATCATTGGCACCAAGGCAGAAGCGACTCTCATCGCTGAAGACGACACTTCGTCCCTCCATTCACGCCTGTCGCGACACCACTGGAGGCGGGCTGCACGATGTTGGGGCGTGAGCGGAAGACGGCCTAACGGTGTGCGGGACCGTAGCCCAGCTTCATGGAGACGGTTGCGAATGGTCCTCGCCGATACCCCAGGAGCAACAGTGTCCCTAATTTGCTGGGAAGTGGCGGTGCGGTCCCCTACGGCACTGCGTAGGATCCTACGGTCTTGGCGTGCATCCGTGCGTCGCTGCGGTCCGGTCCCAGGTCGACGGGCACGTGCACGTTCCGCCGACCACTGGCGACAACATCGATGTACTGTGGAGACCTCACGCCCCACGTGTTGAGCAATTCGGCGGTACGTCCACCCGGCCTCCCGCATGCCCACTATACGCCCTCGCTCAAAGTCCGTCAACTGCACATACGGTTCACGTCTACGCTGTCGCGGCATGCTACCAGTGTTAAAGACTGCGATGGAGCTCCGTATGCCACGGCAAACTGGCTGACACTGACGGCGGCGGTGCACAAATGCTGCGCAGCTAGCGCCATTCGACAGCCAACACCGCGGTTCCTGGTGTGTCCGCTGTGCCGTGCGTGTGATCATTGCTTGTACAGCCCCCTCGCAGTGTCCGGAGCAAGTATGGTGGGTCTGACACACCGGTGTCAATGTGTTCTTTTTTCCATTTCCAGGAGTGTACATTGCCCCTCATGAGAAATCACAAACGTTAGCCAACAGACACACTCACACACCTAACACAACTACAGCTGTCAAAACTAGAAACTGCCACATCTTCAGTAACGTAGTTCTCACTCATTTGATGCATGGATTTCCAAACAGTTACAGCCATTAAACACCGCTGTTACAAGTAGCATGGTTCACAAAACTCTTGAATTGCTTCTTGTCTTTTTGCTTCATATGCACCAATTGTAAATTCCATGTCATCCAAACACCATCTACAATTAATAAACACTGATATAACACACACACACACACACACACACACACACACACACACACACACAGAGAGAGAGAGAGAGAGATACACACACACACACACACACACACACACACACACACACACACAAAGATACACACACACACACACACACACACAGACACGTTCATTGACTTCAGTGCCGACCTTTCAGTTTCCAGACATTTGCTTGTATCTTCTCTTTACTTGGAGAACACTCAATGGACTTTCCCTAATTTCTACGTAAAAGCATGATTTCATGAGCCTTCACATAGATATATTTCGTGCATAGCCTTATGTAACCTCTTTCTCGTGGTTTTCACTCATATTGCATCCATGACATCCAATAATCACAGTCTGATAAATATGATTACTCTGAACACAGTAACGAATCTAAATTCTTAATTTCAGTAGGTATATATATATATATATATATATATATATATATATATATATATATATATATATATAAAAAATTGATGTGTCTGCTTATTTTACTGATCATACCCATAGGCTCATTCATCCTTCCAGTCAGGTAGTATTCAACATTCACCTGTTTCGTGTGAGTGCTCATTGGTGTCAAATACATCTATTGGCTGATGTTTCAATTCTGTAATAAAGTTTTTAATGGAAGCCAAATTTTTACTGTAGTTCCTTCGTAATATGACAAATACGATAAAACGTTTTTCTCTGAATTTCCTTCACTGGTTATTTCAGAAGCATCTGTCATCATATTTACTATACGTTCCCCCCACAGCCTAATCTGAAGCATTTTAGCTACAAACACCATCTAATGGACATAATAGCATATTAAGTACATCTAAGAGTTGTTGTTTGGTATGTTAAGCTGCTGGTATGAGGAACTCAGGAGAAGCAGCGTGTAAACTGATTGTCTCACTAGTAAGTCATTTATCTTAGTGAATTAGTGGACATGCTGTTGTCTTTGGCTGTATTTGTCCCATTATCTTTGGATGGGCAGATGACGATACACCTATCCAAGCAGTATACATCTGCATAGCGTGCCAGCCACTGGACACAACAGGACCACCACCAGCATACAGCCACACAGCGAGCAGAGCAACTACTGCCAGACACTCGTCACAATTGCGCAGACCACAGGTCCCCACTCAACCCCCGCACAAGATGGTACCACCGTCTCTTTCATGTCCTGAGTTCTGTCACTACATAGTCATATATGTAAACAAATTAGAGGGGGTGGCGTTAGCGAAGTGTTATGATGAAAAAATATTTTAGTTTCGAAAAGCAGAGGTTGTGATGGTTAACAGTGAACTTATTGTTTTAATCGATGTCGCCATCTTTCTTTGGATTCAGAGAGGAAATGGCGTTCAATTTACAGATTTAATATAAGGACTTTGAATCCCCCTTAGGGATATGGCAGCAAGGGAGGGGAAGAAGACCAAAGTGCACTCCGTGAGCATACCGGGGGGAGTCATTCCAGATGTGGAAAGGGTCCTTCCGGATGCCATGAAGGGTACAGGGTGCACCCATCTGCAGGTGGTCGCACATGTCGGCACCAATGATGTGTGTCGCTATGGATCGGAGGAAATCCTCTCTGGCTTCCGGCGGCTATCTGATTTGGTGAAGACTGCCAGTCTCGCTAGCGGGATGAAAGCAGAGCTCACCATCTGCAGCGTCGTCGACAGGACTGACTGCGGACCTTTGGTACAAAGCCGAGTGGAGGGTCTGAATCAGAGGCTGAGACGGTTCTGCGACCTTGTGGGCTGCAGATTCCTCGACTTGCGCCATAGGGTGGTGGGGTTTCGGGTTCCGCTGGATAGGTCAGGAGTCCACTACACGCAACAAGCGGCTACACGGGTAGCAGGGATTGTGTGGCGTGGGCTGGGCGGTTTTTTAGGTCAGATGGCCTCGGGCAAGTACAGAAAGGGCAACAGCCTCAACGGGTGCGGGGCAAAGTCAGAACATGCGGGGACCAAGCAGCAATCGGTATTGTAATTGTAAACTGTCGAAGCTGCTTTGGTAAAGTACCGGAACTTCAAGCGCTGATAGAAAGCACTGAAGCTGAAATCGTTATAGGTACAGAAAGCTGGCTGAAGCCAGAGATAAATTCTGCCGAAATTTTTACAAAGGTACAGGCGGTGTTTAGAAAGGATAGATTGCATGCAACCGGTGGTGGAGTGTTCGTCGCTGTTAGTAGTGAAGTAGAAGTGGATAGTTCCTGTGAATTATTATGGGTGGAGGTTACACTCAACAACCGAGCTAGGTTAATAATTGGCTCCTTTTACCGACCCCCCGACTCAGCAGCATTAGTGGCAGAACAACTGAGAGAAAATTTGGAATACATTTCACATATATTTTCTCAGCATGTTATAGTCTTAGGTGGAGATTTCAATTTACCAGATATAGACTGGGACACTCAGATGTTTAGGATGGGTGGTAGGGACAGAGCATCGAGTGACATTATACTGAGTGCACTATCCGAAAATTACCTCGAGCAATTAAACAGAGAACCGACTCGTGGAGATAACATCTTGGACCTACTGGTAACAAACAGACCCGAACTTTTCGACTCTGTAAGTGCAGAACAGGGAATCAGTGATCATAAGGCCGTTGCAGCATCCCTGAATTTGGAAGTTAATAGGAATATAAAAAAAGGGCGGAAGGTTTATCTGTTTAGCAAGAGTAATAGAAGGCAGATTTCAGACTACCTAACAGATCAAAACGAAAATTTCTGTTCCGACACTGACAATGTTGAGTGTTTATGGAAAAAGTTCAAGGCAATCGTAAAATGCGTTTTAGACAGGTACGTGCCGAGTAAAACTGTGAGGGACGGGAAAAACCCACCGTGGTACAACAACAAAGTTAGGAAACTACTGCGAAAGCAAAGAGAGCTTCACTGCAAGTTTAAACGCAGCCAAAACCTCTCAGACAAACAGAAGCTAAACGATGTCAAGGTTAGCGTAAGGAGGGCTTTGCGTGAAGCGTTCAGTGAATTCGAAAGTAAAATTCTATGTACCGACTTGACAGAAAATCCTAGGAAGTTCTGGTCTTACGTTAAATCAGTAAGTGGCTCGAAACAGCATATCCAGACACTCCGGGATGATGATGGCATTGAAACAGAGGATGACAAGCGTAAAGCTGAAATACTAAACACCTTTTTCCAAAGCTGTTTCACAGAGGTAGACCGCACTGCAGTTCCTTCTCTAAATCCTCGCACAAACGAAAAAATGGCTGACATCGAAATAAGTGTCCAAGGAATAGAAAAGCAACTGGAATCACTCAACAGAGGAAAGTCTACTGGACCTGACGGGATACCAATTCGATTCTACACAGAGTACGCGAAAGAACTTGCCCCCCTTCTAACAGCCGTGTACCGCAAGTCTCTAGAGGAACGGAGGGTTCCAAATGATTGGAAAAGAGCACAGGTAGTCCCAGTCTTCAAGAAGGGTCGTCGAGCAGATGCGCAAAACTATAGACCTATATCTCTGACGTCGATCTGTTGTAGAATTTTAGAACATGTTTTCTGCTCGAATATCATGTCGTTTTTGGAAACTCAGAATCTACTATGTAGGAATCAACATGGATTCCGGAAACAGCGATCGTGTGAGACCCAACTCGCTTTATTTGTTCATGAGACCCAGAAAATATTAGATACAGGCTCCCAGGTAGATGGTATTTTTCTTGACTTCCGGAAGACGTTCGATACAGTTCCGCACTGTCGCCTGATAAACAAAGTAAGAGCCTACGGAATATCAGACCAGCTGTGTGGCTGGATTGAAGAGTTTTTAGCAAACAGAACACAGCATGTTGTTATCAACGGAGAGACGTCTACAGACGTTAAAGCAACCTCTGGTGTGCCACAGGGGAGTGTTATGGGACCATTGCTTTTCACAATATATATAAATGACCTAGTAGATAGTGTCGGAAGTTCCATGCGGCTTTTCGCGGATGATGCTGTAGTATACAGAGAAGTTGCAGCATTAGAAAATTGTAGCGAAATGCAGGAAGATCTGTAGCGGATAGGCACTTGGTGCAGGGAGTGGCAGCTGACCCTTAACATAGACAAATGTAATGTATTGCGAATACATAGAAAGAAGGATCCTTTATTGTATGATTATATGATAGCGGAACAAACACTGGTAGCAGTTACTTCTGTAAAATATCTGGGAGTATGCGTGCGGAACGATTTGAACTGGAATGATCATATAAAATTAATTGTTGGTAAGGCGGGTACCAGGCTGAGATTCATTGGGAGAGTCCTTAGAAAATGTAGTCCATCAACAAAGGAGGTGGCTTCCAAAACACTCGTTCGACCTATACTTGAGTATTGCTCATCAGTGTGGGATCCGTACCAGATCTGGTTGACGGAGGAGATAGAGAAGATTCAAAGAAGAGCGGCGCGTTTCGTCACAGGGTTATTTGGTAACCGTGATAGCGTTACGGAGATGTTTAACAAACTCAAATGGCAGACTCTGAAAGAGAGGCGCTCTGCATCGCGGTGTAGCTTGCTCGGCAGGTTTCGAGAGGGTGCGTTTCTGGATGAGGTATCGAATATATTGCTTCCCCCTACTTATACCTCCCGAGGAGATCACGAATGTAAAATTAGAGAGATTAGAGCGCGCACAGAGGCTTTCAGACAGTCGTTCTTCCCGCGAACCATACGCGACTGGAACAGGAAAGGGAGGTAATGACAGTGGCATGTAAAGTGCCCTCCGCCACACACCGTTGGGTGGCTTGCGGAGTATAAATGTAGATGTAGATGTAGATCTGCACTGACTGTGTAGATTATTTTCATAACAAATTTTTGCTCAGTGTAGTAGTATGGGGAATGTTTGCTAAGTTCTTTTCCAAAGTTACTGTATATATTAGCCCGCCCAGTTGGCTGTGTGGTCTAACGCACGGCTTTCTGGGTGGGAAGGAGCGCCTGGTCCCCGGTACGAATCCGCCCGGCGGATCTGTGACGAGGTCCGGTAAACTGGTCAGTCTGTGGATGGTTTTTAGGCGGTTTTCCATCTGCCTCGGCGAATGCGGGCTGGTTTTCCTTATTCCGCCTCAGTTACACTATGTCGGTGATTGCTGTGCAAACAAGTTCTCCACGTGCGAATACACCACCATGACTCTACCACGCAAACATAGGGGTTACACTCGGCTGGTGTGAGACGTTCCCTGGGGGGTGCACCAGGGCTCGAACCGCACAATAACCTTGGGTTCGGTGTGGGGTGGCGGAGGGGTGCAGTGGACTGCGGTAGTCGTCGTGGGGTTTTAGACTACTGTGGCTGTGGTGGGAATGGAGCCTCTCCTTCGTTTCTAGGTCCCCAGTTAACATACAATACATTGCAATACAATACTGGATATATTGATGTAGTGGATAGAGTTTCTAGTTTCACTGTTGGTTAGATATCTCCCAAATTGATCCTGAAGGGAATGGAAGTGGAAGCAGGTTGATGGTGCATTGCTATACGACTAACATACATGAACATAAATTTATGGGGTTTATCAGCAGCAGAAGAGAAGGGTAGAGTCTGTAGACAGTGAATCAGGTAAGACTGGAAAGATAACCTCCATCTAAGACTATGATGTAGAGTCTATGTTTAAGTATACAGTGCCTCAACAAGAACCGAAGTATCCAGAATGGCTGACGAAATGAAACGATTCTTCACAGGTTGAGACAGTACATAACATTATTTACGTGGTTGAAAAATCGGATCAAATTTACACAGAATGTTTTGTGTTCGTTTGTGGCATATTATCGCACAAGATGCCTAGAATTCGTTGCTTCAACCTTAAACAACGTCACCAGGGCAACATATACACAGTGAATGGTGCTGCAACAAATATGACACCAGTGGCTCAGGACAGCAATCTCTTAGTGCTGGTAGTGAAGAATATCATCACAGGAATTATCTACCAACTGCTGTAATGGAAGCCATCAAACCTATGTTCAAAGACTTACAAATGAAAACTTATTGAAGAAATGTCTTCTTGGTGGTACCCAAAACCCAAATCAAAATTTTAAACAATGTGTATAGGAAAGAGTCATAAAACCATATTTTGCGGGAATAAATGCTATTGGTGTTTATGATCCAATTTCGTGTTCTAATGATGGAGCGAAAAGCAGGAAATACGTTTTAGAGAAATTGAGAATGAAGCCAGGAGGGAACTCCATGAAAGCTTTCTATGCAATGGACAGAGAGAGAGTGTAGTGAAACAGATAAATTATTTTTGGGGATGAGAGAAGAGTGTATCACAGAAATGTGAAAAGAAAGAAAACTGGTTTAGGAAAATTGAAAAGGACCTTCTTATGGAGGTGGGCAGCTGTAAATGAATAAAAAATACAAGGAGAAACGTTAACTGCCATATCCCGCGAAACAAAGATATCTGTACTTAGGTACATATAACATCCAAAATAAATATCCTATTACTTTGTAACCTGGTGTGTTTATTAAACACAAATTCTTTAGGGCAAAATTCTAGAGTTTTTCAAATATATTAAAAAGTATGGTAATAATTGAAATATTTAACTACAAAATTTGAATTGTTTCTAAAGACGAAGTTCAAAATGAGACAACTAATTAATTTTTTCATGAATTAAATAAATGTTTTAGTTTCATACACCTATAACTGGTTTGTATGGCGTGTGAAATTCATCGAAGAATCTCTCATGCTTATGAAGGGAAGTGTACCTATAGCAATAAATGCAGCAAACAGTAAGAGAAAAAAATTATGAAATGTCACATCTAAAAAATATCTTGTTATGTTTTTGAACTTCCACAGTTAGGAGTGTGAATCTAGAACTTCTTGCTCGCGCGGACACATCTTCACGAAATTATTTGTAAAAGAATAGACAGTGAAAATTGAAGTGTCCTGTGGTGCCTCACCTGCTCCACGTCTGCCCATTTGACGTTCAACTCTCCCTTAACACACGACCTACAAACATCATCTCATGACGGCAGCAACACATTAAGTGCATTGAAGGGGAGCTGTCATTCCAGTTCCTTTGTGATTTATGCTGTTGTGCTTTGAAACTATGTCAACACATAGCGGTCATAAACACAATTGTTGAGCTACGTACGAGCCTTATATTTATGCTTTATTTTGTACCAAATACTGTGTAATATTCTAGGCTACAGGTATGAGAAAATTAGGAGAAGCAGTGTGTAAACTGATTATCTGAATTCTGAGTGATTCATCTTAGTGGGCTCGCTACTGCAGTTGCGAGTGTGTTTTCCATTATCTGTGTGTGGACAGTACCTCAGCAGTACAGTCTGTGGTAATCTGACCACTGTGGACTCGATGTGAAAACCCTTTTGGAGGCAGTGTTCCTTCTGTGTAGCACGCCGAGCGCTGGAGAGAGCAGGACCGGCCCCTCCTCGCAGCCGCACAGTGGCCACAGCGACGACGGCCGGAGCCCAGCCACAGCTGTGCCCCCCACCTCTCCCCAGGCCACTCCACAGCCTGATGACGCCGCCGACTCTCACCTGCGGTGAGTTCCATCACTTCTTGTGCAGACTGTTCACAACTAGAGCGCGACATGTTGGGGAGATAGCCTAGTGTTAAAGTAAAGAAATGGAATGTCGCTGATTCCTGTTTTTGATAAAGCAGAAGTTATAGTTGTCGTTTAAAGTTACTGCTTTTATAAACTGTGACGTTCGACAGTCTTCTGCGGGTTTGTAACTTGGCGTATTTTCAATTCCTAACACAACTGATCCGCTTAATGAAATTACTTGTTGTAAGATGCAATAATACTGAATACATCCCCAAAGATAGCAACTGTGTTGGTGTGTTGGAGGCAGTTTCTGTTTTCAGGGATGGTTCCCTATCTTATGAATTAATTCTGTAGGGGCTGGATCTTGATTGTTGCTTATGACTAGCAATCACCTTCACTATTAGGATGCCTCACCACATGACCAGGACTTTCTGAAACTTGCATTGTCTTGCATCTCCAGGATTACTCTCCCTACACTATAACGAGATATTCTCTCACAGGGTCTGTGGGAACGCCTGAGCCGTGTATGGCTCGTGTTTCATGCCATTTATTCCATGTCATCTTCTATTACAATACCCCCGCCTAGTTTACTTATTCTACTTACTAGCGTCACTACCTTCCTACCTTACTTGTCCGTGAGCGGCAGCAGCAGGTCTTTCGATACGTGCACTGTCGTACCATCTCTGGAGCGACCGACAGTATTTCCGTGTCGTCGTGTGTCTGGTAGTCAGTGTGGGTGATCGGACCTGGAGCGGTTGGAGTTGGAACGCGGCAGAAGTGCAGTCGAAACGTAGGTGCAGTCAGATACTGAGCCTCAGGGAGGTCCGCACAGCTAGTACCAGCGAGGGCGACCGTTGGTTGAGCGTTCGGTCCGTCGCCTCATCGACGAGGTGTATTTTCTTTCGGTTCCTTCCTGTGCAGAGATGTCGGCTGTGTTCCCTCTGCATGGCTGGGTCCGAGCCAATGTCTGTGGAACGTCGTCCATCCGAAGAAAGTCGGCTGAATTGGAGACGCACCAGCAGTGCAGTCGGGACGCAGCAGCAGTGAAGTCGGGGACGGAGAGCCGGTGAGTCGCGGACAGCCAGTGCTCGCAGACCGCTCGTGACACAGGATGAACTGTTTGACGGACGGAGATTGGAGCGGGACGACTGCTGGTCGTCTCATCGGCCGACATATATTTGGTCTTTTTCACCGCTTCTGGGCCACATCACTGGCTCATCTTGCAGGATGTGGTTTGGTTCCTTCTTGTGCGGAACGTCTTGGCCAATGGGCAAGAGTTCCTCTGCATGATTGGGTCAGAGCCATTGTACCAGGATCGCCGTGTCTCCCACTTCCCGACAGACATCGGGTTCAGTCTGTTTGGAGCTGCAGTGAGCTCCGCATAGGCATGATTCGCCCGACCATTGCTGATACACGTGATTTGAGTGCCAATGGCCTTGGTTGCCTGCTGGTCGGTCGTGTGGTCAGACGACGTGTTTCGTCACCGACTGTCCTTCGTTTTTGTGTGTGTGTCCGCCTGTGATATGTCCTAGTTGTTCATGAGTCATGCGTTTTACGAGTGTTCGAGTTTCTTGTGGCAGTGTTTCATGCAACACTGTGTACCGTGTGTCAGTTCGACTGAGCAATGCGTTCCCCTAGGTAGTTTTACAGGCCCTTTGCTATTCCTTATCTATATAAACGATTTTGGAGACAATCTGAGCAGCCTCCTTCGGTTGTTTGCAGATGGCGCTGTCGTTTATGGATTAATAAAGTCATCAGAAGATCAGAACAAACTGCAAAACGATTTAGAAAAGATATCTGAATTGTGCGAAAAGTGGCAGTTGACCCTAAATAACGAAAAATGTGAGGTCATCCACATGAGTGCTGAAAGAAACTCGTTAAACTTCCGTTACACGATATATGAGTCTAATCTAAAAGCTGTAAATTCAACTAAATACCTACGTATTACAGTAAAGAACAACTTAAATTGGAAGGAACACGTATAAAATGTTGTGGGGAAGGATAACGAAAGACTGCGTTTTATTGGCAGGACACTTACTAAATGTAACAGACCTACTAAGGCGACTGCCTACACCACTCTTGTCCGTCTGCTTTTAGAATACTGCTGCACGGTGTGGGATCCTTACCAGATAGGACTGACAGACTACATTGAAAAAGTTCAAGGAAAGACAGCACGTTTTGTATTGTCTCGAAATATGGGAGAGAGTGTCACAGAAATTATACACGACTTGGGCTGGAGATCATTAAAAGAAAGGCGTTTTTCATTGCGACGGAATCTTCTCACGAAATTCCAATCACCAACATTCTCCTCCGATGCGAAAATATTTTGTTGACACCGACCTACATAGGGCGGAACGATCACCAAGATAAAACAAGGGAAATCAGAGCTCATACGGAAAGATATAGGTGTTCATTCTTCCCACGTGCTATGCGAGATTGGAATAATGAATTGTGAAGGTGGTTCGATGAACCCTCAGCCAGGCACTTAAATATGATTTGCAGAGTATCGATGTAGATGTAGAAGTTCTGTAATGCTGTCTGCTTACTGCATTAGCCAGTTGATCGGCTAAGACAGAGCAGCGAGTGAATGTTTTCATACTGAGTTGATGCTGTCCCCCACGACGTGTAGTTCCACAGCCGTTGCGACGTTCATATATGTCAGTAGTTATTGTGCCTGGGCCTATTAACACAACAATATTTGAAGACAAGTGTTAATGGTCTCTTCGCCTCGCTGGCAATTTGGTTGTAATGTTTTTGGTCCGGTGACCGAAATTAGGTGCTTGCTTCTTCGGCTGTCTGTCGGTTGGGTTGCCTTCCGATTTAGAGACTGTTGGTCAGGCTGCCTTTCTCGCCTAAACGGGCATTAGTGTTACGATCCCAGGCTAACCATTGGAAACTTCTGAGGGCCATTCCTTGTGTGCTACATAGTAATTTCCCTGTTTGGGTTTTAGTTATTTTATTGATGTGAGGCCTTCAGCTGAGTTTTAATATTTCTTAAATTAATTTCCTCGTTTTGCCCTTTTGCATGAAATGTTTTAAGATAAAGCTTTGTGCCTTTTAAATTTAAACTCTTTTCTAGGCCTTTATCCGTTGAACAATTTGTTTGATATGTGGCCTTCAGCCAAGTATCAATATCACCTAAAATTAATGTTCTTACCTTGTCCTTAAGGCATGGGATTTTTATTTTTGTATAGGGGCCTTCAGCCTAATTTTGTATGAAAATTTTTAAGATACGGCTTTCTGCCTTTTAAAATTCAAACTCTTCTTTCTAGGGCTTAAGCCATTACATTATTTACTGATTTGCTTTCTTCAGCCAAGTTTCAATATCTCTTAAATTAATGTTCTTGTCTTGCCCTTTTACATGAAATATTTTAAGATAGCTACTTCTGCCTTTTGATGGTAACTCTCCTTATTGTTTTACATGCAGCCTCCAGCCAAGTTCCAGTTAAATTAAATTGCTAAGACCTTCAGCCTCTTTCGGTTGAGGATTTAGAAAATATTTTAGGGTGAAACCTCCAGAAGAACCTTGTCGTGACGCCATCTGCATTGCGAAAATATTCTGGACAAGTTACCTTTTTGGATCCCTGGGAATGGACTGTCAAGGTGGAAGTGACCGTAGAATAAGTTACAGAGGGATAACATTCTATGACTCGGAGCTTTGAATTCCTAAGTTTGGTTGTAGTTGGAAAGCTAGGGAGTCTAAAAACGGAACTGCAAAGACCCAGTGTAGATACAATGGGGGTCATTGATGTGAAATAGAAGAAAGCAAAGGATTTGTCATAAGATACATTGGGGTAATATCAACAGCAAATTGTATAATGGAATTCGTTATAAATAGGAAAGCAGGGGAGTGTGTGGGCTACTGTGAACTGCTCAATGACAGAGTTTTTCTCACCAGATTCGATATCAAAAATGGTTCAAATGGCTCTGAGCACTGTGGGACTTAACATCTGAGATCATCAGTCACCTAAAACTTAGAACTACTTAAACCTAACTAACCTAAGGACATCACACACATCCATGCCCGAGGCAGGATTCGAACCTGCGACCGTAGCACCTAGAACCCCTCGGCCACACCGGCCGGCGATTCGACATCAAACGAACACCGACAACAGTAGTTCAGGTACAGATGGCAACGACACATGAAAAGGAGAAAAGAGAGGAAGCATGGAATTGAAATGCGATTGTAGAGGAAAGAAAAGAAGAAATTGTCATGGGGATTATGGGTTTGGCACAGTGATGAGAGACGTAAACGTCTAGTTGAATTATGCAGTCAAATTGAAATGGTAATAACGAATACTCTGATCAGGAATCATGTGAGGAAAAATATGCTTGGAAAATACCCAGGGACACTGAAGGATTCGAGCTGGATTACTTCATGGTCAGACAGAGATTGCGACATCAGATATTGGAACGTAAGGTGTACCCAGATGTACACAAAGATTTAATAATTATGAAGAGTAGAGTGACTTTTAGCAGAATCGTCCAGAAGAATCAGCATAGAAGGATGTAGCATCATGCAGTAATGAAAAATGATGAGATGTGCTTGAAGTTAATGAACGATGTGTAAACGGCGGTAAGGAATATCACAGTAGGCTATTTAATTGAAGAGGAGTGGATATCTCTAGAACGTAAAATCACAGGTGGTGGACAGATAAACACAGATAAAGGGAAGCTAACTTCGAAGAAACTTTGAGTAACTGTAGAAAGACTGCAACTGATCAACAAAATAAGAAAGCATGTAAATGTTCAGAGAAAGACAGGAATACAGCTACATTCACTGAGGTGGCAAGAGTCGTGGGATACCTCCTAATGTCATGTCAGACCTCCTTGTGCGCAACCTAGAACAACAACTCGAGGTGGTGGGGACCCAAGAAGTCGTTGGAAGTCCCCTGTAAAAATACATTGCCAGGCTGCCTCTATAGCCATCCACAACTACGAAAGTGTTCCTGCTGCAAGATTTTGTACAAGAACTGACCTCTCTATTATGTCCAATAAATCATCGGTGGGATTCATAATGCGCAATCCGGGTGGCCAAATCATTTACACCAGTTGTTCACAATGTTCCTCAAATCAATCGTGGACAGTTGTTGCCCAAGGACATTAAATCGTTGATTGAGAAAATTGAGTCAGCAAATGGCTGAAAATGGTCTCCAAGTAGCCAAACATAACCATTTACAGTCAATAATTCGTTCAGTTGGACGAGAGGACCCAGCCCATTCCACGTAAGCACATAGCATGCCATTACAGAGCCAACACCATTTTGCACAGTCCCTTTTTGGCAAGTTGGGTCCATAGCTTCGTGGGATCTACGCCACACTTGAACATTACAATCAGCTCTCACCAACTGAATCCGAGGCTTATCTGACCAGGCCACGCTTTTCCAGTCGTCTAGCATTCAACCATCATGGTCACGAGACCAGGAAAGGAATTGCGGGTGGTAACATACTGGTAGTGAAGTCACTCGCATTGGTCATCTGTTGCCACAGCACTTAACGGCAAATTTGGCGCACTGTCCTAGTAGATACGTTCGTCGTATATTCTACATTGATTTCTGCGGTTATTTCACAAAGTATTGCTTGTCTCTTAGCACCGACCACTACATGCACAAGCCGCTGCTTTTGGTCGTTGTATGAAGGCTGTTAGGCACAGCATTGACTGTGATGAGAGATAATGCCTGATATTTAGTATTCTTGGGACACTCTTGACATTGTGTATCTTGGAATATTGAATTCCCTAACGATTTCCGATATGGGATGTCCTATGCATCTACCTCCAACTACTATTTGGTGTTGAAAGTTAATCCCCACTGTGTGGCCATAATCACAACGGAAACCCGTTCACACGAATCACCTGAGTACATATGATAGCTCTGCCAATGCACTGCACTTTTGTACCTTGTGTGTGTGACATTGCCGCTGTCTGTATATGTGCACACCACTACTGAATGGCTTGTCACCTCAGTGTAGGCCATTTAGAAATGGCATATGTGGGACGTGCCGTATAGATTAGGTGAAACAACTGCAGAAAAATTGTGACAAAACTAAAAAGAAACAGTCTTTTGCAGGACTGACAAATAATATAGAAAAATCAGAATTACAAACACCATGGGAATTCCACTGCCAGCCTCAGAAGACAGAGCACATAGGTGGAAAGATTACACTGAGAGCCTCTACGAATAGGGACCTTGTTCGATGATTTGATAGAGGAACGAATCTGTGTCGACAGGGAAGATGTACAGGATCTACTATTAGAGCCAGTAGTTTAAAGAACTCTGGATGATTTGACAACAAACTGACAGGGTACCTAGCGCTTCATCAGGACTACTAAGTTCTTTGGGTAAAGTGGAAACCAAACGACAATTCAAGTTGGAGAGTAGAATCTGTGAGTTGGCGACATACCATCACTCTTTTACAAAAATATCATCCACATATTTCCCAAGATAGCAAGGGCAGATAAGTGTGAGGAGTAGTGCGCAATCACCTTTCTTACTCATGCATCCAGGCTGCCGACGAGAATGATATACAGAAAAAGTAAAAAGAAAATTGAGAAACTGTCAGATGACGGTAAGTTTGACTTTAGGAGAAGTAATGGCACCAGACACGGTGTTCGAAAGTTGTACGTTGTAATGGAAGCAAGTAAAACGTTTTTTGACGTAGAAAAAGCGTTCGACATTATATAACTCTGCAAGATCTTCGAAAGTCTTATATAAATATGATTAAGTTACAGGGAAGGACAGGTAGGTTACAACATGTACAAGAACCAAGAGGAAACAGTAAGACTGGAAGATAAAGAACAAAGTGCTCAGATTAAGTGTGTAAGACAGGAGCAGTCTTTTGCCCCTGCTATTCCATCTACGCATTCAAGAAGCTGTGATGGAAATATAATAAAAATTCAAGGGAGGAATTAAAATTCGCGGTGAAAGGATGCCAATGAAAAAATTTGTTGATGACATTGCTATCCTCAGCGAAAGTGAAGAGTTACAGGATCTGTTGATTGAATGGAGAGTCTGGTGAGCAAGGAATGTGAATTGAGAATGAATCACTAAAAGAAAATTCTACTGAGAAATAGCAGATGTCAGAAAACTTAACACTGAAATTGGTGGTCATGAAGTAGCCGATATTAAGAAATTATGGAACCAAAATAACCCTTGATATATAAAGCCAGAAGGGCATGAGAAGCGTAGTAGCAAAGGCAATATGGGTACAACTAGCCAACATAATTCTGCTACTATGAAACATTTATGTTTGGATTATTACTTCGTATGATATTGAACGGTGGACAGTGGCAAAAAACCGGAACTGAGGAGACTAGGAGCGTGTGAAATGTGGTGCTAGAGAAAAGTGTTGAAAATTAGGTGGACTTGTCAGATATGGAATGAGGGGGTACTCTCCAGAATCAGCGACATACGGAAACACTGGCAAGACGAAGGAGATGTAGAGCGTAAAGACTGAAGGGAAAGACAGAGATTGAAATACATCCAACAATTAATTGAGTGTGTAGGGTGTAAGTGCTACTTTCAGATGAAGGTTGGTGCAAGATAGGAATTCGTGGCAGGCCACATAAAACCGAGTAGAAAACTACTGGCTAAAATAATCTCATTTGACAGATTAATAGAATGTATCTGTACTTAATTGTCTTTACTTCATAAAGGAAGTGCTACATATTATTCCTGAGCATGCAACACGCAGCTCGTAGTATCAAAATGTAGGTGTTTATGTCACATGTAAATAACATGGCCCGTTTCTCAGTAGACATTCAGTTTCCTCGACGGTATATGGACATCTATTAGAGAAAATTAATAAAGTGTGTGTTAAAGTTTCATCTCTATCAAGGCCTTTATTCTGCTGAGGGTGTGAAATTATATGGAGAAATGAGAACCCAATATTCCTCAGCGTTGGGCGCTTCAGTCTCCAGCGAAGCCAGCTTCTAACTCATCCCAGAGCAATTGCATTGGATTTAGCTCGGAATTCTGGACGGACAGTACATTCATATAATGCTGTTGTCCAAAAATTCTTGCCTGACAGGTAATGACTTATGATAAGAAGCACTGTCTTGCCAACGCAACTCACACAATATTACAACAAGGATGCAAACCACTCAAAACTTTAATCGACCTCCTTTGATTAACCTTAGATCGGCTGATGGCCATACTCAAAATCCAAGACACAAGACCTAAGTAAGAAATTGAAATACGAGCTTCTTCTGGAGCTTTCACCCAAGAATATTTACTAAATCCTCAATCCAAACAGGCTGAAGGCCTTAGCAATTTAATTTTAATTGAACTTGGCTCGAGGCTGCATATTAATAAATAAGAAGAGTTTAAATCAAAAGGCAGAAGGCTTTATCTTAAAACAAAAGCATAACGATCTTATGCCTTAAGGGCAAGACAAGAACATTAATTTACGAGACATTAAAACTCGGCTGAAGGCTCCACATCTACAAATAATTTAACGGCTTAATCCCTAGAAAGAAAATTTTCGATTTTAGAAGGTAGAGGGCCGTATCTTAAAACATTTCATATGGAAGGGCCCTATAAAGAATAACAATCTCATGCCTTAAGGGCAAGACAAGAAATTTAATTTAAGAGATATTAATACTCGGCTGAAGGCCACATGCCGACAAAATATGTTTAACGCCTTAATGCCTTTTAGGCAGAAAGCCTTACCTAAAAAAATCTCGCGTAAAATTGGGATAAAGGCCACATATAAAAGAATAACAATCTCATGCCTTAAGGGCAAGACAAGAACATTAATTGAGAGATATTGATACTCGGCTGAATGCCACACAATTAACCAAGTAACTAAAAACCCAAAGAGGAAAATTACTATGTAACACACAAGGAACGGCGCTCAGAAGTTTCCAAGGGTTGGCCTGGGATTGTAACGCTAATGCCCGTTTAGGTAAGACAGGCAGCCTGTGCAACGACTTCTTAATCTGACGGCAACGAAGCCGACAGACAGCCGTCCGACCAATAAACAAGATCAGTTCCGCTCCATGCAGCCAGCAAAACGATCACAAGATTTCAATACATCGACACACAGAATACTGGAGCCCACAACGACCAATAACACCGCAGCCGCCGAACTACACACTGTGCTAGACAGCAACAACACGACGAGGAAAATACACTGCCTAAAATTACATCAACGACCAGGACAGGTAACTGGAACGTCAATGGCCACAAGGCAGAAGATACCGCTCGTCAACTTCAATAACAGAAAATAAATTAAGTTAAACTCCACAGGAAGATGGCTGGAATATTAGACAACTTGAAAACACCCACGTTCTTGCTCACAAGAATGTCCCAAAAGCCACCACTAGGATCAAACCAACAAATGTAAACAGCTGAGGATCGATAGTATGTTAAGTGAGGATTCAACTCTCATGAGCTAGATCGGTGGGCGACGAACTTTGTAGCACTTGAAAGCAGCGTCTCACACTCCAACCGCGCGTGCATGCCGCCAGTGGCTCTGACCCTACTCCGTGCGACGGGGACTTCCCTGCTGCTCCATGTCAACCGACTGCCCAGGCCTGGAAATGGTGAAAGGACTAAATATACGTCGGCCGATGAGACGACCAACCGGACGACCAACCAACGGTCGTCCCTCTCCAATCTCCCTCCGTTGGACAGCTCATGTGTGTCGCCAGTGGTTGGCGAGCACTGGCTGTCGGCGTCTCACCGCCGCTCCGTCGCCGACTTCACTGCTGCTGCATCCCGACTGCACTGCTGGTCCGTCTCCAACAGACTTCCAGACATACGACGACCCGGAAATACCATCGGTCGCTCCACGGATAGTATGACCGTGCACTTATCGACACGCGCTGCTGCTGCCGCTCAGGGAGAAGTAAGGCAGAAAGTAAATGGAATAAGAAAACGTGGTGGCAGTACTGCAAGAGAAGATGACATACAATAAATGGCATCAGAACCCGGCTAAGTTTTATAGAAGTTGCACATACCACCAAACATGCACCTAATTTACGCAGCATTCGGTATGAACCGAAAATAATAGTTCATTTTCCCCAAAACTGACTGCAATTCTGTGACGTTGCGAGGTATTGGCAGGTCTCGTATGGCTAACAAATGCTACTGAAGAGGATGTTAACCTATAATGTTTATGACAAGATCAAGATATTGTACTTCAGGTTTAAGAAAATCACACTTGCTCAGTCTACAATGCATCAGATAACACACAAAGCAAGTAGATTTGCAATGTGTTCTTCAGGAGTACGACTTGGACGACAATATCGTCTAAATAGTTTAAACGGTTTGGTACTTGAGCAGTCAGCAGAATACCATTGAAAAATGGGGGTGCGAAGGCACTGCCAAAAGGCAAACGGAAACATTTAAACAAGACCAGATGAGTGTTCACAACACATACTTTTTGTGATTCTTCATCTATTAGTATTTGAAGATATGCATCCCGCAAATCAATTTTTGAAACGTAGCGACCAGCGTCTAATCTATCCATGAGACCGTCTGGGAGTGGCAATGGATAAATACCAATCACAGCGTGTCGGGTGACTGTTGACTTAAAGCCAACACAGAGGCGAATGAGACCTGACGGTTTGTGGAGCAAAACCAGTGGACTTGCCCATTGACTAGCATGTATGGGAGTTTTTTCTGAATTTTTCAATACATACACTCAGCCTTGGACAACACTTTTGACGCAAAAGCGGTAGATTTGTCTTTGTCACCAGTTCTGTGCGAAATCACTGCACCGATTCCATAAGACGAAGCGTCAGTTTGCAACACAACTAATTTGTCAGAATCAAAGTGAAGTAAGCATCGATCACTGAGCAACGCATCTTTCAGTTTTTGGAAAGCTATTTGCACTCATCTCTCCAAACAAGGAGGACATTCTTGCAAGGCAAGCGATGCAATGGAGCTGCGATATGTGCAGCATTCGGTATGAACCAAGAGTAATACACTACTGGCCATTAAAACTGCTACACCAAGAAGAAATGCAGATGATAAACGGGTATTCATTAGGCAAATATATTATACTAGAACTGACATGTGATTACATCTTCACGCAATTTGGGTCCATAGATCCTGAGAAATCAGTACCCAGAATAACCACCTCTGGTCGTAATAACGGTCTTCATACGCCTGGGCATTGAGTCAAACAGAGCTTGGATGGCGTGTGCAGGTACAGCTGCCCATGCAGCTTCAACACGATACCACAGTTCATCAAGAGTAATGACTGGCATACTGTGACGAGCCAGTTGCTCGGCCACCATTGACCAGACGTTTTCAATTGGTGAGATATCTGGATAATGTGCTGGCCAGGGCAGCAGTCGAACATTTTCTGTATCCAGAAAGGCCCGTACAGGACTTGCAACACGCGGTCTTGCATTATCCTGCTGAAATGTAGGGTTTCGCAGGGATCGAATGGAGGGTAGAGCCACGGGTCGTAACACATCTGAAATGTCCACTGTTGAAAGTACCGTCAATGCGAACAAGAGGTGACCGAAACGTGTAACCGATGGCAGCCAATACCATCACGCCAGGTGATACGCCAATATGGCGATGACGAATACACGCTTCCTATGTCCGTTCACCGCGATGTCACCAAACACGAATGATGCTGTAAACAGAACCTGGATTCATCCGAAAAAATGACGTTTTGCCATTCTTGCACCCAGGTTCACGAGGCATCACAACAACGTTTCACCAGGCAACGCCGGTCAACTGCTGTTTGTGTATGAGAAATCGGTTGGAAACTTTCCTCATGTCAGCACGTTGTAGGTGTCGCCACCAGCGCCTACCTTGTGCGAATACTCTGAAAAGCTAATCACTTGCATATCACAGCATCTTCTTCCTGTCGGTTGAATTTCGCGTCTGTGGCACGTAACCTTCCTGGTGTATCAATTTTAATGGCCAGTAGTCTAGTTTGCTTAGTGATGATTGGGTTTTCTGTGCCAGCATCGGAACATACTTTCTGGATACACCTTGTATTTCTCAAACGCTCCTTATTTCGCGCTTCTGTTACCAGCAGACAGTAGTTTATTGTAGAGACGATAAGTAGGTGGTTAATTGGAGCCAATACCGCAATAGGAGGTTAGTCATTTGTTCTTCTAGAGAGGAATGTAGATAATTATCATTTCTGAATTGCAACAACAGGATGTGAGCTGGTCAAGCCGTTTATTTAACTAACGAATCATAGTTTCTTTGTGGACTTCTTATATAATTATGATGTTCAGTGGAAAATAGAATTTAATGTTGAGTGGCTACTGATAGTATCGCTTCACAACTTGTATTCAGCGGACCTTCACCAAAGTATTAGTAGAAATTTCCCAAATCAGATTACTAATTTCTTTAATTTTAATGTTCCATATAAACGTTTTAATTTCCGACCGAAAGTATTACCTACATCACCAGTGTCTTAGTTTCCGTTGAAGTGAGAGATGGTGACATAAAAATTCTTTCGTGTCTTAAGTAGTCTGAATTCTTCACACTTAGCAATGCTTAGAGATTTTCAGTGGGCTCTTAAAGTAGCAAATATAGCATTTGTTACTGACATATTAGTTTTGAAAATTTTACACTGTTTCAGTATTTGCGTCGTCTTCATTGAAGTATTTCTTGACCCCTTTCTTTCGAACTCCAATGTGATTACCTTTCGGTGCCCAAAGCAGTCGATAAACCACAGACTCGCTGCTACACAGAGTAACTGAGCAGCACATGGTACACTTCATTAAACAGCTGAGTATGAAAAGTGCTGCCATCTACAGCCGTCACCTGGAAGCTTTTATCTAGGGCAGGGCTTCCCAACGTGTGGTCCGCAGACCTATTAGGGGTCCGCCGGTTCTTTTTAGGGCGTCCGCGGCCACCTTTCACCAAATCATGTAAAATAATGAATAAAATTATTAAATAAAAATGTGAACAAATTCATCACTTCTTTTCGTGTGAAGAACATGTGTACTTTTACTTCAGGTCGTATTCCCAAGCAGCCTTTGCGGTCCCTAAGTGAGAACGCATACGCAGTTTAGTGCCGGAGATTGCGGCTTCTCTGATCGACTGTTTCGCAACAATACGGGGGTCGTTTGTGCCCCGGCTCACGGCGCTAGATGCGCTGAAATCTTTTACGCATGCGCGGAGCTTTGTCGACCAATCACAGCGCTCGCTGGTACGTATGTGGCCCCAGGCATCACTAAATGTTAAACTTGCCTTGTCAGTGCACTACCTGTTTCATTAGTCGATTTTTGACCTCAAGTTTTTTCATTCATCTCTAAACCAAAGACTATTGATACTTAGGGGAGAGGGGGGTCATTTGGCATGGCACTTACATTAAGAAGCTTTCAGTTCCCATGGCTTTCACTCTGAAATTTAAAGTTACTGTGCTCTTGACTGACTCGGGGTCCGCCATGCATTTTCGACTGAAGAAGGGGTCCGCCAGCTAAAAAAGGTTGGGAAGCCCTGATCTAGGGCAAGGCCGGCCGCGGCGTGGCAAACTTAACACGTGCAGCGTGCGCATGCCACGTGTGGGACGAGGTTCGGATTTTCTCGGACCCTCTCAAAGTTCGCAGAACAGCGCGACATTTCATTCAACACAACTGTGCGGCATTTTTCGGTCGCCAAACCTCTCCTTCTTCGGCAGAATCGCGGTTTAGCGTTCGCTACTTTTTCGTTGCATGAACGATGTTCACAAGTCCAGTCACTGTTTGCAAAAAAGGAAGGATGAGAATACTGACTTTCCATAAGACTTTACAATGCATGCAGAAGGTTTAACTAACAATGAAAGGGCGGAAAATTGGAATGGTCGACACATGGAATTCATTGTTCTGTACATAAAAATGCAATTTATAATAAATTTTCAGTCCTGGAGCACTTGAAGAATGGTAAAATATCTGAAGTCACATGGATTGTCAGCTGCAACAGTTTTCAGTGAAAATGAACGAAGAGTATGGCCGTTTCGTACAACAAAGAGGCAAAGAAAGTGGTACACCGGCCTAATATTGTGTTGGGCTTTGGCGACTACGCAGAAGTGCCGAAAAACGACGTGGCATGGACTTGGCTAATGTCTAAAGTAGTGCTGGAGGGAAATGACACCATGAATCCAGCAAGGCTGCGATAAATCCGTAAGAGAACGAGGGGGTGGAGATCTCTTCTGAACAGCTCGATACAAGGCATCCCAGCTTTGATCAACAATGCTCATATCTGGGAAGTTTGGTGGCCGGCGGAAGTGTTTAAACTTAGCGTTCCCAGTGCTAAATTGTAGCAATTATGGACGTGTGGGGTGTCACCCTGTCCTTCTGGAATTGCTGAAGGCCACCGAAATGTGCAATGGACATGAGTTGATGTCAGGTGATGAGACAGGATGCTTACGTACGTGTCACCTGTCAGATTAGTATCTAGGCTTATCAAGGGTCCCATATCACTCCAACTCCACACGCCACACACCATTACAGAGGTTCGACCAGTTTGAATAGTCCCCTGCCGACATGCACGGCCCATGCATTCGTGAGATCGTCTCCATAGCAGTACATGTCCATCCGCTCGATACAATTTGAAACGAGACTCGTCCGACCAGGGAACATGTTTCCGGCCTTCTACAATCCAACGACGGTGTTCATGGGCCAAGGTCAGGCGTAAAACTTCGTGTCGTGCAGTCATCAAGGGTACACGAGTGTGCTTTCGGCACCAAAATACTTTATTAATGATGTTTCGTTAAATGGTTCCCACGGTGATACATGTTGATGACCCAGCACTGAAATTTGCACCAATTGGCGGAAGGGCTGCACTTCTGTGATGTTCAATGATTCTCTTCAGTGATCCTTGTCCCGTTCTTGCACGATCCTTTTACGGCCACAGCAATGTCGAAGTTTGATGTTTTTCTGGATTCCCGATATTGCTGATAAATTCGTGAACTGGTCGTACGGGAAACTCCCCACTTCATTGCTACCTCGGAGATCCTGTGTCGCATAGCTCGGCGCCGACTATAACACCACGTACAAACTCACTTAAATCTTGATAACCTGCTATTGTAGCAGCATTAACCGATCTAACAACTGCGCCAGACACTTGTCTCAAACAGGCGTTGCCGACCGCAGCGCCACATTCTGCCTGTTTACATATCTGTCTATTTGAATACGCACGCCTGTACCAGTTTATTTGGGGCTTCAGTGTATATTACTGAAAAGTACGTTGACTAACTCAAGAAGCATGCCTGGGCGATTTTTCAATTAAAGTTTCATGTTGTTCAATTTATGAAGAAAAAATGAATGCAGCAACGAAAATTAGAATTGCTCAATGGAGTGCATACTCAACATTTTTAGTTGAGTTGACTGCACACTGCCCACTATAAGACACCACAAATTAGTTTTCTTCTGATTTCGTGAGTTTGTAATGTTGTTGCATTAATTTGTTCTGAAAGCTGTGCTGATATTCAAGACCATAAAAGTGGGTTAAAATCTGTGAGCTATCTGAGGAAGTTAACCTTGCATTACTGCGCAACTGTTTCACCAGGTATCCAGTCTAGCTTACCAAATTCCCAACCAGACTAACATTAATTATATTCTTTTAGTACTCATCTTACGATAACAGGTGATATATATATATATATATATATACATATACACACACATATATATGTATATATATATATATATATATATATAAAGATAATTTAAACAAAAAGAAATATATCAGTTTATATTTAGACATTTATTTTAACATTGATCATTGTTCCGTTAAAATTTCAGCATATCAAACTTGATTCATAACTAAACTGGTGCCTTATTTAGGATTGTGTAAATGTGAGTCCGTAATCTTACAGAACACATCAAATAGGGAGCCAAGATTGGTACACTACATACAGCACTGCATTCATAAAATAACACATGAAGAACGTTGAGACATATGCAAGAGGAAATTAACTACAACCAACAGATTCAATTTTCACCCAAAGAAGTTACGTTCGTAGCGCAATCCTCTCTGTCATGAAATTACCACATACTGGTATACTAAATTCATGCTAAGTCTCTGTGAAATCTTCCCAAAAAGAAAATCTGAGGGCTACTTTGATGATTACACCACAAGCTTCACGTGGTCAACTTGGTTTACACAAAGAGTGGAACTCCACAATAATTTTGATAATTAAAATAAATTACATCGAAACACAATTTGCAAAAGAAAAACCTCGAACTGGTTACTATCGTCTTACTATTAATCTGATGGGTCAAACAATTGTATAAGCACATGGTACTGGTCTCACAAAGTACACCCCACGTGGGTTTAACATAAAGAAAAGTAGCTATATTGAAAAATATTGTCAAGACGAGACATTATAATCTCACACGCATTGGAATTTAAGATAGATGATCTTAGTTAGAGTTACTGATCAACACGTGGGTCCACTTTACTCACAAAGTAGTGACAAAGCAACTACCGGAAGATATTCTGAACTTCACTGCGTTGCAATTTAAGATAACATTAGATATTTTAGATCCAAACCTGAAATAAAGGTTGTTAAATTTTCAGTTAGGCTGAACTTAAGAAATCCATTGTCCTACGGACTTAGCAGAGACGCGCTTAGCCGAAGATATTACCACTTCAGACGCTTGCCGCGGACAGACTGACCTGGGCTCCTACCGAGCATGCTTAACAGATACAAACGGAAGTGACCAGAGAGGCAGCTTCCTATACCAACATGACAAGGGACAGACAGGGCCATACTAAGAATAGAAACCTCTCAGCTTTTAGAAAGCGTAGCTACCTGTTCCGACATTGGTCCTACTGTTCTCTAGCAGACAGCCTTGTCTGCTACCCTCAAGCATGCAACTACAAATACGTTTGCTCATTCATCCTCTCACACAGAAGGGAAGGGGGATGACAGTATCTTATCATATACAGTATATAAAAGAAAGCCGATGTAGGTTCCATATGAGACTGTGTGACATGAATTACATATAAACTGTGTTTTAAAGTGTAGTAGTGTGGCAGATCGTTCTTGTTTATGTGCAAAAGTAACACGTTTCACTGTTCAGTCTCTTCCCAGATAGTCAGAAACACCTCAGTAAATTTAGAAGAAGAATTTATGCCGTGAATGACAACAGATTTAAGAAATTAACATGAAAGGAATCCAACAGAGACCTTTCAACATTTTTTATTTATGTCACTTCTTGCTGCAAAGAGGACAATTTTCTACGTAATGTATTATTGGACGAACCTATCTCACTCATTGTCTGCTGTATGTTTTGGTGTTCGGGTGTTTGATTGAACGAAACTGGTCACGTATCGTCTGATTTGGTGTCATTGTTATTTTCTATAAAGTTAATACGACTGGACAATTCGTCAATTGTTTCAGTCAGTGCTTTTATCTGATCATCATTTTTAGTGTCACAAGCATTAACTTGTTTTTGCATTTTGCGTGAGGATTTGTTTAATTTCTTGACGTCTGCTTTAATGGAATCTGGATCCTGTATTAATTCTAATTGTTCAAGTCTGTTGTCGCTTTCGTAAACAACTCGCTTCTTTACTTTTTTCTGTTGCTGTATGAATTTACGGTAAGGCGTTTCACTGTTTTGTGGGTTGTGATTGAAACGTTCGTAAATTTGGCTGTTTTGTTGTTAACATTTCTTGTCGACTTTCGCATCCAGTGTGCGTGAAAGTTCTGCAGACATTAATTTAAACTTGTCGCGTAACTGTGTAGCGTTTCTTGAACAATGCTTAGCGACTGCACTAATTTCATCTCGAAGTAATTTTGTTGTGGCTGCATGTGTATTACGTAATTATTGTGCAACGGATCCAATTTCTTCACTACTATTCCTAGCACAAGCCTTAATTTCCTCGTGTAATTGTTCTTTGGTATCATTACATTGCACGGCAACGGCTGTAATCTGTTCAATAAGTTGTCTACAATTGTTGTCTTGTTTTTCGTTAAGTTGTTTGAAATTGTTGTCTTGTTTTTCATTCGGCTGTCTGAGATTAAGATGTAGCAACACTGCCATAACTTGATCCATGCCAAAATTAGCGATTCTATTCTTTGTGCTGTGTGATGGTGTATCTGCATTTGTCACGTTTTGTGTAACCATTTGGTCATTGTCTGATTCATGAAAAGGTTTGCTAATTGTATGTGCACTGTTGGTCACTACATCGGAATCAAAGAAATCTGACGTATTTTGAGTACATTGTTCACCTTCGTTAGAAACATTTATCTGTCCACTGTGTAAATTTTGCAAATCAGGTGTGTCAAACTGGGCAGCGTTCATTGTATCAGAACAGCTGCGTCATCAATTGTCGTTAAATTTACTGTGGACGTAATTGAAATTGTTCATCATTTCGATTAAATTATTACTGGTGGTCGGCACCACTGATTATCTGTAATTGGACGATTATGTCTTCATAAGATTTCAAAGTGTACAAAGATCGGTAACTTGCTTGAAATGTTCGGAAATGTAGTATTATGTACTTCACAACACGAAAAAAACGTAGTATCCTGTGGCTGTATTATCCGCGAAAGGGTCGCCTCAAAGGGCGGCCGGCGTCAGCATCTCAGTCTTCAGAACAAAAATCCAGGTCTAATGTTGACATTAAATAGCTACCAGTTTACAAAGTCAGTAAACTAGTGGCTTCGGACTTAAAAGAAACGGTGGAACGAGGAAAGTGACAAATTCCGCGATTTATCGTAAGTGACATTCCGGAGCCCTGGGTGATTAGCGATGTAACAGGCGCTTTTTTAAGTTTTTACTGAATACAGAGTAAAAAACCATAATATCAGGTCGAAATATTGCTTTATTATACGAAATGGGAAACGTGATCAGTGCTATTTTACTAACAACGTCGACAGAAACGAGGAACAAACAGACGGCGTAAGAACCGGTACGGAACTGCTGAGACAGCGACGTCCCCGGCCGTACGGCTGCCATCACAGTGGCACCGACAACGGTCGTCAGACACCGTCGCCAGACGTCGCCCGACAGAGTCAGCCGACAGCGTGCGCACACTGGGCCCGATCTCCTTCGTCATTTTTTGACTGGGCCAAAGGAGGTTAGGTTAGGTTAGAAACTGTACTATGAATGAAGTAGGTTAGGTTCTACAGACGCCCCTCTCATTGGATACGAGTGCTACATAGTAGCTTCTGCTATTAAATAGACGCCAAATCCGTGGAATGAGCTTTCCTGTCTCGTAAAGAACGTGGTGAGTACTGCATGCTCCATTGTCGGAATAGCCAGCCAAGTTGTACGGATATATGAGACGACGGGAGAAACGTTCCGTTAATACTCGAGATAAAAGCGAGTTGTAAACACTCTGGTTCGCTGTGTTTGTTTAAAGTTGCGCAGACGTGCGTCAATTAACTGTCAATGAGTGTCACTGACCACACGAGTAAAACACAAACATAAGGTGTAGCGTAAGATACTGTGATAACCTACAGCACTTACAAGTCGAAGTACACACTGTGCACCACCTTTGCACACCACTTCACATCAACACAATCACTGTCCTACTGGCATAAAACGCCAGTAAGGAGTAATGATAAGTTGTACGCAACTAATGACACCCTGCCACAAAAAAGACCCAGTACAGTAGCTATAAGTACATCAGATACGCCACGCTTTTGACTAGAATAAATTATTTTTTGAGGTTATGGTCTATGCCTAAAATTTCCAATATACATTTTACCTACTTGAGGTTTCGAATAAACCTGCGATTTCAGTGCAAAATTCCCGATTACATCCCGATATATTTTCATCCTCAGGATGCCAGAAACAGACTTTTGTCAGTTTCCCACGCTCCATATTTAGTGCGTGAAAACATCGGTCGGTTTGACCGAAAAAAACTAACTCACTTGAACTTCACTGATTGTCGTCCGAAGTCTGTACGTTCGGGAGAGAAGAGGTGCCGTAGTATGGCGGCGCTCGCAGCGGCGGACTGATTTGAAAAGATCGGCCGGCCGCCTCCGGCCGACGTCGGTCGTCGGCGGAGTCCACCGACACTGGAGCCACCGCGGGCGCCGCCTCCGGCGCACACAGCACGCAGCAGAGGCAGAGCCGCTTTGTGGAGCACGTTTTCCAGTGGGGCGCCGCATTCTGCACGCAGCCGAGGCGCAGCCCTCTGCCCCGCGGTCCGAGCCGCACAGTTCTGCTCTGCCTGCGGCCCCAGGGGCCCGTTGTCTCAGGTCCCATCTCTGACAGCAGTTCGCACCAGCAGCACAGAACAACTTTCGTCTGTGGCACCGCGCTGCGCTCGGCCAGTAGTGACTTTCCAGCAGCAGTGTGTGCGTCTGTGACAGTACCTCACTTTCGTCCATGTACGAAGTCTTTCAGTTATGGAACACCTCATTCAGTTACTTCAGGACAACCCAGTGCTGTACAACACCAGTCATCCGGACTACATGCAGAATAAACTGAAGGACGAAATATGGAAGAAGGTTGCAGAGGAATTACATTACAGCAATTGTGAGTATTATTTATTAATTGATTTATTTGTTTTATATGCATTTCACAATATATATGTAATATTAATGACATAAGTTGTTCTCTTTAGTACTGGCCTCTTTTTATAGCTGCATACTGCCATTAAACAGAACCTTTTGGTGAATTAAAACATTCATTAAATTTTTCTCTCGCAAGAAAAGCTTCACTCGTGTTTCTGCACCTACTTGGAGCAGGCGACAGAAGCTGGTTGGTACCTAGTGGTCCCATGTCGTCTTCCTCGGCGAGATCATTTGACGTAATGTTATCAGTCCTCAAGTAATCATGAAGTACACATGTAGTTGCCACAATTCTATCTACAGTCTCTAGTTTACACTCAAAAGGCCGTTTAAACACACGAAATCGGGAACTCAAGATACCAAATGCACACTCTACAGTTTGATGAGCACGGGACAGTCTGTAATTATAAACTTTATTTTTGTCATTACCAGTAACTCCGCATTTAGGGTACGGTCGCATTAAGTTTTTTAATAATGGAAATGCCTCATCACCTATGACAACGTAAGGGGCTCTATTTTGTTGTCCAGGAAGCGATTTATCTCCTGGGATTTTTAAAGTTCCGTCAGTCAGTTTTCTTCCTAATACTGAATTAGAAAAAATATTTCCATCACTAAATCTGTCCATTGAACCGACGTCTATAGAGGTAAATCTGTAATGAGCATCGGCAGTAGCCATTAATACTACAGAACAATGTTGTTTACAATTGAAAAAATGAAATGAAATGTCGTGTGGCTAGGGCCTCCCGTCGGGTACACCGTTCGCCTGGTACAGGTCTTTCGATTTGACGCCACTTCGGCGACCTGCGCGTCGAACAATTGAAAAATGAGGAACCAGATAATTAAGGTTTTCGCAAAAAAAATATCTTTCCAATCAACAGCTCCAAGACAATTGTAAAACTGCCATTTCCTCTCAAAGTCAGCAGCAATATTTTGCCACATAACTGTTGTTGGCTCAGGTAGATAGATGGGTTGTAGATGCTTCCATATGGCTCCGCACACATCATAAACTATCTTCGACACTGTCCCTTGACCCATGCGATAGCTTAGAGCGATGGTTTTAAACATGTCCCCCGTCGTTAAATACCTAAAATGAAAAAAGACAAGAATCCGTTTACGTCGCATAAGCAGAGTGGACAGAAAGGTACTAGCTGTTTCGACATTTATGATACGTGTACAGGAAATCACAGATTTTTCTGACACTACTAGGGAAATGTAACTGTTCACCTTTCTTATGTCACTTTATACGGAAATATATGAAAAACTAAATTCAGGAATTCCTTGTTGCAGCGGAAACAGCGAAGAAAATTGGAGAAAACTTAGGGATTGTCAGCGAGATGCCCTCCGTAGACAGAAAAGGAAGAGTGGGCAAGCAGCGACCTCAATCCGTCCATGGCTGTACCAAAATCAGATGGAATTTTCAGTTCCATATATGGCCAACAGAGGTGCAGTAACAAATATGATGGAAGAGGAAAATGCTACAACTGGCGTTGCAAATGATGGTGGAGGAGATGACGTAACAGACATACAGAGGAACGAAACACAAGATTACTTGGGGACGCCATTGTCAAAGGAGAAGAAGAAAGCAGATGTCAGTAAAATCATTCTTGAAAGTATTAACAGCTACGAAGAGAGAGCTAAGAAAAGAGACATTTTACGCGAAAGATCACTGCATCAAGAAAATGACGCCTTACACCAATTTTTCTTGTCGATGTACCTATCGACAAAAGAGATGCCGAAGGCGTACCAAGTATTGGTAAAGAAAAAAGTGTTTCAGATAGTATCTGAAACGGAGGAGGAAATTTTGACTAAATTAGTGGCTCAACATCATTCATGAATATCATCAAGCACCACAGAAAATAGTTCGTCTGCCACATCAATATCTGAATCACCTGGTACGGAGTTTGAACCTTCAGCACCACATTTACTATAAACAGTGTTATCATGTTCATTATTTTAACAAATTTACAGATGGAAATTGTTTCTCTGAACATTAATAAATATTGAGATAAAAATACTTTATTTCAATTGCATACCTTAAACATACAGCTAATTTTTCTTCTGTAGGTATGAGGTCCCGCATGTGACTTGGTTTTCCTGTTATGTCTTGCTCTATCAGTGTATGAACCTCTTCAAAGTGCCGTCTGTTCAGTCGGAAGCTTTCCCTGAGTACGTGTTCAGGAACTTCAGTAGACAACATGTATTCACCATGTGTTCTTCGCTTTTGCATGTAGTTGCTATTCCATAGAGATCTTTCTCTGTTCTTGTATGCACTTTACAATAAAATAACACTCCTGAGTTCCGAATCAGAATCGGAATCTAAGTCTAACTGCATAGACAGACTCGCAGTGGACGTTGCTGGGCCTTCTGTGTTTCGCAAGTGCTGGGCCACCACTGAGCTCTGCCGTGCCTCTGCTGCGTGCAGTGTGCGCTGACCGGCGGAACCTCTGTTGCTCTGCTATGCCTCTGCTCTGCCTCTGCTGCGTGCAGTGTGTGCTGACCGGCGGAACCTCTGTTGCTCTGCTACGCCTCTGCTGCGTGCAGTGTGCGCTGACTGGCAGAACCTCTGTAGCTCTGCTACGCCTCTGCCGTGCCTCCGCTGCGTGCAGTGTGCGCTGACCAGCGGAATCTCTGTTGCTCTCCTACGCCTCTGCTGCGTGCAGTGTGCGCTGACCGGCGGAACCTCTGTTGCTCTGCTATGCCTCTGCTTTGCCTCTGCTGTGTGCAGTGTGGGGTGGGCCTTAACAAGGGACACGAGTGCGTGCGGTGCGTAGCAGGGTCCGCCCACGCATGGCCTGCGGGGTGGTGTCTCGCATTGCCGATGGCACCAGCGCCGCTCTGGAAACATGTTTTCGAGGTGACGTAAAATACTGTCGAACTTCCAGCGTGCTGGAGCAGCTCGAGTCAGCAACTTCCGATAAACAGTAGAACCAAAGGAAACCACTCTGAGTTGCAAATTTTTACCCTTTATTCATTCGTTGAATCATCATTACCATTTTCAAATCATCATAACATTTCCGAATATTGTATTTCCGAAAACCCCAAAAATATGCAATGAACATTTACGGTGCATACAGATAACTGTTACCTGTACGCACTGTAATTGTGCATTGCACGTTTTTTACTTCTTCGGATATGCCATTTTCGACTATGTTATGGTGGTTTAAAAATGAGTCTCGGCCCGAGACTAGTCATCGAATGAAAAAAAAAGTAAAAATTTGCAACTTGGACTCGTTTTTCCGTTCTACTGGCAAAATGTTTTCCGAAGTGACATAGCAGTGACCTGCAATGCTTCATGTGCTTTAAGGGATTAAATATTTGTCTGCCATTTTGTCTGCCATAAAAGAGTAATAAATTAAAAACTTAATAACGCATTCACAGCATTCAGTAAAAGTGGAAGGTAGCTGATCTTTTCCCAGTGTCTAGATATTACGCCTCCATCTGTTTGTAACCCTCGGCGCGATCCTCGATTTTTGAGCGGAGTTTCTAAAACTTAGAATCGTTATGCGAATACTGATGTCTTTTGGCGTTCAACCACCCATCACTTTTCGAGAAAAGCACCGAACGGTTGACGTTCGGTGTTTTCATTTTGTTTGCTTATTTAATTGTTTTTATTCTATATATCACGAAACCAAGAGAGAAAATTTTTCAGTGTTTGTTCGATTTCTACGTTTATTACAGGTCGTAATAGGAACGATAGACCGACAATCGGTTACTTCAGAAACAGGTTAGTTTGAGCGGTTTTCACATTCAGTTTAAACTGGTGTGGAAAAAATTTATACAGCCGAAAACCGGTTGTTTCAGCGATACACGTCCATCTGCTCGATACAATTTGAAACGAAACTCGTCCGACCAGGCAACATGCTTCCAGCCATAAACAGTCTGAGGACCTTCGGCTCTGGAAGCCCATATCGATGACGTTTCGCTGAATAATTCGCACGCTGACACTTGCTGCTGGACAACATTGAAATCTGCAGCAATTTGCAGGAGGGTTGGAGGTCTCACGTTGAACGATTCTCTTTCGTCGTCGTGGATCCAGTCTTGCAGGATCTTTTTCCGGCGGCAGCGATGTCGGAGATTTGATGTTTCACCGGACTCCTGATATTCACGGTACACTCGTGAAATGGTCGTACGGGAAAATCCGCACTTCATCACTGCTTCAGAGATGCTGTGTCCCATCGCTCGTGCGCCGACTATAACACAGCGTTAAGACTCTCTTAAATGTCGATAACCTACTATTGTAGCAGCAGTAAACGATCTAACACATGCGCCAGACATTTGTTACTTATATAGGCTTTGCCGACCGCAGCGCCGTATTATGCCTGTTTACATATCTCTGTATTTGAATATGCATGCCTATACTAGTGTCTTTGGCGCGTGAACCTAAGACAACAAGTGTCTCGCGCAGTTGGTAGATAGCTTACTACTACTAGAATGGCATTTTATCAAGATTTAACTGAGTTTGAACGCCGTGCTGTAGTCGGAGTACTTGCGATGTGACACATCGTCTCCAAGGTAGCCATGGAGTGGGGATTTGCGCGTACGACAATTTCACAAGTATACTGTATCAGGAATCCGGTAAAACATCAAATCTCCGACATCTCTGCGGCCGCAAAAAGATCCTGCAAGAACGGGACCAAGAACGACTGAAGAGAATCTTTCAGTGTAACAAAAGTCCAACCCTTCCGCAAATTGCTGCACATTTCAATGCTGGGCCATCAACAAATACCAGCGTGCGAACCATTCGACATCATCGATATGGGCTTTCGGACATGAAGGCCCACTCGTGTACCCATGGTGACTGCGCGATACAAAGCAACACGCCTCGCCTGGGTCCGTCATTACCGACTTGGACAATTCCAGCAGGACAATGCTAAAGAGCTGAGCTTACACACTTCCGATGGCCACGAGACTCCTCAGACGTGAAGATTATTGAGCATATCTGGAATGTCTCTCACCGTGCTCTTACGGATTTATGGGCAGACCTGCTGGATTCATGGTGTCATTTCCCTCGAGCACTACTTGAGACATTAGTCGAGTCCATGCCACGTCGTGTTGCGCCACTCCTGCGTGGTCGCGGGGGCCCAACACGGTATTAGGCACGTGTACGAGTTTCTTTGGCGCTTCAGTATATATGCGAGTTCTACATCCTCGAGCGCCGAGATGTTCGCTGCAAAGACAGAGCTGTGACTGGCGCACCCCCGTGGGCATTAATATTCCGCAATAATTTTATGCCGTTCTCTTCGCGTAATAGGTTGACACAATATTATTGAGCAATAAATACTGTGCGTTTGAGTACCCAACACGGTATTAGGCACGTGTACGAGTTTCTTTGGCGCTTCAGTATATATGCGAGTTCTACATCCTCGAGCGCCGAGATGTTCGCTGCAAAGACAGAGCTGTGACTGGCGCACCCCCGTGGGCATTAATATTCCGCAATAATTTTATGCCGTTCTCTCCTTTTCGCGTAATAGGTTGACACAATATTATTGAGCAATAAATACTGTGCGTTTGAGTGCTCATCTGTTCATGGACATAGCACTTTGAAGAGGTAGGTTAACTTCTGTACGAATCTCCAGCGTGTTCAAAGCGACGGATAGTCTCTGTACGTGCATGTAACTGATATACTGAACGCTCACTATCATTTGTATCTGTTTTTGACCGTTCTCGGACCGACTACTCGTGCGAGAAATTCGAAATCGCGTTTCGATATTCTTGTAAAATTCTCGAAAAGGTACATTTAGAACAACAGTCCACGACTTAAATTTTCTGAAGCATCCCGGTTACTATTGTTTATGGCGAATGCTGCCAAACCATCAGATGAGCGGTGCAGTTGTACGTTAAAGAGTACCCAAGTCGTGCAAAGAACTCAGGACCTCTCTTCGCAATCATTATAAAAAACAAGTTCTACAAACTGGAAGTGTGGAGAGTGAAATATGGAAGTAGGATGTCAGGAGTGCTGGACACACGATGAAACTGTCACTAAGAGCATCTCGGAAGTACGAGAGGGATCGACCTAACGAGTATTCTGCGAACACTGTGTTCCACTGCACTTCATCCTTTTTACACTCCGCTATTTCTACAGCTTCGTGACAATGACTTCCAAAACTGACTACAGTTCTCAGAATGTTATCTACGGAAAGTGCAAAGTGATGCGGCGTATCAGTGCGAGATTTTGTTTAATGCTAAATGTTGCTCGGTGCAGCTATCACGTCGATTGTTTAACGATTATTGTTGAACGATTAAACGTTGGACGATAATCGTTAGTTACCGATTTGCTACGAACGTCTGCGATTTTTCACTAGGGTCGTGTTTCCATTCGCAGTCACAGTGTGCTAGCGAAGGTTGATAAAATGAAGTTAAAGTTCAGTAAGCGTAGAAGAGTGTTATTTAATTGCCTTTTGGTTGATGAGGAGGAAGACGACAAAATACTTTTCCAGATGTATGGGATAATGAGAGCGAAAAATACCTCAAAAATGAAGAGGAGCGGTATCGAAGGTCGATCATCACCCATGTGTTTTGGGACAACAAAAAGTTCTCCAGATTTTTCAGTCATTTTGTTGGGCAGTTTGACTTAGTTCTCGGTTTAATCAAAGACGATATCTACAAAGAATCACACTAAAGAAATCTATAGCCTGTAACACCTGAAGAAAAACTCGCTGTAAGTGCTACTCTTATTTACACTCCGAATTTCTACTCTCTTGTTTTTTCAAAACTTAAGCATTGCCTCAGTGCAAATCTTCCCTACTTACTATCCTCATCCTATAGTTGTTCTACCACTCAGTTTTTTCTAACAGTTCGTACTGAATTTTGGTGCAGAAAGTGAAGTCCACCCATGTCGATATTCGTTGAGAAGTCCATTACCTTCATTTTATGATAGTTGATATTGTCGTAAGCGGGTGAAAAGCAGCGTCGATTAGTAACAGAAGACAAAGTGCAAATTATGAAATTAATCAGATGAAATGTAATACTGATTTTTAGAGTCGTACTGAGTGTGATTGTACGTAGCGTGCTGTAATGCAGAGCAGGTGCGCCTGCGTGAGAAAAAAAAAAGAATACGGATCACTCCCGGCTGCACCTCAAGTCACTGGTCTAGAGTGACGTAACTCACTGCGTGATACAGTAACTCAGGATAGTCTGCTAAGCTCCAGCATACTGAATAAAAACAAGGATAATAAAAAGCTATGTATATCGAACAAATGTATTGAAAAGTGAAAGTTTCAGATATACAAAATGTTGAAAGCATCTACATCTATTCAGTGACAGACGAGTTTCATCTCCGACGTCAAAGCTTATCGGACTTCAGAAGGAATGTGAGGTCGGAATACAGAAATTAGCTCTGTCGGTGTAGAGCTTTAATGTTAATAATGTGCTTCCGCATTTGGCGATAGTGACCGAGGCGCGACAGTAGTCGAAGAATTACTGCAGAAGCTCTGGCTATTGAAAATGCAGTAGGAACCACACGTTACTAACTCCCTGACTTCAATCTCCAGCCTCGGCGTTACGAGTAACGTTTCAGCTTTTGCTCGTTGCTGTAGAGCAACACATTTGGATAAACTTTTGGAAAAGTGATCATCATCCTTTCTTTCTTCTACAAGCAATTCCCTGATGATTTCATTTCGCTCAGATTTCCTCTTTTCTAGAATGTCTGCAATTTTTTCTATTGTTCAATGTTATTTCTCGCTGTGTTGTGGTAGCACATGAAGACGAAATCGGCATTGTTGTTGGCGTCAGTGTAGATGTTTTCGTCGGCGAGTTTAGCATCGGCATTGAGGTTTGCATCAGTGAAATTCGCTCACCACCTGGCACAGGTGAATCTGCTCCCTTCTCCTGTGACAGATTGACATTGGCGAAGTTCCTCCGAGGAAGGCATATACAATAAATGTCATGCAGAACAGTACAACGAAAAACCAGCCATAGTTACAAATTTCATTCATTTTATTTTTCACTGAGTGACTAGTATCGGGCCGTTACGCATTTTCAAATAATCGTGACAGTCAATTTGGTATTTACGAAAATGAAAGAACTGTGCCAAAAATGTGCAAGCGGACAGTTACAGCGCAGTAACAATAAGTATAATTGTTCGTTTGCGCATTATTGACACGCTTTTGGCATTTTCGGAAATACCAGTTCGACTGTTACGATGATTTGAAAATGTTTCCCGGCACGAGAATAGTCATCGAGTGAGCAAAGACAGTGAGATTTGCAACTTCCGCTGGTGTTTTGCTGAACTGGTTAACAGTAGTTGCGGACCTGCAGTTATTCCAGCATGCTGGAAGTTAATCATCCAGAATAGTTTTAGGTTTTATTTCCTTTGAAAAATGGTGGCATACCCACGATGTTCTCCATATGTTCTTAGATATGAAATTTTTCCTCCAGGGCCCATTTATTTGCCTTTTTTCGTTGGAGTAGCCGCAAAGCCGATATTCTTCCTTTTTTCCTGTCACGGTTTTCTTTTATGTTTCTCCACCGTTTCTTGCAACGATCAATTGCAAACAAATTTATAATAAGTAAACCAACATAAATTGCTAATTTAAAATGTAATAAACGATTACTCGTTTGATTTCCAGCTATTTGGCGGCAGCTGATTCTTCCGTTCGCTACAATTTCAATTTCGATTAGTGTAAATGAAGTTAGTAAATACGTAAAACAGACGTTAGCGGCACTCGAGAAGGCCGTAGTGTCATTAATGCTGCCGCCACTGATTCAAGAAGACTTGAACGAAAAACAAAACAAGTTGAAATGGGATTTTCCCAACTATACAGGATACATTGATGGAAAGCGTATTTGAATTGTATGTCCAAAAGTTTCCTTCTATCTTTTCCATAATTAAAAGGGCTGTCCTCAATAGAGTGTGGCGTGGCGTGGTGTGGCATAGCGTGGCAAAGTGTGGCGCAGTGTGGCACGGCATGGCGTGGTGTGGCAGGGCGTGGTGTGGCGTGGCGTGGGGCGTTGTGGTGTGACGTGACGTGACGTGGCACAGCGAGGTGCGACAGGGAGCGGTGTGGTGTGGCACAATGTGGTGTGGTGGGGCGCGGTGTGGTGTGGTGTGGCGTACCGTGGTGCTGTGTGGCGCGGCATGACGTGGCGTGTTGTGGCACAGCACGGTATGCTGTGGTGTAGCATGGCGCGGCGTGGTGTGGCACCGTGTGGCATGGCACAGAGTGGCGCAGTGTGGCACGACGTGGCGTGGCACGGCATGGCATGCCATGGCGTGGAGAGGTGTGGAGAGGCGTGCAGAGGCGTGGCATGGTGCGGCCTGGCACGGCCTGTTGTAGCGCGGTGGGCCATTGCGTGGCACAGCGTAGTGTGGTGTGGTGTGGTGTGGCATATCATGGCGTAGGGAGGCATGGCGTGGAGTGGCGTAGCATGGCGTGGCATGGCGTGGCGTGTTATGTCGTGGCGTGTTGCAGCAGGGCGTGGCGTTGCGTGGTGTGGCTTGGCGCAGATCGGCATGGTGTGGAGTGGCGTGGTGCAGCCTGGCGAGGTGCAGCAATGCTGGCGGTGGTGCGCCGGGTCGCAGCGTGGCGTGGCATGGCGTGGCGTGGTGTGACTCGGCATGCGTGTCATGGCATGGCATGGTGCAGTGCAGCGAGAGTTGGTGTGGCCCGGCGTGGTGTAGTGGGGCATGGTGTGGAGTGGCGTGGCGGAGTGTGGCGTGGCATGGCATGGCATGGCGTGGCGGGCGTCGCACAGCTTATCGTGGCGCGGTGTGGCGTAACATGGCGCAGCGTGGCATGCCATGGAGTGGCATGGCGCGGCGTGGCTCAGAGTGGCATGTAGTAGCGTGGTGTGGCACGGTGTGCCATGCTGGAACATGGCCTGCCATGTCATGGCGTGGCATGGTGTGGCATGGCGCTGTGTAGCATGACATGGAGTGGCGCGGCGGGGCACTTGGGGCGTGGCATGGCGTAGTGTTGCACTGTGTGACACGGCGTGACGTGGTGTGTTGTGCCACAGCATGGCGTGTTGCTGCGTGTCGTGGCATGGTGTGACGTGGTGTGGCGCAGCGTGGGATGGCATGGCGGGGCACGGTGTGGCGCAGCATGGTGTGGCGAGGCGTGGCATGGTGTGGCGAGGTGCGATGTGGCGTTGCTTGGCACAGGGAGGCGTGGTGCGGCCTGGCGTAGCATGGCATGGTGTAGCCTAGGATGGCGTGGCATGGAGAGATGTGGTGGGCGCGGATTGGTATAGTGTGGCATGGCGTGGAGTGGCACGGTGTGGCGTGACATGGCGCGGCATTGCATTGTGTGGCGTGGCGTGGCGGTATGTGATGTGGTGCGGCGTGGCATGGCATGCCGCTGTGTGGCTCGGCCCGGTGTGGCGTGGAGTGGCGTGGCGTGGTATGGCACAATGCGGCGTGGTGTAACAAGGTACGGCATGTCGTGGCATGTCGTGGCATGGCGTGGCCTCGCGCCACGGTGTGATGTATGGCATGGCGTGGCGTGGCGTCGCGTGGTGCGGGGTGGCTCAGCGTGGCTTTGTGTGGTGTGGTGAGGCACACACGGTGTGGTGTGTTGTGGCATGGCGTGGCGCAGTGTACCGCTGCATAGGGTGGCGTGCCGTGGCGTGGTGAGGCATGCGTGGCACGGCACGCCGTGGTGTGGCGTGGCACAGCGTTGTGTGGCGTGGCATGGTGTTGCGGTGTGACGCGGCGCTGCACCATGGGGCGTGGTGTGGTGTGGATTGGTGTAGCGTGGCGCGGCGTGGCATGGCATGTCGCAGTTGTACATGGCATGGAGTGGCGCGGTGGGGCCCAACATGGCGTAGTGTGACTTGGCGTGGAGTGGTGCGGTGTGGCGCGGCATGGCGCTGCGTTGTGTTGTGTGGCATCACGCTGCGTGACATGGCGCAGTGTGATGTAGCACAGTGGAGCACTGCGTGGTGTGGCGTGGCGTGCTGCTGTGTGGCTCGGCGTGGCGCGACGTGGCATGGCGTGGCGTAGCGTGGTATGGCGTGCCAAGGTGCTGCGTGTTGTGGCATGGCGCGACCTTGCACGGCTGTGCGCTGCATGGCGTGGCGTGCTGTTGCATGCTGTGGCGTGGCGTGGCTTGGTGTTGCTATGTTTGGCGTGATGAGTTGCGCAAGCGTAGCATGTCGTGGCATGGCGTGGCGCAGTGTGGCGCGGTGTGGCGCTGCGTACCGTGGCATGGCATGGCGTGGCGGGACATGTTCGGCGCAGTGTGGTGTGGCGTGGCGCTGCATGGTGTGGCTTGGCATGGCATGGCGTTGCGGTGAGTAGCGGCCCTGCGCCGTGGGGTGCGGTGTGGTGTGACGTGGCATGGTGCGGTGTGGTGTGGCGTGGTGCGGCGTGACGTGGCGTGGTGTGGCGTGTTGAGGCGCTGTTGTGCGTGACATGGAGTGGCACGGCAGAGGGCGGGGTGGCGTGGTGTGGCGTGGCGTGGCATAATGCGGGCGGCGCCGCATGGCGCGGCTTGGCATGGTGTCACCTGGTGTGCTGCTGTGTGTCGCAACATGGCGTGGCATGGCGTGAATGGCGTGCCATGGCTTGGCTCTGTGTGGCGTGGCGTGGCGTGGCGCAGTGTGGCGTAGAGTGGCGCAGCTCGGCGCAGCGTGGCGCGGCATTGCGCAGCCTGGCACACTGGGGCGCGGCGTGGCTTGTCGTGGCGTGGCGTGGTGTTGTGCGGCCTGCGTGGCGGGGCGTGGCGTGGCATGGAGCAGTTCTGCGTGGCGCAGTGTGGCGTGGCATGGCCCAGCATGGCTTAGTGTGGCTTGGTGTGGAGTGGCATGGTGTGGTGCGGCATGGCACGGCGTTGCGTTGTGTGGCGTGGCGCTGCGTAACGTATCACGGCGCGGCATGATGTGGCGCAGTGGGGCGCTGCGTGGCGTTGCGTGGCGTGGCGTGCCGCTGTGTGGCTCGGCGTGGCACAGCGTGGAGCAGCGTGGCGTGGCGTGGCGTGGCGTGGCGTGGTATGGAATTGCGGTGAGCCATGGCCCTGCGCTGTGGGGTGCGGTGTGGTGTGAAGTGGCGGGGACGCGGTGTGGTGTGGCGTGGTGCGGCGTGATGTGTCGTGGTGTGGCGTGTTGTGGTGCTGTTGTGCGTGGCACGGAGTGGCACGGCAGAGGACGGCGTGGCGTGGCGTGCAGTGACGTGGCGCGACGTACCGTGAGCAGCGCCGCATGGCGCAGCGTGGCGTGGTGTCGCGTAGCATTGTGCTGGGTGTCGCGACGTGGCACGGCGTGGTGCGTGTGGCGTGGCATGGCTTGGCGCTGTGTGGCGTGGCGTGGCGCAGCGTGGCATGAATTGACGTGGCTCAGCGCAGCGTGGCGCGGCATTGCGCAGCGTGGCACGCCGGTGCGCGACCTGGCTTGTCGTGGCGTGACGTGGTGTGGCGCGGCTTGCGTGGCGTAGTGTGGCGCGGCTTGGCGTGGCGCGGAGTGTTGCGGCGAGGCGTGGCGTGGCGTCCGAATGCGCTTGAAGAGGCGAGTACAGGTATATAATGATTGTTAATTTTGGAGTTGAAACTTTTCGAAAAATAATCCGAGAAATGTTCTAAGAGTCGGCTATCGCGTTTAAAGAGGCTCATGATAGGCTACTTTTTTGAGCAAGCATGTCGACTGTTTACTGGTCTGCATTGCAGGACTAGCAGGAACTATGCCTTCTGTCGGCAGGTCATTTCCGCTGTAAGTCTCCTCGCACGCTGATGAGGAGAAGTTGGACGTGCCGCTTCTGTACGGCGAATGTCGAAGAAATGCTGTCGAGATGGCAGGGACGGCCATCCCGATCGACGCTGCCCGTCGCGTGAGGCACCCGCACGAATTATGAGGCCAGCAGCGTGAGCGGGCGGTCCCGGCGCCAGGCGGTCGTTCAGCCCGCGGTGCGTCGTGCCGGGGAACGCGGGATCGGCCAGGCGAGTGTCATCCGCATCTCGCATCGATACAAAAATCCACCCTCGTCGGCTGCCACTGCATCAGCCGCCCGGAGGACGTGATTTCGAACGTCGTGCAGAATTTTGCCGCTTTGCTCTGCGGCGCCTGGGACGTGACACTGCGATTTTCCAACGTGTTACCCGTTTACCGAGGAAGCGACGCTCGCGAACGGCAGTAATGTAGATTTACGTAACGTGCACTGCTGGCCAGCTCAAAGCCCACGCTGGCCCCGTCACGCACAGCACCGACGACCGTGGAGCGTAAACGCGTGGTGCGGCGCCGTAGGAAACTCCACCGTGAGTTCTCACGTCATCACAGGGCTGTTGAACAGGCACCCGTCTCTACGAACACTCCGTCTCTTCTCCTGGAAGACGGACCGCTGGATAAGAGTCAGCGTGCGTGGTTCCGACACGACGGCTGCCCAGCTCGGTCATCCGATAGGAAGCAGTGCTGCACTGCAGTGGCCTGCCGCTCTCGACTGCTCATCTCTGAGGGCAGCGCTGGAAGGTGCAGCCTGCCACGAAGCCCCAGTCACATCAGGCTGTGTGCGCCGTCGCATCCCCACAGTAGGCTACGACGTAACATCCAGTCTACTTTTATCTGTTCATCTTTCTCTCGAACGGCTATCGCAAGTCTGCAGTCGATGGTAAACAATTCGAGCACGTAGTTAAGTAAAGTGTAGAACTACGTTTCGTTAAGAAAAATATTTATTTTGTTGGTGGCATGTCGTCAGTCATTGTGAATAAAATGTTTATTTTAAGTGTCTTTCGACTGATTACAATTTCACGTAGTATCTGTAGACACATTTTTCAACAGCAGGCGTTTTGCCTTTAAGAAGCATTCAGGAGTCTCCTGCGAAAGACGATCAGGTATTATTATTATTATTATTATTGCGAATAGGCCATCTGGCGATCACATTACAATTTCAATTAATCGTTCTCTTTTTTTTTCTTCAGGTATGCCTTCATCTGTGCGCTATGTTTCTTCATTCTGTCTTCAGATCCTTTTGAACCAGTCTTTTTAGCTACCTTACCTTAGGATCCTTCCATTTTCAATCCTTTCACCCTAAAGGCTTCTCTGTTGTTTATAATTTCCAATTTCATATTGTTGCATTCTAAATCCTTGCATGGGGGCTTAATTATAATTATGATATAAGAATGCAATGCAAATACTTTTTAATTTTCTGTCGCTGTATGTCCGATTACGCTGTTTCGTAAACGGCTGGCCCTGACTAGTACTAGTACGCAATCTGACTGCTTAGAATGACAACAAAGAATGTAAGAAAATTTCTGTTAGCACAATTAATTAATTAAGTCCCCAGCAACTATAAAATCTTCGAAGCCAACAAAGCACAAGTGTAGCTGTTCTGTATGTGGTAGTATGACTCAACGCACATCTGGCACGGTTCTTCTTCAACAAGACAAGAATTTTTAAATATCATTTTTACTGACGTGATAAAAGAAAATTAGAAATACTATAATTGTGCAAGAAACCCAGAATTACACTCTAATACGAGAACACACGCCAGATGCTTTGTTGACTGAACCTGTAATGAAGCATTATTCAGGACACACAAATAATAAGAAAATAAAGAACAGTAGTTAGTTACCTTAATTTATATTGACGAAAAGCACTCAGATCATTACAATATCTCCATTGGAACAACATCTGCTATCTCTCCCATCAAATAACTGCACAAACATGGAACAACACTCTCCACTACTGCATCTCACTCTAACTTCAGCTACAAGCAGTGTCCACCACAACTTCTAGGCAAGAACTCCTGTCGCTGCGTCTCAATAATCACTGCCAGTGGAGGCGGCGGAACAATACTCTCTGGCGCGATTTCTGGCGCTGTGGCTCAGTGTAGCCACCTTTCATATGCCCTTCCTCCACGGGCTAGAATTTGATGGTATTTTTGCCAGCATTGGTGGTGAAAATACCACCAAATTCGTCAAAAAAAATACAGACAAAAATATAAGATAATATTAATACGTAAGTATCATACAACTAGATAAGATTTTGGCTTTGCACTGACCTTTCGATAGCCTAATATATAAAATACACTAAGCAATACAAATTCTTTCATACATGTGACTTAACATAATAGTCTACACAAATATCATGTGGTTAAACAGTTCAATCAATAGCGTCAGCAATGACGAATATGTACAGGTAAGAGTCTCATAACTTTTCACAAACAGTAATACACAAAAAATCAGCTTATACAAATATTCACATAAAATGTTCTCACCACAAGTGGTTGACAGTTCCAGCAGTAGCACCCAGCAATGTTGAGTAGGTGCAGACACCATCAGGTGACATCATTTCAGTAGAAGCAGTCCATCAGTGGCACCCAGCAATGTTGAGTAGGTGCAGACTCCAACAGGTGATATCATTTCAGTAGAAGCAGTTCATCAGTGGCACCCAGCAATGTTGAGTAGGTGCAGACAGCAAGAAGTAACATCATTTCAGTAGAAGCAGTTCCATCTGTGGTACCCAGCAATGTTGAAGAGGTACAGACAGCAAGAAGTAACATCATTTCAGTAGAAGCAGTTCCATTTGTGGTACCCAGCGATGTTGAAGAGGTACACACAGCAACAAGTCACATTTCTCAGAAGAAGCAGTTCATCAATGGCACCCAGCAATGTTGAGTAGGTGCAGACAGCAAGAAGTAACATCATTTCAGTAGAAGCAGTTCCATCTGTGGTACCCAGCAATGTTGAAGAGGTACAGACAGCAAGAAGTAGCATCATTTCAGTAGAAGCAGTTCCATTTGTGGTACCCAGCAATGTTGAAGAGGTACACACAGCAACAAGTCACATTTCTCAGTAGAAGCAGTTCATCAATGGCACCCAGCAATGTTGAGTAGGTGCAAACAGCAACAGGTGACATCATCTCAGTAGAATCAGTGCATCAGTGGCACCCAGCAATGTTGAGTAGGTGCAGACACCAAGAAGTAACATCATTTCAGTAGAAGCAGTTCCATTTGTGGTACCCAGCAATGTTGAAGAGGTACACACAGCAACAAGTCACATTTCTCAGTGGAAGCAGTCCATCAGTGGCACCCAGTAATGTTGAGTAGGTGCAGACACCGACAGATGACATCCTTTCCATAGAAGTAGCCCCATCTGTGGCACCCAGCATTGTGGAGTAGGTGCAGACTCCAACAGGTGACATCATTTCAGTAGAAGCAGTCCATCAGTGGCACCCAGCATTGTGGAACAGGTGCAGACAGCAGTCCATAATATTCACTATCACTGATCACACAGTTCATCAGCAGAAATTAAACATGTCCTAGTGGCACCAATCATGTAGAAAAAGTACAAGTAACAGTCCATAATTTCACCATCACTAATCAGACAGTTCAAGCATGAACAATAGTTTGAATTCACATACAAATGCTTTTACAATGTTCTTACACTAAACATACAAATCATAACAAACACACAAATTGAATCAGATAATTGTCATATTACTATTACAAATACACAAACATCAGTAAACCTATAATATTTATGGGTGTCAGTGCAAGCCACTACAAAAAAATAAAATAATATTTAGGAGATAGGTGGGTAGGATTAGGAAAGGAAAACACACAAAACACACTCACTCATCTTTCATCCACATTAAGTACTACTGTGTAATTGAATAGTGTTAACTGTGTGAATCCACTTCTGTCAAAATTTCATGTTCATCATGTGTATCAAGTAGTAGTGACAGCAATGTATAACAGTCAATAATAGTTAAGTCAACGTCATAGTCATCATGTCAAGACCAATGTTTGCCAAGCCAGATCAAAATGTACGGTTGCTGAACAACTGTCAGTGTGCCAAGATATGCAACTTCCTCTCTCCAAAAAAAAAAGTACATACTGCTTAGTGATTTAACAAAGTGTGTGTAGACAATCTTCCTTCCATTTTAGTGTTCTAGTCTGCTATCTTCATCCTCCTTGTTCCATATAGACAAAAAAAAAAAAAAATGCACCTCACTTATTTTACCTCTTATACACCATAACTCCAATCAACTTCATATAATCTCTATACCTCAATAATACCTCTTCAATACGTCGATACATATAAACCTTATTGCCAGTATCATTTCACTTCCATAACAACTCTTTCCTCTAGTCAGTCTCCTCGATCGAGTCCAGATAAAATCCTAATGCAAACCTCCTCATCCCATACAATCCGAAGACACACTGTCAACACACAACCTCTGTGTAATCCATCTGACCAAAATCTTCTACTCATTATGAATTATAAACAAAGAATGCATACATGACCTCTAACAGACTTAGTTCGAATAACTCTCAGTAATTAAGTACGATTACTGAGTGAGAATGACCCTAATATTTCACAGTGTGTACACCACTTCAAGAATTATGGCAAACAGAAGCAAACATGTGGAGTATTTCTTGTGTCAAGTGTCACTTCCTATTTCAATTGCTCACGAAAAATGCAGTGTAATAACTGTGTTGGTATGTCATGTCGTTAGCTTCCTTCCTATTGGCAACATTTATACAGCTTTCATAAAACCTCCAGCTCATGTGACTTCTATGAAGTTTCTTGTACTAATGTCGTTCGTCGAATTATAGCAGTTCATTTTCTTATCTTAAAAATATAAGGCACTGAGCGTAAGCAGAGCAAGCAATAGCGAGTAAATATACCAGTAGTGAACACAATGTCAACAAGTGGATGCAGCACAATTTCTATAACGAGGCTTCGCCAAGCGAACAATCCGTAACCCATACCACAGCGTAACACACACTCCATGTCCATACACTGTACATCAGCATTGCTATATACCAAATTAAAGTATAGTTATGACAACAAGCAGAAATGTGTAAATGTGCAATCCATACGCATAGCAGTAAACATATATCTTACGTACTAAACAGGTCATTAGCATCGTATCTTAATAAGTAAACATGAAGGCGCAAGCAGATAAATCACAAAGTATAACTTACATACCTAACCACATCAGCACAATTAATCGGGTGACAATTATAATTTAAATAAATAGGCACAGCAGGCACATAATTAAAAATATGACATCAGTGAAAAAGCAGTGCAGCCAAGCGATGCATAATATACACCAGTAACAATCCAGTTCATTAATAATCATTGTCAAAATCAGTTGACGTACGCAAGCACGTCGCTTCACAAGTAATTTCATTGAACATGTAATTAGCACCAAGTATGAATCACGTAATCGCGAGCAGCAAATTACGTCTAAAGTACGTACCTAAGTGGGAATATGTTACCTGAAAAAGAAACTCAATTAATAATTACCTTTTTAGTTTATTACTTTCTTCTTCGAAATGACATTTTTCCTGAAATTTTCTCGATAGCAAGTCGTCTTAACGTCGGACACGCACAGAATTTACCTGAAGTTCTTAAATATTTTATAGAACCGTATCCTGAAAAATACTGAATGTTAATAACAGAATTCATCAAGTCACTATAGCTTTATACTGAATTTAGTCGGAGAAATTAGACTGTGTATTTATTTACGGCTGTCAGTGCATTCGCACTGAGCGCTCGATCAGCTGTAGGCGCGTGACGTAGGAAGTGATTCTTTGCGGTCAACGACTGCCTTGTGCGGCGCGCAGACTTGACTGTTGCTTTGAGTATATGCCGCCGCCAAAACACAGCGCGGTATCCTTGTACTCTCCGTGTGTTTACATACAACTGTTAGTTTCTCAAAAGTATGTCATTCTACAAAAATTTTTCAAAAGTATATCATTCCACAAAAATTTTAACGTTAGATATATGATGTATTCCCTTAGAGCGTCGTGATTTAAGAGTTTCTACTTCGACAGTGTTATCATGAATAATTTTGCGAATTCTATATGGACCGTTATAAAGCAGAAAAAATTTCCGACACAAGCCTTTTCCTTTGTGAGACAAACGATGAGCCTTAATTAACACCTTCTGACCAACTGACAAAATTTTTAAACGACCAGGACGCTTAGCTGATTTCTCTCTTCTAGCAGCCGCAGATGCAATATTTTGTAGAGCCAGGTTGACAACTTCAGAATGCCGCAGTTTCCGTGTAGGCGGAAAAGGAACGATTTCAGAAATGCGATTTGTCGGTGCTTTATTTTTTAATACCAGTATAGGCGGTAAAGAAGTTGAGTCGTTAGGAAGTTCATTCAGAATGTTTTGAAAAATATGAAGATACTGATCCCAAGTTCTGTGATTCTGATGACAATAAAGACGATACAATTTATTGATTTCCTTCATCCATCTCTCTGAAGCGTTAGATTGAGGGTGAAAAAGTGAAATGAAAATTGGTTTAATTTTACGACGCTGTAGAGTACTAAGCCAAATTTTAGAACGAAACTGTGATCCATTATCTGATATAACATTATCAACATGACCCACTTCTTTAAGAAAATGGTTAATGAAAGCATTAGATACTGAACGAGCTGTTGCTTTGCGTAAAGGTGTAAAACACACATATTTTGATGTCAACTCCACTGCTACGAAAATGTACGCAAAACCATTAGTAGATCGAACCACTGGACCGAACAAATCAACTGCAGCCATGTCCTTTAATTTCGCTGGAATGATAGGAAACAACGGTGCTCTGTGAGAAATAGTTGGCGGCTTTTGACATAATTTGCATAAACGAGGTGTGGTCAAATCGTCCAATCTAACAAAACGTCTAAGAAAATTACAGACGCCAAGGAAACTTCGAACATCACGTTTTGTGGTAGGAACTGCATAATTACGAAGAGCGTCTAGCTTCTCTGGATCAGGAAGAATACCTTCTGTAGAAATAATGTGACCGAGAAATTTCGCCTGAGAACGACCAAATTCGGATTTTTCTAAGTTCACTGTAATGCCAACTCTTGCAAAAATACGTAATAATGAATCCAAAATTTTGTTGTGCTCACTCCAAGAACGTTTAGCAATAAGAATGTCGTCAACATATGAAGTAATATTGTCACGAAGATAAACAGGTAAAATTTCATTTAAGCTACGAATGAATGCTGCTGAAGATACAGTCCAAACGGTAATTTACGAAATCACTTTTGGGTAAAACAGTCATATCCGGTTATTGTTTACTTACTCACTAGATAGATGCAAAGAATAGTGAAAGAGTAGGCAGCGGTACAGAAAACTAAAAGAGAAATAGCACCGCTACAGCTTGGGGCCCTATGCTCGCTACGGCACATATTCACTTAAGAGTAGTGAATCCCCTGAGGACATTAATAGCTGCACATAAATTTGAGTTTGTGACTTGGTGGCAAATTTGGCGGAACTGCGTACGTAAATTGATCTAACCATGAACATGGATGTATGCCATTGTTAGAATTACGAAAGATCTTAAATTTCCGAACAGTTAAAAAGTGTTTATAGTCAAAGTTTTCGCCTCGTGGCGACAAAGACCTACCGCGTCTGTCCCAGTCACAATGACGATTATTGTTAAATTCACGCGCCTGGCGCTCTCGTGTCGCATCCCGTACACGAAACAAATTACTTTCTTCAAACCCCTCTGCTACCTGTGATTCTAAATTTCTTCTGCTATCTTTTCCTACGATTTCGCCTTCAATTTGCTTGACTTGCTTTCGTAATGCCTCAACTTCCCTTTTAACGCGTTCATTAATTTTTCCCTGATTTTCAACATGATTATTTATGTTCTGGTACTCTTCGGTTTCTGCAAATGGCAATGGTGCTGTATCATCTGAATCTCTGTCCCCATTTAAACTAAGATTTGTCAATTTATCTGAAATCTCCTCCACTCTTTCCGGTAAGTCACCTATTTGTTCTTTCTGTTTATTTACGTCTTCCGTAAGTGTCGCGACTCGGGTTTCGGTATGGTCACATTTAGTAGTTAACTGTTCATACTGTTGTGTTAGGTTATTTATTCTGTCATTTGGTACGGATTTCTCGATTCTTTCAAGTATTTCTTCCTTATCGTGTGCACATTGTAAATTTAATTCTGAAAATTTCTGTACTATCACGCGATCTCTTTCCTCCTGTTCTCTATCCTGTTCCCTTTGTCTAATCTCTACTGCAATTAATCTATTATTGTGAGAATTCAAAATCGGTTGTACTTCTTCTCTGATTTCTTTCTTTAATTCATCTTTCATATTTTTGAAACATGTCCCTATTGGTGAATCTAACCGTGTTTCCAAAGTTCCCATCTCTGTTTTTAATTCAGATCCAAACCGTGTTTCCATTGTTCGCATCTGTGATCCAAGTGAGTCTAACCGTGTTTCCATTGTTCCCATCTGTGTTTTAATTGTACCTATCTCTGTTTTAAATTCAGATCGTATCTGTGATCCCATTGTTCCCATTTGTGATTCTAACCGAGATCCCAAATTTAGTATTGCACTCATCAACTGCTCCGTGTTAAGTTGTTCGAAATTCTTTTCGCCCCTAACATTTCCCACAAAACTAACTTCCTTCTGCATAGCTGTAAGGCTATCTCTGTTCGATACTATTTCAGAATCCTCTATCGTTAATCTCGTATTCTGTGAATTTTCTGATTGAGAAAAATTTTGAAATGGTTCCGGACTATTTTCCCGAATTATTACATTGTTTTCCACTTCATTATCCATCATACTGTAGTCCTGTGTTGGCGAGTTCGCCATGTCAACAATTTCGTTATTCTCACTATTCATCATTTTTGCCTTTTTCATTGATCGCGTAATCATTTACAAAATATACAAAACTCGTCACTGTACGAAAATTATACACAATGACTCCTTATCTTCAACAATACCATTCACACGAAATATTTCCCTCAAACACGATTGACGAACAATTGAAATAATTGCACTAAATCGTCAACGCGTATACAAGACAACAAATCAAATTCTAAAAAAAAAGAAAATACCATTAGAAGAATGACAATTACCAAATCTACACATGCAAAATAGACCACAATTACTAAACTACAAATTACTACAATACTACTGTCTACTTTTTTTACAATCAGAAGATTCCAAAGGACGATCCGAAGCAGCGGTCGCCACGTGCATGGGGGCTTAATTATAATTATGATATAAGAATGCAATGCAAATACTTTTTAATTTTCTGTCGCTGTATGTCCGATTACGCTGTTTCGTAAACGGCTGGCCCTGACTAGTATTAGTACGCAATCTGACTGCTTAGAATGACAACAAAGAATGTAAGAAAATTTCTGTTAGCACAATTAATTAATTAAGTCCCCAGCAACTATAAAATCTTCGAAGCCAACAAAGCACAAGTGTAGCTGTTCTGTATGTGGTAGTATGACTCAACGCACATCTGGCACGGTTCTTCTTCAACAAGACAAGAATTTTTAAAAATCATTTTTACTGACGTGATAAAAGAAAATTAGAAATACTATAATTGTGCAAGAAACCCAGAATTACACTCTAATACGAGAACACACGCCAGATGCTTTGTTGACTGAACCTGTAATGAAGCATTATTCAGGACACACAAATAATAAGAAAATAAAGAACAGTAGTTAGTTACCTTAATTTATATTGACGAAAAGCACTCAGATCATTACAATATCTCCATTGGAACATCATCTGCTATCTCTCCCATCAAATAACTGCATAAACATGGAACAACACTCTCCACTACCGCATCTCACTCTAACTTCAGCTACAAGCAGTGTCCACCACAACTTCTAGGCAAGAACTCCTGTCGCTGCGTCTCAATAATCACTGCCAGTGGAGGCGGCGGAACAATACTCTCTGGCGCGATTTCTGGCGCTGTGGCTCAGTGTAGCCACCTTTCATCCTGTTTCACTTCGTTGACCCAGCTTGTTGTGGGCTTCTAAAAATCTTATTAGTTAATCTACTGTCTTTCATTCGAAACAGATGTCCAAAAATCATGAGTCTTCTTTTTCTCATTACGTTTGAAATATATTCTATACTTTGGTATACTTCAGCATTACTTCATAATTTCCAATTTTCTGCTGTGTTTTATGGTCCTAATATTTTCCTTGTAATTCGCCTTTCTGGTACTTCTAATGTATCTAAATTGTAGTTTATTCGCTTGCATGTAGGCATTCTGGCTTCACTACTGTACTGTAATACCTTACTTTTGCATTTTTCGATAGACACTTTGTATTGTAGATGTCTTTCCCGATACCATACGCTTTCCCCATGTTACGCAAGCTTTCCTCTATTGCAGAATTTTCCAAAGCATTTTGTTGCATTATCTCCCCTAGCTATTTGAATTTTCTTACCTTCTCTATGTGGCCAATATCTGTTCTGAGAAATTTTGGAGCATCTTTAACGTTTGTTACAAAATTTGTGTTTTCTGCAGAAATTCTTAAGCCGGTTCTGCTGGCTATTTCTTCCAAGAAATTTATTTGTGTTATACTAGGCGCCACATTTTCGGAAAGTATAAAAAAATCATCCGCAAATGCTAGACAGCTGATATCGATCTATTTGCTTCCTCTTTCTAGCCTTATAGGTGATATGTTGAGTTCAATAAGTTTTTCGCTCCAAATTGTTACTGTTTTCCCTAACACACTATTGAAAAGAATTGGTGACAGGCCGTCACCTTGGAGTACGCCTGTTTTTATTTTGAAAGGCTGTGAAATTTCTCCCATAAATTTTACCTTAATCACTGTATCTTTAATTGTTTCACGGATTAGGTTTACCAGTTTAGATTTAACGCCGAATTCTCGAATTATTTTATCTATAGTTTCTCTGTCAAGAGAATCAAAAGCCTTTTTGAAAACCATGAACATACCTACAATATCTTTTGAATTAAGCAATCTGGAGCTCCCCCCATGAACCATGGAGCTTGCTGCTGCCGCTGGTGGGGAGGCTTGCGTGCCTCAGTGATACAGACAGGTCTACCATAGGTGCAACCACAACTGAGGGGTATCTGTTGAGAGGTCGGCCAACGTGTGGTTCCTGAAGACGGGCAGCAGCCTTTTCAGTAGTTGCAGGGGCAACAGTCTGGATGATTGACTCATCTGGCCTTGTAACACTAACCGAAACGGCCTTGCTGTGCTGGTACTTCGAACAGCTGAAACCAAAGGGAAACTACAGCCGTAATTTTCCACAAGGGCATGCAGCATTACTGTATGGTTAAATGGTGATGTGGTCCTCTTGGGTAAAATATTCTGGAGGAAAGAAAACTGGCTTTCTACCGATCAGGGTGTGGAATGTCGGATTCCTTAATCGGCCTTAATATTGAAGAAACTGCAAAAAGGTAGGAATTTAAGGAGATGGGACCTCGATAAACTGAAAGCAAATTTAAAAAGTTCGGTGGCAGGAGGAACAAGACTTTGGGTCAGGTGAATACAAGATTATAAGTACAAAATTAAGTAGGGGTAATGCAGGAGTAGGTTTAATAATGAATAAAAAGTATGAGTCCGAGTAAGCTACTATGAACAGCATATTGAACACATATTGTAGCCAAGACGGATATGAAGCCCTTTGCCTACCACAGTAGTACAGGTTTATATGCCAACTAGCTCCGCAGATGACAAAGAGGTTGAAGAAATGTATGGTGAGATAAAGGAAATCGTTCAGATATTGAAATGAAACGAAAATTTAACAGTCATGGGGGACTGGAATCCAGTAGTAGTAAAAGGAAGAGAAGGAAAAGTAGTAGGTGAATATGGAATGGAGGTAAGGAATGAAAGAGGAATTTTGCACAGAGCATAACTTCGGTTCAAGAATCATGAAAGAAGGTTGTATACATGGTAGAGGCCTGGAGATACGGAAAGGTTTTAGATACATTATATAATGGTAAGACAAAGATTTAGGAACCAGGTTTTAAACTGTAATACATTTCCACAATTTATTGGCTATGAGCTGTAGATTAAAATTGAAGAAACTGAAAAAAGGTAGGAATTTAAGGAGATGGGACCTGGATAAACTGAAAGAACCAGAGGTTGTAGAGAGTTTCAGGGAGAGCTTTAGGGAACGATTGACAAGAATGGAGGGAAAAATGCAGTAGAAGAAGAATGGACAGCTTTGAAGGATGAAATAGTAAAGACAGCAGAAGATAAGTAGGTAAAAAGACGAGGGTTGGTAGAAATCCTTGGGTAACAGAAGATACATTGAATTTAATTGATGACAGAAGAAAATATAAAAATGCAATAAATGAAGCAGGCAAAAAGGAATACAAACGTCTCAAAAATGAGATCGATAGGAAGTTCAAATTTGCTAAGCAAGGATGGCTATAGGACAACTGTAAGGATGTAGAGGCATATATCACTAGGGGTAAGATAGATACTGCCTACAGGAAGAGACCTTTGAAGAAAACAGAACCACTTGTATGAATATCAAGAGCTCTGATGGAAAATCAGTTCCAAGCAAAGATGGGAAAGCAGAAAGGTGGAAAGAGTACGGAGAGGGTCTATACAAGGGCGATGTACTTGAGGCAATATTATGGAAATAGGAGAGCACATGGATGAAGATGAAATGGGAGATATGATAGTGCGTGATGAGTTTGACAGAGCACTGAAAGATCTGAGTTGAAACAAGGCCCCAGAAGTAGAAAACATTCCATTACAACTACTGATAGCCTTGGGAGAGCCAGCCCTGACAAAACTCTACCATCTGGTGAGCACGATGTACGAGACAGGCGAAATACCCTCAGGCTTCAAGAGGAATATAATAATTCCCAAGAAGGTAGGTGTTGACATCTATGAAAATTATCGAAGTATTAGTTTAATAAGTCACAGGTGAAAAATACTAACACGAGTTCTATACAGACGAATGGAAAAACTGGTAGAAGCTGTCCTCGGGGAAGATCAGTTTGGATTCCGTGGAAGTGTTGGAACACGTGAGGCTATACTGACCCTACGACTTACCTTAGGTTAAGGAAAGGCGAACGTATGTTTCTAGCATATGTAGACTTAGAGAAAAGGACCTGGAAAAGCAGTTGAATGAAATGGACAGTGTCTTGAAAGGAGGATATAAGATGAACATTAAAAAAGGCAAAGCGATGATAAGGGAATGTAGTAGAATTAAATCAGGGGTTGTTGAGGGAATTAGATTAGGGAATGAGACAAAGTTGTAAATGAGTTTTGCTATTTGGGGAGCAAAATAACTGATGATGGTCGAAATACAGAGGATATAAAATGTATACTAGCAATTGCAAGGAAAGCGTTTCTGAAGAACAGAAATTTGTTAATATCGAGTATAGATTTAAGTGTCAGGAAGTCGTTTCTGAAAGTATTTGGATGGAGTATAGCCATGTATGGAAGTGAAACATGGACGATAAGTAGTTTAGAGAAGAAGAGAATATAAGCTTTCGAAGTGTGGTACTACAGAAGAATGCTGAAGATTAGATGGGTAGATCACATAACTAATGAGGACGTACTGAATAGAATTGGGAAGAAGAGGAATTTGTGGCACAACTTGACAAGAAGAAGGGATTAGTTGGTAGGACATGTTCTGAGGCATCAAGGAATCACCAATTTTGTATTGGAGGGCAACGTGGAGGGTGAAAATCGTAGAGGAAGGCCAAGAGATGAATACACTAAGCAGATTCAGAAGGATGTAGGTTGCAGTAGGTACTTGGAAATGAAGAACTTTGCATGGGATAGGGTAGCATGGAGAGCTGCATGAAACTAGTCTCTGGACTGAAGAACAAAACAACAACAACAACAACAACAACAGTTTTTAATTGATTCTTTCGTTATAGTAAGCCTGTCTGTATTATATACTATTAATCTTTGTGACTTTCTATGTTCTTAATTCGGTAGGAGTTTGCCTGATTTTGGAGAGGTACTGATCAGAATCAGATTCACTATTCGGTACTGTTTTCACATTCACAGTTTCCATTGCACTTTTTTGCAAAATAGCCACATGATCTAATTGAAATCGTCGTAACATTGGGTTAGGAGATATCCACGTTTCACCTTTTCGTGGGAGTTTCCTAAATAAGGCTGGTGTTAGTTTCTGATGAGACCTTTAACACGAGCTGATTAGCCTCATAACATTTGTGTTGGTTATTCTATGATCTGGGCAGTGTCCTACTACATTTCTAAATTTCTTTCCTCTGCGTATTTATGTACTGATGTCGAGTAATAGTAATACAATGTTCATCTTTGGAATTTTAGATATTTCAGTTTCTAAAAGACAGAAGAATTCCACTGTTTTCTTCTGGATTTTTCTCGTTGTTTTCATTTATTGTATATCTTGTTTTTGCATCTTACTGACAAGAACGATTGTGTGTCTGAGGTGGATCTAAATTCTGTAACTATTCTAATTACGTTTTTATGAACACAGAAAGCTGTACCCCATAATGGCATCGGATTCGTAATTTTTATTGCTGGTTTGCCTTTGAAGATTTTGTAGCTACAAGAATCTACTACATTTTCTTCCAGGAACCTTTGTTTCTTGAATTGCTAAAATCTGAATTTGTTGTTTTTAAGCATTTCCAGTTCTTTTTCTTTGCCGTTCTTGATTAGAGAATTCGTTTTTCCGTGAACAGACTGTTTATCACGATGAAGTATGAATGGCATCTCTATTTCGGCCCTGATAAGTGAGCAGCATCATGGAGGGTTTCAATGGGAAACTGCGTGACACAACTGTAGTTGTTTCTTAAAAACTGGAAACGTACATACGCCTGTAACAGTATACTTAAGACCCATCTGACGCACCAGGAGTCGGCGTTCAGCGTAGTTCCGTACACAGAGCTGACAGCTGGCCCTGTGTCTGCGTGGCTACGTGAGGTTTCCTACCGTGAGGTTTCCTACAAGGGTGCAGCAGGTAGCGAAGCTGTCCCGAGCAACCGGTTCCGTAACGAGGTGTTTGCGAACTGAGCCTTCTCCCCCACTGCTTGTCTACCCCAGTCGCTCACCCTCAGTGCAGGTGTAGTCACCGTTTCTCAGACAGTGTCGCCGTCGATAGCTTTCATTCCGTGCGTTTTCCTCTACGACTTCTGTTCTACGCAGCGTACACGATGGAAGTGATAACAACAACTAAAGGGAGGCCGTGTCTTATCATGGATAGTCATCGCTACCGTATTCATAGGAAAAATGAAGAATATACGAACTGGATGTGCGTCAACTATGAACGGAGTAGGTGCAAAAGGTCGTTTAAAAATTGGAAATGGTGAAATTGTTGCTCAACTGCAACATTCTTGTCCACCTGACAAAACAGATGTGGAGATAAAGAAAAGACTACATAATTGCAGAAAAAGATTTCTTGAAGAAAAGGCAGTGCCTGTAGCCCAAATTTTTAAGCAGGAATTTCAAGATTTGCAAGATAAAGGGTTAGAATTCGTGTGCAAATATTCCGAATTATGACAGCTCCAAGACTCAATTGTGTAAGGCGAGAAGAGGAGCTATTGGGACAACCCTGGCTCTAGTTCGGAAATTCACTTTAGCGAAGACCTTTTGAAATTAACGGAAGGTAATAGTTTTTTGAACATTGATGATGGTTCTGTTCCAGGCAAGAGACTTCTAGTATTTGCTTGTGAAGAAGCAGAGAAAATCCTTTGTGACAATGGAACTGTGCTTATAGATGGGACATTTGACAGCTGTTCGAAACAGTTCAAACAATTGTACACAATCCATGTCGACATCGGAAGTGCAGAAGAGGCAACTAAGATATTTCGTCTTTTATTCGCTTTGCTGCCAGACAAAAGTCAAAATTTATACGAAAGACTTTTTTCTGGACTGAAATCTAAGATGCCTGGATGGTCACCAAAAACTGCAGTGCTAGATTTTGAAATGGCTACAATTAAAGCAATGAATTCAGTGTTCCGTGAAACTCCACTTTCCAGTTGTAATTTTCACTTTAACCAGTGTCTGTGGAAAAAGATACAGGAACTGGGATTAACGGAAGACCACAGGGACAGGGAGCAAGTCCGATTGTTTTGACGCATGTGTGCTGGAATGGCACATCTTCCACTTAACACTGTCGATGAAGCATGGATCTTAATAATGGAGCAAATGCCCAGTGGAGAGAAGATCACAGCATTTGCAGACTATATGGTTGATCAGTGGATGGAAAATCCTAATATATCTATTGAAATGTGGAATGTTTATAATCAACGACACAGAACGACGAATGCTGTCAAAGGTTGACATAGAAAACTGAACTCCTCAATAAATCAGAAACATCCAAATGTATACTTTCTGGTTCAGAAGCTGAAGAAGGAGGCAGCGAATGCTATTTTTGAAATTAAAAAAGATTCCATTGGCCTACCTCTTGAAAAAAGAAATAAAATGTACATAGATCTTGACAAAAGATTAAAAGACATTATGAAAACATATGAAGACTCTGGACATTTAAAAAGGCGTTTAAAATCTCTGGCTTTTTTACAAAAAATTGAATAAGAAATTACGATTGATAAGAAAAAAAGGTCTTTAATTTGCTACTGTAATTCTGAACAACAATAACAACAAAAACAAGGAGAAATAAATAAAAAGAAATAAAATGAAAAAACAAACATTTAAACATGCCTATGTACTACGTGCATAGCCAGTCCTAAGCCTGGATAAAATGTGAAGGGATGTTCTTATTTTCATGTCAGTCGGAAAGTTCACTGTTACGATATTTATTTGTAGTCGGAAATACGAGCGTCACCACGGAGGGGGTCTAGAGACTCGAAAAGTTGGATGATAAAAAATTTACCGTGATGTTCTGTGTGAAAAATTATGGAGCTTGCTGTGGGCCTTAAAAAAATTGTTGTTTCAAAACGGTATGTGTAAATAAAGCACACAGCAAACACGAACATATTTGCCTTTATTGTGCTCCAACAGGAGCCTTTTTCAGCTGATCATTATGTAGTTTGAAAGGTGGCTACACTGAGCCACAGCGCCAGAGAGTATTGTTCCGCCGCCTCCACTGGCAGTGCTTATTGAGAGTTAGCGGCAAGCAGTTCTTACCGAGAAGTTGTGGTGGGCACTGCTTGTCGTGAAGCCAGAGTGAGATGTGGTAGTGGAGAGTGTTGTTCCATGTTTTATGCAGTGGTTTGATGGGAGAGATAGCAGATGTTGTTCCAATGGAGATATTATAATGGTCAGAGTGCATTTCGTCAATATATATGGAGGTATTTTCTTTAATTCTTTTATTCTTTCAGTGACCTGAATAATGTGTCATTACAGGTTCAGTCAACAAAGCATCTGGCGTGTGTTCTTGTATTAGAGTGTAATTTTGGTTTTCTTGCACAATTATAGTATTTCTAATTTTCTTTTATCACGTCAGTATAAATGGTATTTAAAATTTCTTGTCTTGTAGAAGAAGAACCGTGCCAGATGTGCGTTGAGTCATACTACCACATACAGAACAGCTACACTTGTGCTTTGTTGGTTTCGTAGGTTTTATAGTTGCTGGGGACTTAATTAATTAATTGTATTAACTGAAATTTTCATTTCATTCTTGTTGTTGTTCTATGCAGTCAGATTGCGTACTAATACTAGTCAGGGCCAGCCGTTTACGAGACTTGCGTAATCGGACATACAGCTAAAAAAAAATATATTTTCATTAATATTTAAACTAAGCCCCCATGCACGTGGCGACCGCTGCTTCGGATCGTCCCTTGGAATCTTCTGATTGTAAAAGTAGTAGACAGTAGTATTGTTGCAGTAATTTGTAGAGTAGTAATTGTAGTCTAGATTGCATGTGTAGATTTGGTAATTGTCACTCTTCTAATGGTATTTCACAATTTAATTTTGTTGTCTTGTATACACGTTTGACGATTTAGTGCAATTATTTCAATTGTTTGTCAATCGTGTTTGAAGGAAACATTTCGTGTGAATGGTATTGTTGGAGATAAAGTGTCATTGTGTGCAATTATCATATAGTGACGAGTTTTGTATATTTTGTAAATGATTACGCGATCAATGAAAAAGGCAAAAATGATGAATAGTGAGAATAACGAAATTGTTAACATGGCGAACTCGCCAACACAGGAGAACAGTGTGATGGATAAGGAAGTGGAAAACAATGTAATAAGTCGGGAAGATAGTCCGGAACCATTTCAAAATTTTTCTCAATCAGAAAATTCACAGAATACGAGATTAACGATAGAAGATTGTGGAATAGTATCGAACACAGATAGCTTTATGGCTATGCAGAAGGAAGTTAGTTTTGTGGGAAATGTTAGGGGCGAAAAGAATTTCGAGCAACTTAACACGGAGCAGTTGATGAGTGCAATATTAAATTTGGGATCTCGGTTAGAATCACAAATAGGAACAATTCAAACTGAGATAGACACAATTAAAACTGATATGGGAACAATGCAAACTCAGTTTAGATCTGAATTAAAAACAGATAGGGAAACAATGGAAACACGGTTAGACTCATTGGGATCACAGTTAGGATCTGAATTTAAAACAGAGATTGGAACTTTGGAAACACGGTTAGACTCACGAATAGGGACATGTTTCAAAAACATGAAAGATGAATTAAAGAAAGAAATTCGAGAAGAAGTACAACCGATTTTGAATGCTCACAATAATAGATTAGTTGCAGTACAGATTAGACAAAGGGAACAGGATAGAGAACAGGAAGAAAGAGATCGCGTGATAGTACAGAAATTTTCAGAGTTAAATTTACAACGTGCAAAAGATAAGGAAGAAATATTTGAGAGAATCGAGGAGTCCGTACCAAATGACAGACTAAATAACCTAACACAACAGTATGAACAGTTAACTACTAAATGCCTTAATACTGAAACCAGAGTCGCGACACTTACAGAAGACGTAAATAAACAGAAAGAACAAATTGGTGACTTATCGGAAAGAGTGGAGGAGATTTCAGATAAATTGACAAATCTTAGTTTAAATGGGGACAGAGATTCAGATGACACAGCTCCATTGCCATTTTCAGAAACCGAAGAGTACCAGAGCATAAGTAAACATGTTGAAGATCAGGGGAAATTTAATGAACGCGTGAAAAGGGAATTTGAGGCATTAAAAAAGCAAGTCAAACAAATTGAAGGCGAAATCGTAGGAAAAGACTGCAAAAGAAATTTAGAATCACAGATACCAGAGGGGTTTGAAGAAAATAATTTGTTTCATTTACGGGATGCAACAAGAGAGCGCCAGGCGCGCGAACTTGACAATAGTCGACATTCGGACTGGAACAGACGCGGTAGGTCTTTGTCGCCACGAGGCGAAAACTTTGACTATAAACACTTTTTGACTGTTCGGAAATTTAAGATCTTCCGCAATTCTAAGAATGACATACATCCATGTGCATGGTTAGATCAATTTATGTACGCACTTCCACCAAACTGGCCACTAAGTCACAAACTGGAATTTATGTGTGGATATTTAGAAAACGAACCGGCGACGCGGATGCGCGCACTCATTAGAGATTGTAATAATCTGAATGATTTTTATGATGCATTTCTATCGGCATACTGGTCCGAAAACACACAAGACAGAGTCAAACATAGTCTGATTATGCAGCGTAATTTTAAACAGTCTGAGTTCCGCACGCCGGCAGAATACTTTGAAGACATGATTCGAAAGAATCAGTTCCTTTCCAACCCTTACAGCCCGACTGAATTAATTCGCATTTGTTTAACTAAGCTGCCACAATCCATAAGACAAATTGCTTTAGCCAGAAGATGTAAAGACGACATTGAGACTTTTAAGACTTTGTTGCAAGAACTTGAGTATAACAACGACGATGGGACTTCCTGTAATTTTTTCAGTAACAGTAATTACAATAGATTTTCAGAGAAAAGGGATAGTGATCGGAACGGGCGTTATATGGGTAATGTTGAGAATGACAGACGTAACAGACAGGACAATAGATACCAGCCCTATGACAATAACAGACGTTCTAACAGAAATTACACAGACAATTATAATAACGGTAATTCGTACCGGAATGATCAATCATACGGAAACAGTAATCGGTATTATCAAGACAGAAATTATTCAAACAGTAATAGAAATTCTTACTACAGAAATAATCAGGGTAGTAGATACAACAATAATTTCAGAAGTGACAGTCGAAATTACACAAGAAGTAGCTATGCAGACAGACAGGAAAACAGAAATTTTAATAACAGACACAACCAAGAATTTGTATCCAACAGACAGGAGGGACCTAATGGGCATCCTCCACGTGACAGAACTTCAGAGAGACAAGTGCAAATCGTAGAAATGGATCCGCGAAATGACGCGAATAATCAAAGACGTGACGCAAACAATCGACAATGACTAGCAGCTTCGGCTTCTGGCAGCAATATAGACGGTTCAGAAAGTAATGACACTACGGCTTTACACTACGTACGCCTGGAAGACATGAGAGACATTTTGTTAGACGAAAAGGAAAATAATGTAGACGCATTTTTACATCCTGTTATTGAAGTATGTGTGGGTAAGAATAAGTTCACTGCAGTTTTAGATTCTGGGAGCCCATTGAATGTCATTAGTGAATCAGTTTTTCGTATATGTGAAAGAACTATTGCCTGTCCTGTGTTACCTATTTCTAAAACTACAATTCGAGGAGCGATTTCTGGAAAAGGTGTAGAAGTTAAACAACAGACCAACCTAAATTTCAATTGTCAAGGATACGAATTTTCTGCTAATTTTATTATTGTTCCATTACTCAGTACACAAATTATATTAGGTATGAAGTTTCTTAACGCACATAAGGCAATTTTGAACTTTAAAGAAGGAAGTGCGAATTTGACTGTTGCCGGAATGCCGAAATGTTTGAAATTTTTCGAGTGTTCAACAAGATCTGAGTCAGATACAAAATGTTTAAGGTTTCTTACTTCTGATGTTTTCGTTGAGCATTATGACGACAATGTGTTTATTCATGACAATGACAATAGATACAGAGACGCGATGGATGATATAATTAATAGCGAAGAACTAATTAATGAAAAGGTTAAGAAAGCTGAAGTGCCAGATGAGGTTGCAAGAGAAGAGCTGCACCACATTTTGACGTCACATGCTACAGTATTTAGTCATCATACAGGAACTATACAAGGCTTACAATATTTATTTAAAGTAAAAGAACACACACCATTTCGCGGGAGAACGTACGCTATTCCTTTGGCTTACAGAGACAAGGTTAAGAATGAACTTCAGTACATGTTAGATCAGGGCATTATTGAGCCTGCAGTCAGTCCTTATACCAGCCCATTACACGTTGTTCTTAAAAAAGATGGGTCGATTCGTTTGGTTCTGGATTCCAGACAGATAAATAATATCATCATTCCTGAAACTGACCGTCCACAAAATTTAGATGAACTTCTTCAACATTTTCATGGAATTAAAGTTTTATCCACGATTGATATGCGCGCAAGTTTTTGGCAAATAGAACTCCACCCTGATTGTAGAAAATATACTGCCTTTTTAGCCTTTGGTAACTGTTACCAGTTTCGGAAATTACCGTTTGGACTTACTGTATCTTCAGCAGCATTCATTCGTAGTTTAAACGAAATTTTACCTATTTATCTTCGTGACAATATTACTTCATATGTTGACGACATTCTTATTGCTAAACATTCTTGGAGTGAGCACAACAAAATTTTGGATTCATTATTACGTATCTTTGCAAGAGTTGGCATTACAGTGAACTTGGAAAAATCCGAATTTGGTCGTTCTCAGGTGAAATTTCTCGGTCACATTATTTCTACAGAAGGTATTCTTCCTGATCCAGAAAAAACTAGACGCTATTCGTAATTATGCTGTTCCTACCACAAAACGTGATGTTCGTAGTTTTCTTGGTGTCTGTAATTTTCTTAGACGCTTTGTTAAATTGGACGATTTGGCCACACCTCGTTTATGTGAACTACCTGGAAAGAAATCTAATTGGTGTTGGGATGAGGAAGCTCAGTCAGAATTTGAACAACTTCGTGATGCTTTAGTTGCTGCTCCACTTCTTTCACACCCGGATTTACCTAAAGATTTTTGTTTGGCGACGGATTCATCATACAAAGGCCTAGGTGCACATTTATTTCAAGAGATAGAAGAAAACGGCGTTGTAGTACAGAAAACTATTGCATTTGGAAGTCGTGTTCTCTCTAAATCAGAAAAGAATTATTCGATTACGGAACTTGAAGCTTTGGCTGTTGTTTGGGCTTTTACAAAATTTCGCACATTTTTGTTTGGCAGACATACTAAGGTTTACACCGATCATCGAGCTCTGGAATTTCTTATGTCGACAAAATTAACTCATGGCAGATTGTCACGATGGGCGTTGTACCTACAGGAATTTGACTTTAGTATTGTTTACATACAGGGTTCTTCAAATAATGTTGCTGATGCTTTATCACGTGCACCTATGGGTTTGAAACAAAGTGCTGAAGAGGACTGCAAGGAAAACAATTATTGTTTGATGTATATTCAAGGTGTTGCGTTTGAGAACTTTATTTCGTCTTCGCTCCAGGACATCGCTAAGGAGCAAAATAAGGATCCAATCTGGAAGGACATTAAGGAGAAGTGGAGGAGAAAGGAAAGCGTAGCGATTAGGCAGCATTATTTAGTTCGCAACGACATTCTTTTTAAACGAAAATCGGTCGACAACTCTGTTTGGTTAGTTTGTATTCCTGATGAGTGGGTCAATAAATTGATTTGGTACACACATTTCAGTTATGCACACTTTGTTCCCAGAAAATGCTTTCATAAGTTACGAGAAAATTGCTACTTCAATAATATGGAAAAACGTACTCGATTTGTTCTTGCCAAATGCAAATTATGTCAAAAGGCTAAGCCGCCAACGGTTTCTCACAGAGCACCGTTGTTTCCTATCATTCCAGCGAAATTAAAGGACATGGCTGCAGTTGATTTGTTCGGTCCAATGGTTCGTTCTACTAATGGTTTTGCGTACATTTTCGTAGCAGTGGAGTTGACATCAAAATATGTGTGTTTTACACCGTTACGCAAAGCAACAGCTCGTTCAGTATCTAACGCTTTCATCAAACATTTTCTTAAAGAAGTGGGTCATGTTGATAAGGTTATATCAGATAATGGATCACAGTTTCGTTCTAAAATTTGGCTTCGTACTCTACGGCGTCGTAAAATTAAACCAATTTTCATTTCACTTTTTCACCCCCAATCTAACGCTTCAGAGAGATGGATGAAGGAAATCAATAAATTGTGTCGTCTTTATTGTCATCAGAATCACAGAACGTGGGATCAGTATCTTCATATTTTAAAAACATTCTGAATGAACTTCCTAATGACTCAACTTCTTTACCGCATATACTGATATTAAAAAAAAAAGCACCGACAAATCGCGTTTCTGAAATCGTTCCTTTTCCGCCTTCACGGAAACTGCGGCATTCTGAAGTTGTGAATCTGGCTCTACAAAATATTGCATCTGCGGCTGCTAGAAGAGTGAAATCAGCAAAGCGTCCTGGTCATTTAAAAATCTTGTCAGTTGGTCAGAAGGTGTTAATACATCTCACCGTCTGTCTCACAAAGGAAAGGGCTTGTGTCGCAAATTTTTTCTGCTTTATAACGGTCCATATAGAATTCGCAAAATTATACATGATAACACTGTTGAAGTAGAAACTCTTAAATCTCGACGCTCTAAGGGAATACATCATATATCAAACGTCAAAATTTTTGTAGAATGACATACTTGTGAGAAACGAACAGCTACATGTAAACATGCGGAGAGTACAAGGATACCTCGCTGTGTTTTGGCGGCGGCACATACTCAAAGCAACAGTGAAGTCTGCGCGCCGCACAAGGCAGTCGTTGACCGCAAACAATTGCTTCCTACGTCACGCGCCTACAGCTGATCGAGTGCGCAGTGCGAATGCACTGACAGCCGTAAACAAATACACAGTCTAATTTCTCCGACTAAATTCAGTATAAAGCTATAGTGACTTGATGAATTCTGTTATTAACATTCAGTATTTTTCAGGATACGGTTCTATAAAATATTTAAAAACTTCAGGTAAATTCTGTGCGTGTCCGACGTTAAGACGACTTGCTACCGAGAAAATTTCAGGAAAAATGTCATTTCGAAGAAGAAAGTAATAAACTAAAAAGGTAAATATTAATTGAGTTTATTTTTCAGGTAACATATTTCCACTTAGGTACGTACTTTAGACATAATTGCTGCTCGAGATTACGTGATTCATACTTTGTACTAATTTCATGTTCTATGAATTTACTTGTGAAGCGACGTGCTTGCGTACGTTAACTGATTTTGACAATGATTATTAATGAACTGGGTTGTAACTTGTGTATATTATGCATCGCTTGACTGCACTGCTTTTTCACTGATGTCATATTTTTTTTATTATGTGCCTGCTGTGCTTATTTATTTAAATTATAATTGTCACCTGATTAATTGTGCTGATGTGGTTAGGTATGTAAGTTATACTTTGTGATTTATCTGCTTGCGCCTTCATGTTTACTTATTAAGATACGATGCTAATGACCTGTTTAGTATGTAAGATATATGTTTACTGCTATGCGTATGGATTGCACATTTACACATTTCTACTTGTTGTCATAACTATACTTTAATTTGGTATATAGCAATGCTGATGTACAGTGTACGGACATGGAGTGTGGGTTACGCTGTGGTGTGGGTTACGGATTGTTCGCTTGGGAAGCCTCGTTATAGAAATTGTGCTGCATCCACTTGTTGACATTCTGTTCACTACTGGTATATTTACTCGCTGTTGCTTGTTTTGCTTACGCTCAGTGCTTTATATTTTAACATAAGAAAATGAACTGCAGTAATACGATGAGCGACTTTAGTACAAGAAACATCATAGAATTCACATGAGCTGGAGGTTTTATGAAAGCTGTATAAATGTATGCCAATAGGAAGGAAGCTAACGACATGACATACCAGCACAGTTATTACACTGCATTTTTCGTGAGCAATTGAAATAGGAAGTGACACTTGACACAAGAAATACTCCACATGTTTGCTTCTGTTTGCCATAATTCTTGAAGTGGTGTACACACTGTGAAATATTAGGATCATTCTCACTCAGTAATCGTACTTAATTACTGAGAGTTATTCGAACTAAGTCTGTTAGAGGTCATGTATGCATTCTTTGTTTATAATTCATAATGAGTAGAAGATTTTGGTCAGATGGATTACACAGAGTTGTGTGTTGACAGTGTGTCTTCAGATTGTATAGGATAATGAGGTTTGCATTAGGATTTTATCTGTACGTGTTCGAGGAGACTGACTAGAGGAAAGAGTTGTTATGGAAGTGAAATGATACTGGCAATAAGGTTTATATGTATCGACGTATTGAAGAGGTATTATGGAGGTATTGAGATTATATGAAGTTGATTGGAGTTATGGTGTATAAGAGGTAAAATAAGTGAGGTGCATATTTTTTTTTTTTTTTTTTTTTTTTTTTGTTGGTCTATATGGAACAAGGAGGATGAAGATAGCAGACTAGAACACTAAAGTGGAAGGAAGATTGTCTACACACACTTTGTTAAATCACTAAGCGGTATGTACTTTTTTTTTGGAGAGAGGAAGTTGCATATCTTGGCACACTGACAGTTGTTCAGCAACCGTACATTTTGATCTGGCTTGGCAAACATTGGTCTTGACATGATGACTATGACGTTGACTTAACTATTATTGACTGTTATACATTGCTGTCACTACTACTTGATACACATGATGAACATGAAATTTTGACAGAAGTGGACTCACACAGTTAACACTATTCAATTACACAGTAGTACTTAATGTGGATGAAAGATGAGTGAGTGTGTTTTGTGTGTTTTCCTTTCCTAATCCTACCCACCTATCTCCTAAATATTATTTTATTTGTTTGTAGTGGCTTGCACTGACACCCATAAATATTATAGGTTTACTGATGTTTGTGTATTTGTAATAGTAATATGACAATTATCTGATTCAATTTGTGTGTTTGTTATGATTTGTATGTTTAGTGTAAGAGCATTGTAAAAGCATTTGTATGTGCATTCAAACTATTGTTCATGCTTGAACTGTCTGATTAGTGACGGTGAAATTATGGACTGTTACTTGTACTTTTTCTACATGATTGGTGCCACTAGGACATGTTTAATTTCTGCTAATGAACAGTGTGATCAGTGATAGTTGTTTAATTTCTGCTGATGAACTGTATGATTAGTGATGGTGAAATTATGGACTGTTACTTGTACTTTTTCTACATGATGGGTGTCATTGATGGACTGCTTCTACTGAAATGATGTCACCTGTTGGAGTCTGCACCTGTTCCACAATGCTGGGTGCCACTGATGGACTGCTTCTACTGAAATGAAGTCACTTCTTGGTGTCTGTACCTGCTCAACATTGCTGGGTGCCACTGAAGGACTGCTTCTACTGAAATGATGTCACTTGTTGCTGTCTGCACCTGTTCAACATTACTGGGTGCCACTGATGGAACTGCTTCTACTGACATAATGTCACTTGATGGTGTCTGCACCTGCTCAACATTGCTGGGTGCCATTGATGGACTGCTTCTACTGAAATGATGTCACCTGTTGGAGTCTGAACCTACTCCACAATGCTGGGTGCCACTGATGGACTGCTTCTACTGAAATGATGTCGCCTGTTGGAGTCTGCACCTGTTCCACAATGCTGGGTGTCACTGATGGACTGCTTCTACTGAAATGATGTCACCTGTTGGAGTCTGCACCTACTCAACATTACTGGGTGCCACTGATTGACTGCTTCTACTGAAATGATGTCACCTGTTGGAGTCTGCACCTGTTCCACAATGCTGGGTGCCACTGATGGACTGCTTCTACTGAAATGATGTCACCTGTTGGAGTCTGCACCTACTCAACATTACTGGGTGCCACTGATTGACTGCTTCTACTGAAATGATGTCACCTGTTGGAGTCTGCACCTACTCAACATTACTGGGTGCCACTGATTGACTGCTTCTACTGAAATGATGTCACCTGTTGGAGTCTGCACCTGTTCCACAATGCTGGGTGCCACTGATGGACTGCTTCTACTGAAATGAAGTCACTTCTTGGTGTCTGTACCTGCTCAACATTGCTGGGTGCCACTGAAGGACTGCTTCTACTGAAATGATGTCACTTGTTGCTGTCTGCACCTGTTCAACATTACTGGGTGCCACTGATGGAACTGCTTCTACTGACATAATGTCACTTGATGGTGTCTGCACCTGCTCAACATTGCTGGGTGCCATTGATGGACTGCTTCTACTGAAATGATGTCACCTGTTGGAGTCTGAACCTACTCCACAATGCTGGGTGCCACTGATGGACTGCTTCTACTGAAATGATGTCGCCTGTTGGAGTCTGCACCTGTTCCACAATGCTGGGTGTCACTGATGGACTGCTTCTACTGAAATGATGTCACCTGTTGGAGTCTGCACCTACTCAACATTACTGGGTGCCACTGATTGACTGCTTCTACTGAAATGATGTCACCTGTTGGAGTCTGCACCTGTTCCACAATGCTGGGTGCCACTGATGGACTGCTTCTACTGAAATGATGTCACCTGTTGGAGTCTGCACCTACTCAACATTACTGGGTGCCACTGATTGACTGCTTCTACTGAAATGATGTCACCTGTTGGAGTCTGCACCTACTCAACATTACTGGGTGCCACTGATTGACTGCTTCTACTGAAATGATGTCACCTGTTGGAGTCTGCACCTGTTCCACAATGCTGGGTGCCACTGATGGACTGCTTCTATTGAAATGATGTCACCTGTTGGAGTCTGCACCTACTCAACATTACTGGGTGCCACTGATTGACTGCTTCTACTGAAATGATGTCACCTGTTGGAGTCTGCACCTGTTCCACAATGCTGGGTGCCACTGATGGACTGCTTCTACTGAAATGATGTCACCTGTTGGAGTCTGCACCTACTCAACATTACTGGGTGCCACTGATTGACTGCTTCTACTGAAATGATGTCACCTGTTGGAGTCTGCACCTGTTCCACAATGCTGGGTGCCACTGATGGACTGCTTCTACTGAAATGATGTCACCTGTTGGAGTCTGCACCTACTCAACATTACTGGGTGCCACTGATTGACTGCTTCTACTGAAATGATGTCACCTGTTGGAGTCTGCACCTGTTCCACAATGCTGGGTGCCACTGATGGACTGCTTCTGCTGAAATGATGTCACTTGTTGGAGTCTGCACCTACTCAACATTACTGGGTGCCACTGATTGACTGCTTCTACTGAAATGATGTCACCTGTTGGAGTCTGCACCTGTTCCACAATGCTGGGTGCCACTGATGGACTGCTTCTACTGAAATGATGTCACCTGTTGGAGTCTGCACCTACTCAACATTACTGGGTGCCACTGATTGACTGCTTCTACTGAAATGATGTCACCTGTTGGAGTCTGCACCTACTCAACATTACTGGGTGCCACTGATTGACTGCTTCTACTGAAATGATGTCACCTGTTGGAGTCTGCACCTGTTCCACAATGCTGGGTGCCACTGATTGACTGCTTCTACTGAAATGATGTCACCTGTTGGAGTCTGCACCTGTTCCACAATGCTGGGTGCCACTGATGGACTGCTTCTACTGAAATTTTGTCACCTGTTGGAGTCTGCACCTACTCAACATTACTGGGTGCCACTGATTGACTGCTTCTACTGAAATGATGTCACCTGTTGGAGTCTGCACCTGTTCCACAATGCTGGGTGCCACTGATGGACTGCTTCTACTGAAATGATGTCACTTGTTGGAGTCTGCACCTACTCAACATTACTGGGTGCCACTGATTGACTGCTTCTACTGAAATGATGTCACCTGTTGGAGTCTGCACCTACTCAACATTACTGGGTGCCACTGATTGACTGCTTCTACTGAAATGATGTCACCTGTTGGAGTCTGCACCTGTTCCACAATGCTGGGTGCCACTGATTGACTGCTTCTACTGAAATGATGTCACCTGTTGGATTCTGCACCTGTTCCACAATGCTGGGTGCCACTGATGGACTGCTTCTACTGAAATGATGTCACCTGTTGGAGTCTGCACCTACTCAACATTACTGGGTGCCACTGATTGACTGCTTCTACTGAAATGATGTCACCTGTTGGAGTCTGCACCTGTTCCACAATGCTGGGTGCCACTGATGGACTGCTTCTACTGAAATGATGTCACTTGTTGGAGTCTGCACCTACTCAACATTACTGGGTGCCACTGATTGACTGCTTCTACTGAAATGATGTCACCTGTTTGAGTCTGCACCTACTCAACGTTACTGGGTGCCACTGATTGACTGCTTCTACTGAAATGATGTCACCTGTTGGAGTCTGCACCTGTTCCACAATGCTGGGTGCCACTGATTGACTGCTTCTACTGAAATGATGTCACCTGTTGGAGTCTGCACCTGTTCCACAATGCTGGGTGCCACTGTGGGACTGCTTCTACTGAAATGATGTCACCTGTTGGAGTCTGCACCTACTCAACATTACTGGGTGCCACTGATTGACTGCTTCTACTGAAATGATGTCACCTGTTGGAGTCTGCACCTGTTCCACAATGCTGGGTGCCACTGATGGACTGCTTCTACTGAAATGATGTCACCTGTTGGAGTCTGCACCTACTCAACATTACTGGGTGCCACTGATTGACTGCTTCTACTGAAATGATGTCACCTGTTGGAGTCTGCACCTACTCAACATTACTGGGTGCCACTGATTGACTGCTTCTACTGAAATGATGTCACCTGTTGGAGTCTGCACCTGTTCCACAATGCTGGGTGCCACTGATGGACTGCTTCTATTGAAATGATGTCACCTGTTGGAGTCTGCACCTACTCAACATTACTGGGTGCCACTGATTGACTGCTTCTACTGAAATGATGTCACCTGTTGGAGTCTGCACCTGTTCCACAATGCTGGGTGCCACTGATGGACTGCTTCTACTGAAATGATGTCACCTGTTGGAGTCTGCACCTACTCAACATTACTGGGTGCCACTGATTGACTGCTTCTACTGAAATGATGTCACCTGTTGGAGTCTGCACCTACTCAACATTACTGGGTGCCACTGATTGACTGCTTCTACTGAAATGATGTCACCTGTTGGAGTCTGCACCTGTTCCACAATGCTGGGTGCCACTGATGGACTGCTTCTATTGAAATGATGTCACCTGTTGGAGTCTGCACCTACTCAACATTACTGGGTGCCACTGATTGACTGCTTCTACTGAAATGATGTCACCTGTTGGAGTCTGCACCTACTCAACATTACTGGGTGCCACTGATTGACTGCTTCTACTGAAATGATGTCACCTGTTGGAGTCTGCACCTGTTCCACAATGCTGGGTGCCACTGATGGACTGCTTCTACTGAAATGATGTCACCTGTTGGAGTCTGCACCTACTCAACATTACTGGGTGCCACTGATTGACTGCTTCTACTGAAATGATGTCACCTGTTGGAGTCTGCACCTGTTCCACAATGCTGGGTGCCACTGATGGACTGCTTCTACTGAAATGATGTCACCTGTTGGAGTCTGCACCTACTCAACATTACTGGGTGCCACTGATTGACTGCTTCTACTGAAATGATGTCACCTGTTGGAGTCTGCACCTACTCAACATTACTGGGTGCCACTGATTGACTGCTTCTACTGAAATGATGTCACCTGTTGGAGTCTGCACCTGTTCCACAATGCTGGGTGCCACTGATGGACTGCTTCTATTGAAATGATGTCACCTGTTGGAGTCTGCACCTACTCAACATTACTGGGTGCCACTGATTGACTGCTTCTACTGAAATGATGTCACCTGTTGGAGTCTGCACCTGTTCCACAATGCTGGGTGCCACTGATGGACTGCTTCTATTGAAATGATGTCACCTGTTGGAGTCTGCACCTGTTCCACAATGCTGGGTGCCACTGATGGACTGCTTCTACTGAAATGATGTCACTTGTTGGAGTCTGCACCTACTCAACATTGCTGGGTGCTACTGCTGAAACTGTCAACCACTTGTTGTGTAAACATTTTATGTGAATATTTGTATAAACTGATTTTTTGTGTATTACTGTTTGTGAAAAGTTATGAGACTCTTACCTGTACATATTCGTCATTGCTGACGCTATTGTTTGTTCTGTTTAACCACATAATACTTGTGTAAACTATTATGTAAAGTCACATCTATGAAAGAATTTGTATTGTATTGCTTAGTGTATTTTATATATTAGGCTATTGAAAGGTCAGTGCAAAGCCAAAATTTTATCTAGTTATATGATATTTACGTATTAATATTATCTTATATTTTTGTCTGTATTTTTTTTGACGAATTTGGTGGTATTTTCACCACCAATGCTGGCAAAAATACCATCAAATTCTAGCCAGTGGAGGAAGGGCATATGAAAGGTGGCTACACTGAGCCACAGCGCCAGAGAGTATTGTTCCGCCGCCTCTACTGGCAGTGCTTATTGAGAGTTAGCGGCAAGCAGTTCTTACCGAGAAGTTGTGGTGGACACTGCTTGTCGTGAAGCCAGAGTGAGATGTGGTAGTGGAGAGTGTTGTTCCATGTTTTATGCAGTGGTTTGATGGGAGAGATAGCAGATGTTGTTCTAATGGAGATATTGTAATGGTCAGAGTGCATTTCGTCAATATATATGGAGGTATTTTCTTTAATTCTTTTATTCCTTCAGTGACCTGAATAATGTGTCATTACAGGTTCAGTCAACAAAGCATCTGGCGTGTGTTCTCGTATTAGAGTGTAATTTTGGTTTTCTTGCACAATTATAGTATTTCTAATTTTCTTTTATCACGTCAGTATAAATGGTATTTAAAATTTCTTGTCTTGTAGAAGAAGAACCGTGCCAGATGTGCGTTGAGTCATACTACCACATACAGAACAGCTACACTTGTGCTTTGTTGGTTTCGTAGGTTTTATAGTTGCTGGGGACTTAATTAATTAATTGTATTAACTGAAATTTTCATTTCATTCTTGTTGTTGTTCTATGCAGTCAGATTGCGTACTAATACCAGTCAGGGCCAGCCGTTTACGAGACTTGCGTAATCGGACATACAGCTACAAAAAAATATATTTTCATTAATATTTAAACTAAGCCCCCATGCAAGTTCATTTTATAATGATGAAATTCCAACTAGATGAATTTTGGTGGAGTCATCTGTATTCAGCAACGAATTTTATCGTATGTAGACATCAAGAACAACATTCTAGTTATCGAGACTTTAAACGCCTCATCGAACCATAGGAAAATATTCTCTAATTTCTCTCAGATGAACACGCCCATTGTAAATCTTTATCTAATTACTAACAGAAACCCGGCGTTGCCCAGATATTTATTCATCCCAGTTTTATGTCAGTTCATCCCCTCTTCCCTCATCTCTCTTGTGCAGTTAGTCCTGCCTCGTCTGTCTATCCACCTCCTCCTTCCGCCCATCCGTCTCCCTTTGCATCTCCTCCATCTGCCCCCTCTCTCACAACACTTCCTCCTCCTCTCCATCTCCTCTCCTTTTCCATCCATCTTCCCGTCTCTGTCCACCTCCTCTTCCGCTTTTTCTAATAGGACATCGACTTCACAATAACACCCCTAATTTATGTATTTGTTACAGTGTTCCATCAGTCATTCACCACCTTCCCCCTTTCTCTGTTTCCCTGCTGCTCCCTCTCTCTTTTAATCTGCTTCTCTCACTTCTCTGGATGCACCAGCTCCCCCCTCCCCGCCCCCATCACGTTCTCCTCACTCTGTATATCTCCTCCTCCGCCTGTCATGCCATCTCCTCTTTCCCTGTCTATGAAAAAATACGTATATCTGCCAACTTTCATGCTGATTGACGAAACGATGTTGAATTTATTTAAAGGTAGGCCAACCCTCCGCCACCCAGCATACGTTGGGTTTTATAAATGCCTTCACCACGAAAACATACTTACATGAGCCAACTCCCAAGCCGATCAGTCAAACGGTGTGTAATTATGTTGTAAGGTACCCTCCATCCACAATACACCGTATGAAATTTCACGTAGACGGTGAGGTTCCCCTTGTTTTCAAGATCAAATGTACAAAATTTCATCAAGATCGGAGCAACACTGTGGTTTTTGTTGAAATCCGTAAGTAAAGTACTGCACTGAACGAAATTTTATGTAGACAGTGACCTTCCTCTTGGTTTGAGAAATAGGGATTCATTTTTATACGCCCCGCTCCCTCTATGCTGACTTAGTTGCGAAACATAAATAATAGGTTCGGACAACAGAAATCATGTAATGAATTCTGTCGTATAAGGGGAAACATAGCTATTAAATAATAGCAACGAGATTACGAGAGCAGTCACTTTCAGTGTTACGTAAAATAACGTTATAGATTGTAAATTATCACGGCACAAAATGAAGATGATAAGCCATGTGGGACTTTCTTCCGTTTGCGTTTGAAACTCTCGGAGAACTCATGTGTGGTGAGGAGGGTGGGAGGGGAAAGCAAGGGGGCCTCAATTTGTTTTGCCGGCCCGGGCCTCTGACAGGTTTAGTGCGAAACTGCTCCTAGGAAACCCAATGGTAGGAAACCCTACGACACCGCCTGTACGACGTCCGCAGCTCGTGGTCTAGTAGCTGACGTTGCTACCTCTGGATCGCGGGCCCCCGGGTTCGATTCCAGGTCGGGTTGGTGATTTTCTCTGCCCGGGGACTGGGTGTTTGTGTTCTCCTCATCGTTCCATCATCATTCATGAAAGTGGATAGACTGGACTGTGTACAGATTGGGAATGTGTACGGGCGCTGATGGCCGTGCAGTTGATCGCCCCCCCCCCCCCCCAAACCAAACCCCTGGGTTTCTGACACTGGCCTCTCAACAGGCATTTTCTTCAGTCCGTTCGCTGTTAACAACATGAGCCTACTGCCGAGAAGCAGCAGCTGTCCGCTCGGTTAATACCAGGCAGGGATCCAGTCTGCACCTGGCCCACACCTCATTTACCGCTGTACTCCGGTGCATCCATTTTGGGTAAGCTGCCACGAAGAAAACAGCTCACTACTTCTAGTGTGTCAGGGAGTTCCTGGATAAAAGAAAGAAAATTCGTGTGTTATATTGTTGATTATGCTAGTTTTTGATCATCATCGTGTAGATGTTATCTGTTGGCAATATTTCTGATGTTAATTCCATGCACTCTCTCGTTCCACGACCACGGACATTTCCTCGTAAATTTGGTCCTAATGAACTAGACGTGTAAAATAAAAAATGCCAGAATGAAATTTTCACTCAGAGCAGAGCGAGCGTTGATGTGAAATTCCTGGCAGATTAAAACTGTGTGCCAGACCGAGAATCGAACTCGGCACCTTTGCCATTTGCGGGCGAGTGGTCTACCAGCTGAGCTACCCAAGAAGGACTCACGCCCCGCCCTCACAGCCGTACTTCCGCCAGTACCTCGGCTCCTGCCTTCCAAACTTCACAGAGGCTCTCCTGCGAAACGTGCAAGGCCGGCGCTCCTGGAAGAAAGAAACTTGCGGAGACGTTGGTTGGCTTCAGCCTGGAGCTGTGCCGTGTCTCCGCAATATCCTTTCTTTCAGGACTCCCGGTCTTGCATGTTTCGCAGGAGAGCCTCTGTGATGTTCGGAAAGTGTTCGACGGGGCAGGAAGTAAGGCTGTGCGGGCGTTGTTTTCGGCGAAATTGCCCCGGACACCACAGCCCTTATACGCCTCCTGTAATTATACGGCGATAATTGTACTCATACCCTCTTAGAGTAAACAACAGCAATCGCGACGTGACGCAGTTTTCAACAATACAGGAGCCTCTTCGACGCCCCGTGTCGTGTCTTAGCAACAGTCTGAGACGAGTCGAATGGCGAGCATCACGAATGGTTCTGTCCGCGTTCAGCAAAACCTTAGGAAACCGTGAAATGCTGTAGCGGCACGGGCAACGCCAATAGCCGTCTCTGGTAAGTCTTGAACCAGCATCTGTTTTCCGCCAATCCTTGGCAGCCAAAATACAGGCATTAAATAGCTGCACGATTCCGCGGACGCATAACATTACTTCTCACATCACCTACTTTGAGTGAATACGGTCTTCGACACAGCAGTTATATTCGACGTTATTTAGTTTTGCAAAACAGGCGTCCAGACTTTTTATTACGGTTCGTCTAAAGCAGTTTGTGTTGGAGAACCGTTGAATTCACAAATCTTGTAATCAGAGTAAGCTCGGAATTACTACACATTATACATGCTGCTACATAAGATGCCCATCCGAAGTGCTTGCTGTATTCGCTCGCATAGACAACGTGACATGTTCAGTACATCGCCGTGCTGCCGTGAAACACACATTTTCCAGGGCAATATCGTAAGAAGTAACGTATTTTAAACACTTCCTAACTTACTTTAAATGAATTTCAGGCATTAAGTTCTATGTTGAAACAAATCTAGTGTCCGTTTCTACCTGTCAGCTTTGACCAATGACATCCCGAGTGAAGGACGCCGTGAGTTTACGGTGTTCAAGTGGCTTGTTATTAAATTTTATCTGTGGTTGTCTTAGTGTCTGACGTAAACTACGCTGTTTATTACAAACATATCTCGATTTACCATGTTGCGGTTAGTCAAGAACCTAAGTGCACACCTTAAGTTGCTGCGTGTCAATCAAGTAGCAATCGTATTTATAATCGTATTCTCGTAAATATATATGGCTACTTTTTCCTAATACGGCATGATTTCCGAAGGCGGGGATAGACAGGAACTTAAAGAGTGTAGCTGGAACTGCTGCGCGTGAGGCGATCCTCAGTTGCATCTATAATCTTGCTTCTCACAAATATTTGGCCGTTCTTTTCCGAATGTGCCACGATTGCCGAGGGAGAGGCGTGGCAGCAACCAAAGACGACAGTTGCGTAGGTCAACTGTAGTTCTCCATCCCTCGGTTCGTTATTTTTCGTGGTTTTTCAAAAGTGTTTGTTGTTTCTTCTAGGATTATTTGCTTATTTATTGTCTGATATACGCTAGGTTAAGTGTAGTTGTTGATTCCAAAGTTAGTAATGTTTCTCGTGCTTCCAAGAGCATAGCAAGCGATACGAAAAAGTTAAACCCTTGACGAAATAATTAACAGCCAATAAAAATCATGAAAAATAATAGAACGTGGAATCAACAAATGAAGCGATACCATACATAGCAATACTCAAAGAATGGACAGTATACAGCTACACCAACAACAGTAGTACCGAAAGCAACACCAAAACAGATGTTGTTGTGGTCTACAGTCCAGAGACTGGTATCGTATAACAAACCATTGCACACTCCTGCTATCCACTCTTTTAGAATGTTCAAGTTGGTGTCGCTCTAATTATTGACTCCACGCTCCTTTATTACGTCATTTTCAGGAGGCGTGAGTCCCTAGTTCTTTTAGGACTTACCTGTACTCCGTCAATTCTCTCTGGTAAGGATCCCACACCGGCAACACTATTCTAAAAGACGGCGGACAAGCGTAGTGTAGGCAGTCTCTTTAGTAGATCTGTTACATTTCGTGTCCTGCCAATAAAACGCAGTCTTTGGTTAGCCTTCCCCACAACATTTTGTGCGTATTCCTTCCAATTTAAGTTGTTTGTAATTGTAATTCCTAGGTATTTTGTTGAATTTACGGCCCTTGGATTCGACTGATCTATCGTGTAACCGAAGTTTAACGGTTTTCCTTTAGCACTCACGTGGATGACGTCACACTTTTCGTTATTCAGGTTCAACTGCCAGTTTTCGCACCGTACAGTCATACACCATGATGACTTCGCACGGCGCCGTCAATGTTTCAGGCTGCCCTATATTGCACTTCTTGTTCTTCAACCGTTCACTCTTTCTATTTTCCTTTTTTTTTCCACAGTCCAGTACAGCGTCTTCCTGTTTTCATGCTTGGTCTGTGTTCAGTTTTTGACGGGCTATCCTATCCTCTGGGTCATCTTACCACTAAATATGACGGGGGTGCGATGGGGAGCTGTAAGTAGTGACCTTGACTTAGGTATGACGTCATTGGTGGAAGCCGACAGTTGGAAACGGAAGCGAGAATTTATCCTCTATTTTCGACAGAACGTTTATTTGCCATTTCAATCATAGCTGTCTAGTTCCTGGAACGAAATGCCTTTCGAAATTGTTTTTCTGTTCAAGGGGACCACACTCTGCCTATCTAACCCATGTTAATTTAGGCAAGTATTTGACCCATTTCTGAAATAAATTATTTGATGCAAGACGTTAATATTTTTACTCTATGTTACATGATGCTAATAGAGTCAATTGCACTAAAATCTACTTTATCCATTTTATAGTCTTCAAGATATACTTTTTAAATTTATTAACAAAAAATATTAAGTTTTTTCAGCAGAAAATATTTTTTTGTTAACTTTCTAATGGGCAAATATTAATGAATGTAGTACCAGAGGTGGCTCTTTATGTTATGCAGAGTCTCTGAAAATTTCATTCATTTATCTATGACAGTTTCAGATATAAAGGGCATATGTACTGAAAATTTTAGTTTGTGGGAAATTGACTTTAAAGAAAAAACTTTTGAAATTTGTTATTTACAGTTAATTAAAACTGTCCTGCTGCATATGATGGCCCTTCTTTGGCCTCTAGCAGGTCTTCCAGCTTCTTTTTCACCTCGCTGGATGTCTGTCTAGCTTTCTTGGCCATATTAGATGCAGACCTGTCTGCATCGGGTAACCTCATTTTATCTCAGGGTTCAGCCCAGTGATCATATTTTCACCAGGATTAATTGCCAGCTCTTTCAGTAATCAACACTTTCCAATATTGCCACAAATGAATGTAATAACAGCATCATGAACTCCTAGTTTAATTGTATGCATGCCTACAAATACATTTATAGGAAGGTGGTTCCAAGTTATGCTGTTGAAACATTCGTTTGGGTACTGTGTCTGCCCCTGCAGACATTTCGTTAGAAGGTCAGGATGAGCCAAGTCTCTGAAAATAGGTTTAATTGCTGTAATAACACCAGCAGGAAGAGAATGCTGGTGAGAATAAGATTCTCCAGTTGCCTGAGCCCTATTGTATTTGCACCACGAATTTTCTCCTGATGGACACAATCCACGACATGGCCTATCATCAGTAGAGGACTTACGGAAGAATGTGGCCCAAACATCTCTCTTCATTGCCTACAGATTTTCTTTATTTCTCCTAATTGCCTGCTCACAGTATATCTGCAAGTTTTCTATAACAACTACTCGCAATCACACTTGAACAAAACTAACCGCGTTTTTGAAAATGTGTTGTTTACAAACAGCGGAAACAAAAGAACACCGACTGTTGCATTCCAAGGATGGCCAACACACTCGGAAGTAAAAAAAAATCCTAACGTGCAATGTAGGGGATATAAAGATCTAAAATATATGCAGAACAGTGGGTGACAGAAAAGTGGGCGTGGCACATGAACACACGTGGTAGGGAAATGCTCGAAAAAAATTTTTTCAGCACAATCCTTTTCAGATTTTTTAAATGAAACCTAAATCCATCGAAATATGATGAAAACCGAAAATCGACTTTTTTCGACCTGAACCACGGGATGGTCCCTTCAAGTGTCGTTAACTAAGGTGGGGGTGCTTTATCGCCTTTGTGATAGTGCAGTTCGCATTCTTAATAATAGTTTATTGCTCCCACATTTCCTTGACTTCTCGTCTCCTTTGTAATGAAGTGGTAGCGTTCGCTCAAATTCCAGCTGCTGATAAGTGATTCATTTCGCATTCAGGTCGTACTGTCCGCCATGTGCCAAACGACATAGTCGTCATTGCTTGTAAAAAAACAAGAGCTGAAATCTGTTAAACCTGTTACAGTTACAAGATAAGTTTCGGCTTCAAAGTGCCATTATCAAGTGTTTTAAGTGTTATACAATGCCTAAGATGGCATACTCTCGTATTTAAAATACACTATTAGACACATTGTCTAAGGGTTGATATTTCTGGTAAAGCCTACTGCTTTGTTTCATCACTGAGTATACCATTTTGCCAATATACGACAGTCTAATGGCGGTACTGACTTTAATGAAATATATTATGACTGTGGCCACGCAATATGAAAAATAAATCGGTTTAAAGTGCTTTGAATGTCTCCGGTTGGAAACCGTAATATATCAACTATGATGGTATTCAAATTTAAGTTATTTACTCTTCTTTCACCTGGCCTGTGTCCTATATCTTCACAGGGTCAGTTAGTGGTATAAGGTGGCAGGATAATTACCTGTGTCAACTTATATGTCTTACAACGAATTTTATGCTGTGCTGCGATGATTGTCATTAGTTAATTTTCCTCAAAACTGCCGGAACGAAGTGCTCACGATAAGTCAAACCTCTTCATGCAAAATTTGTGTTTTTGCTAACTCATGCCGCGATCCCCAGAACTCCTGAAGATAGACGTTGACTGTGGATATTGTATCACAGACACAGTCCTTTTGACTAAACCCGCCCAAAGGTGTAAACAACCATGCCTATTAGACGTCCGGGGGCCGACAGCCGATCAGTTCCAGACATTCCATCAAGAAGGAGGTACACGGCTCCTGTTGTCTGTAGTTCAACCATGCCTAGACGGTCAATACCGCGGTTCGATCGCGTCCGCATTGTTACTTTGTGCCAGGAAGCGCTCCCAACAAGGGAAGTGTCCAGGCGTCTCGGAGTGAATCAAAGCGATGTTGTTCGGACATGGAGGAGATACAGAGAGAGACAGGAACTGTCGATGACGTGCCTCAGTCAGGCCGCCCAAGGGGTGACCGCTACCTACGGATTATGTCTCGGAGGAACCCTGCCAGCAACGCCACCATGTTGAACAATGCTTTTCCTGCAGCCACAGGACGTCGTGTTACCACTCAAACTGTGCGCAATAGGCTGCATGATGCGCAACTTCACTCGCGATGTCCATGGCGAGGTCCATGTTTGCAACCGCGACACCGTGCAGTGCGGTAGGGATGGGCCCAACAACATGCCGAATGGACCGCTCAGGTTTGGTATCACGTTCTCTGCACTCATGAGTGTCGCATATGTCTTCAACCACACCATTGTCGGAGACGTGTTTGGAGGCAACCCGGTCAGGCTGAACGAATTAGACGCACTGTCCAGCGAGTGCAATAAGGTGGAGGTTCCCTGATGTTTTGGGGTGGCATTATATGGGGCCGACGTACGCCGCTGGTGGTCACGGAAGGCGCCATAACGGCTGTACGATACGTGAATGCCGTCCTCCGACCGATAGTGGAACCATATCGGCAACGTATTGGCGAGGCATTCGTCTTCATGGACGACAGTTCGCGCCCCCATCGCGCACATCTTGTGGATAACTCCCTTCAGGATAACTACATCATTTGACTAGAGTGGCCAGCATGTTCTCCACATATGAACTCTGTCGAACATGCCTGGGGTACATTGAAAAGGGCTGTCTGTGGACGCCGAATCACCGTTGAGGAGTGGGACAATCTGGACCGGCAGTGGCTTGATGAACATGTGGATAGTTTGCCACAACGGATACAGGCATGCATCAATGCAAGAGCACGTGCTACTGGGTACCGGTGTGTACAGCAATCTGGACCACCACCTCTGAAGGTCTCGCTGTATGGTGGTACAACATGCAATGTGTGGTTTTCATGAGCAATAAAAAGGGCGGAAATGGTGTTTATGTTGATCTGTATTCCAGTTTTCTGTACAGGTTCCGGAACTCTCGGAACCGAGGTGATGCAAAACATTTTTTGATGTGTATAAATAGCGTCATATCAATGGCTGGAAAAATTTGGAGGATTATTTCTGTAAACATACAGGTTGACAGAGGGCTAGTGCAATCGGCGGTGCTATTTACAAAACTATACATTACTTCAGTTAATATATTTAATTTTTAGCTCATGTCAAAACTCTTTGCGACTGATGCGCATCTTTCAGTAATATTCGCTGCGAGATTGTTTTTCCCGGCACGTATTATTTACTCTCTGAGCGTTTTCCCGCGACGAATAATTGCTCTCTGAATGGCGTATTTATACGAGCAGCTGTCGGTTTGCGACGCTTGTCTTGTTGCGCTGCCCTCGAGAGTTACATACGAGGCGAATTCGAAGCTTGCAGAATTCTATAACAGAGTTCTGTAACAGAAGCTTTTATTTTCGGTTTCCAGCGTCCACCAGAAAATTCTCTCGGCGAAAAGGTAAGAGATACTCTACTTTTGTAGCACAAGACGTGGCTGACGCGTAATCAATAGCGATCGTGCTCATAGGTAGTTGCGAAAATGTGTGATGTTGGTGTTCTTCTAGGATGTTAAGGTTTTTGCGTCTTTATTACACATGTCAACATATATGAAAAACATACGTGGTCTAACTGCACGCAGTTTCTCGTGTTCTGCAGCTTCTGGGACAGTCATTTCCTTCATGATCACCCATAAGCAAAATCGTTACGATAACTGAAATGGTGTTTCTTTTGGTTGTCAGTGGCTTGGAATAGTAAAAAACTAGCTGCGTGTGTCTTTAGTGTCGTTGCTCCGTAGTAAGTTAATGGTCAGTTTTATGTTCATGATGTACTGCCTGTCGAGTTAATGTTCAAAACTTACAGCCGGCCGGAGTGGCCGTGCGGTTCTAGGCGCTACAGTCTGGAGCCGAGCGACCACTACTGCCGCAGGTTCGAATGCTGCCTCGGGCATGGATGCGTGTGATGTCCTTAGGTTGGTTAGGTTTAAGTAGTTCTAAGTTAAAGGCGACTGATGACCTCAGAATTTAAGTCGCAAAGTGCTCAGAGCCATTTGAACCACTTTTTTTTCAAGTCTTACAAACATTCTGTTGATGGCAATGACTGCCTTGTACGTTTAGTACCACTCAGCTGGTGCTATAGTTCCGTGAAGCGTTTTCTCTAGAATGCGTTTAGTCAGTCTTGGCACTATGTGCAATAATGTAAATTATTTGTTAGCAGGTTGCGTACAAGTTTCATGAGTTCATTTTTGACAGTGTATTTGAGCGCGCAAACTCGCGCATGCGCACACCTACACGCTCTCATGTGCACGCACGGACGTGTGTGTGTGTCTCTCAAGATGGGAATTTTGCGCACGCCCCCCTGCCCAAAGCCCCCCTCCCCACCACACAAACAGTCACAGCCCCCTCTTCACGGAGTAACATTAGATGCAACTTCAACGGCATTTAAATGAAAAATTCGTATTCCTCTGTTACAAGTTTCAGGTCACAAATATAACGCGGGTTTCTATCAGTTACGTAGTCTCTTGTCATAATATAATAAATGGTAGATGTCTAACGTTTCGTGATCATTTCTGACAAGGTATTTGTTAATGTGTGGCTGCAATTAAGGTTTCTATGTAGAGTTGTAAATTACATCATGAGAACTATTGGGGAAAAAAATTCTGCTTTATCTCCATCCAGACTGTCTACACTAATCATTCTGATTTAGTGACCGTTTTTTCTCAGCAGTTGTCCGCTGAAGCGTATAACCATTCTGAACGGGTATTCAAATATACCCGATCTGTGTTGGTCAGATGGAATCTTTCAATACAGGTACAGCAGAGTTCGTATCTCGGCAAGAAGTGCAGAGCGCGCCTATACGCTCATTGTTAACTGCACAACGCAAAGCGTCCCTCTGCAGTAATTGCTGATCACAGTCGCAGCGAAATCTTCTTTACGTGACCTGATGAACGTAGAAGAGTTTCTTCTTGATAATTCTAAACTACAGGTTATCAGAAACCTTACGAGCTCCCGTATTTACAGCAGACGCAGCAGGGGCGTATGGAAACCAGGCGCGAAAGAAGCAGCGATCTTTCAGGTAGGAATACGTCCTCTTGGAAGTACAGTCAAAGGACTTACGCCATTGTGTAAACATCTACAACTGTAAATCTAGTTTACTGTGCGAGGGATAATTGTTTGAAACAGGGTTGTGGCAGCTGTTCCAGAGAGTGAGGACCCGATGCTCGATGGCCTCCAACCACTTTTGTGGAGGCGGGTGTGCGACGCCTTCGGTGAGTGATCTTCGTTTGATAATCGAACGTCTGTCTCGTGTAGGTCATCACGGAATACCCGCCCCATTTTCTCTTTGTGCTACGAGTACCCATGGGGCGAAACGTCTCTTCACCACGTACACCATGTGATCAAAAGTATCCGGGAACCTGGCTGAAAATGACTTACAAGTACGTGGCACCCTCCATCAGTAATGCTGGAATTCAGTATGGTGTTGGCCCACCCTTAGCCCTGATGACAGCTTCCACTCTCGCATGCACACGTTCAATCAGGTGCTGGAAGGTTTCTTGGGGAATGGCAGCCCATTCTTCACGGAGTGCTGTACTGAGGAGAGGTATCGATGTCATTTGGAAAGACCTGACACGAAGTCGGCGTTCCAAAACATCCCAAAGGTGTTCTGTAGGATTCAGGTCAGGACTCTATGCAGGCCAGTCCATTACAGGGATATTATTGTCGTGGAGCCACTCCGCCACATAGCGTGCATTATGAACAGATGTTCGATTGTGTTGAAAGCTACAGTCACCATCCCCAAATTTCTCTTCAACAGTGGGAAGCAAGAAGGTGCTTAAAACATGAATGTAGGCCTGTACTGTGATAGTGCCACGCGTAACCACAAAGGGTGTAAGCCCCCTCCGTGAAAAACACGACACACCACAACACCACTGCCTCCGAATTTTACTGTTGGCACTAAACACGCTTGCAGATGTCATTCACTTGGCATTCTCCATACCCACACCCTGCCATTCAGATAGCCACATTGTGTACCGACACTCCACACAAAGTTTTTCCACTGTTTGATCCATCAGTGTTTACACTCCTTACACCAGCGAGGCTTTGTTTAGTATTTACCGGCCTGATGTGTGGCTTACAAGCAGCTGGTCGACCATGAAATCCAAGTTTTCTCACCTCCCGCCTAACTGTCATAGCGCTTGCAGTGGATCCTGATGGAGTTTGGAATTCCTGTGTGATGGTCTGAATAGATGTCTGCCTATTACACATTACGGCACTGTTCGACTGTCGGCAGTGTCTGTCAGTCAACAGATGAGGTCGGCCTGTACGCTTTTATGCTGTACGTGTCCCTTCGCATTTACACTTCACTACCACATCGGAATCAGTGGACCTAGGGATGTTTGGGAGTGTGGTGATCTCGCGTACAGACTTAGGACACAAGTGACACCCAATCACCTGACCACGTTCGAAATCAGTGAGTTCCACAGAGTGCCCCATTCTGCTCTCTCACGATGTCTGATGACTACTGAGGTCGCTGATATGGAGTACCTGGAAGTAGGTGGCAGTACAATACACCTAACATGAAAAACGTATGTTTTGGGTATGTCCGTATATTTTTGTTAACATAGCGTATGTGCGTGCATTCCAAGTTCCAAAATTGCTGAATTCGTGTACAAACATCATATACTTGTTTTGTCCTCGACTAAGGCAACCCAGAAGTCTGAGTGTCAGAATTCACACAGATTTTGGGCAGTCTGTCAGGATCATTTAATACGAGTAATGTCAGCATCACTAACTATGATCATCGTTCTACTGAGAAAGGGAAAATTTGTGACTGGGATTAGTGAACCTTAAACGACAGCATTTCATACGAAAGTGAGACATATTTATCAATTTAATCCACCAATATAATTCAGCAATAATATTGCAACAGAGTTTCTGTGTTGATCATACATACATCAGATAAGTTCATAGACCATATTTTTCATTTCTGTGCAGCCAAGCCGCTTAACTCAATGTCTGCGTAATCAACGAATACGTGATCGAAATTACAGAGTTACGATATCACAAACTTCAACTAGCTAAACATACTGACGGAAAAAAATCACACTACGTCTGAAAAAAGGTTGTTGTTGTTGTGGTCTTCAGTCCAGAGACTGGTTTGATGCAGCTCTCCATGCTACTCTATCCTGTGCAAGCTTCTTCATCTCCCAGTACCTACTACAACATACATCCTTCTGAATCTGCTTAGTGTATTCATCTCTTGGTCTCCCCCTACGATTTTTACCCTCCATGCTGCCCTCCAATACTAAATTGGTGATCCCTTGATGCCTCAGAAAATGTCCTACCAACCGATCCCTTCTTCTGGTCAAGTTGTGCCACAAACTTCTCTTCTCTCCAATCCTGTTCAATACTTCCTCATTAGTTATGTGATATCCCACCTAATCTTCAGCATTCTTCTGTAGCACCACATTTCGAAAGCTTCTATTCTCTTCTTTTCTAAACTATTTATCGTCCACGTTTCACTTCCATACCTGGCTACACTCCATACAAATACTTTCAGAAACGACTTCCTGACACTTAAATCTATACTCGATGTTAAAAAATTTCTCTTCTTCAGAAACGCTTTTCTTGCCATTGCCAGTCTACATTTTATCTCCTCTCTACTTCGACAATCCTCAGTTTTTTTTGTTCCCCAAATACCAATACTCCTGTACTTCTTTAAACGTCTCATTTCCGAGCCTAATACCCTCAGCATCCCCCGATTTAATTCTACTACATTGCATTATTCTCGTTTTGCTTTTGTTGATGTTCATCCTGTATCCTCTTTTCAATACACTGTCGATTCTGTTCAACTGCTCTTTCAGGTCCTTTGCTGTCTCTGACAGAATTACAATGTCATTGGCGAACCTCAAAGTTTTTATTTCTTGTCCATGGATTTTAATTCCTACTCCGAATTTTTCTTTTGTTTCCTTTACTGCTTGCTCAATATACAGATTAAATAACATTGGGGACAGGCTTCAACCCTGTCTCACTCCCTTCCCAACCACTGCTTCCGTTTCATGTCCCTTAACTCTTATAACTGCCATCTGGTTTCTATACAAATTGTAAATAGCCTTTTGCTCCCTATATTTTACACCTGCCACCTTCAGAATATGAAAGGGAGTATTCCAGTCGACATTGCCAAAAGCTTTCTCTAAGTCCACAAATGCTAGAAACGTAGGCTTGCCTTTCCTTAATCTATTCTCTAATATAAGTCGTAGGGTCAGTATTTCCTCACGTGTTCCAACATTTCTACGGAATCCAAACTGATCTTCTCCGAGGTCGGCTTCTTCCAGCTTTTCCATTCGTCTGCAAAGAACTCGTGTTAGTATTTTGCAGCCGTGGCTTATTAAACCGATAGTTCGGTAATTTTCACATCTGTCAACACCTGCTTTCTTTGGGACTGGAATTATTATATTCTTCTTGAAGGCTGAGGGTATTTCGCCTGTCTCATACATCTGAAAAATGATGTATGTTCCAATTTCTTGCCAGTCGCATAGGAGTGGCGACAGCTGCGCCACTACAAGACAGCAAATCAGGTTTGCTGTAAATACGCGCTGCAACGGTCGTGGGCGTTAGTTACCTTTGAGACTGGACGTGACGAGCTGATGTTAGTCGAGTGTGGCTTTAAGACGAGAACGACGCCATTATCAACTGGTGACGGCTATCCAGGAGACCCTCCACACTCTTGTCCATTGCTGCCACTGTGTGGTCTCTGCGTGGACCCCGGGTCGTGTCGGCATCCCTTGAAACGGACGTGTCGACGCGCCCGCCAAACGGGCTGTCGGTGCACCGGCTTCCGAGGTCGGCCTTTCGGAGAGTGACCTCGGGTCAGTTTTGCGGCAGAAGGTACTTCACACCTGGGGTGAAGAATGGCGCGCCCTTCCTTCACCCGACAAACTTCGGGCCACCGAGGAGGCTACCGGTGCGTGGCGAGAGACCCGCCAGGACTCTGTCGTCCTCTGCCGGCTGCGCATGGGCCACACCAGGAGGACGCACAGCTATTTACTGAACCGCGAGGATCCACCTTTATGTCTCTGCGGGTCTGCTTCGGCGGTAGTCGACATCTTGTCGGACTGCCCGCTTTTAACTCCGCTCGGGCTCACATTTGCGCTGCCGGGTGCGCTTCCTGCACTTTTATCGGACGATGTTGCAATGGCAGATTTAGTTTTGAGTTTTATTCGTGCAGGGTTTTTTTATCGCTCGATCTAAGCGTTTGTCCCTTTTTTGTGTGGAGTCTGGCCTTTGGCCTACGCTTTTAGACTAGGTTTTTTAGTGCGTTACTTGGTGGTTGGCTTTTTCTTTCTGTCCAATGTTACACTCGGTGTGATTTTACACTACCGGCTATTAGAATTGCTACACCAAGAAGAAATGCAGATGATAAACGGCTATTCATTGCACAAATATATTATAGTACAACTGACATGTGATTACATTTTCACGCAATTTGGTTGCATAGATCCTGTGAAACCAGTACCCAGAAGAACCACCTCTGGCCGTAATAAGCGGCCCTGGTATGCCTGGGCATTGAGGCAAACAGTGTTTGGATGGCGTGTACAGGTACAGCTGCCCATGCAGCTGCAACACGATACCACAGTTCGTCGAGAGTAGTGACTGGAATATTGTGACGAGCCAGTTGCTCGGCCACCATTGACCAGATGTTTTCAGTTGGTGAGAGATCTGGAGAATGTGGTGGCCAGGGCAGCAGTCGAACATTTTCTGTATCCAGAAAGGCCTGTACAGGACCTGCAACATGCGGTCGTGCATTATCCTGCTGAAAAGTATGATTTCGCAGGGGTCGAATGAAGGGTAGAGCCACGGGTCGTAACACATCTGAAATGTAACGTCCACTGTTCAAAGTGCCGTCAATGCGAAGAAGAGGTGACCGAGACGTGTAACAAACCATACCATCACGCCGGGTGATACGACAGTACGGCGATGGCCAATACACGCTTCCAAAGTGCGTTCACCGCGATGTCGCCGAACATGGATGCGACCATCGTGATGCCGAAACAGAACCTGGATTCATCCGAAAAAATGACGTTTTGCCATTCGTGCACCCAGGTTCGTCGTTGAGTACACCATCGCAGGCGCTCCTGTCTGTGGATGCAACGTCAAAGGTAACCGCAGCCACGGTCTCAGAGCTGATAATCCGTGCTGCTGCAAACGTCGTCGAACTGTTCGTGCAGATGGTTGTTGTCTTGCAAACGTCCCCATCTGTTGACTTAGGGATCGAGGCGTGGCTGCACAATCCGTTACAGCCATGCGGATAAGATGCCTGTCATCTCGACTGCTAGTGATACGAGGCCGTTGGGATCCTGCACGGCTTTCCCTATTACCATCCTGAAGCCACCGATTCCATATTGTGCCAACAGTCATTGGATCTCTACCAACGCGAGCAGCAATGTCGCGATACGAGACAGTGCAATCTCGATAGGCTACAATCCGACCTTTATCAAAGTCCTCCTTACATGAGGCACAATAACGTTTCACCAGGCAACGCCGGTCAACTGCTGTTTGTGTATGAGAAATCGGTTGGAAACTTTCCTGATGTCAGCACGTTGTAGGTGTCGCGACCGGCGCCAACCGTGTGTGAATGCTCTGAAAAGCTAATCATCTGCATATCACGGCATATTCTTCCTGTCGGTTAAATTTCGCGTCTGTAGCACGTCATCTTCGTGGTGTAGCAATTTTAATGGCCAGTAGTGTAATTCCTTTTTTCTGGTCTCTGTCTGTGTCTTTCTTGTCCTGTGTCGTCTCTTTTCATCTCCATTGTTTGTTCTTATTCTTTGTGGGTGTTTCAAGTTCAGTTTGGTAAGCCGTACGTAAGTAACCAATATGTGGCATGTGCCTATCATTCCGCCTGAAGGAACACTCGTCATTATCTTAATACTACTCCGATGAAGAGAAGGAATAAAATCCTTTGGTAAGTTTCCATTCCAGTGGCTCAGTGTTAAAAATACGATGGGTTACTGGAATTCCACCAAAATTCCAAAAGAATTGGCACTCTATTTTTGTGTTAATTGTAAACCTTTTCTCATTCGAAGAAGCATTACCGTTTGTGAGTAACGGCCACATTTCTCTTGCTGACTCGTTTAATTGTACGTCCTTTGTCACAGTGTAATTTGCCAAACTCATCTCACAGCAGCTATTGCGACAGAATTCCGAAACGAAGTGCCTCATTAAACAAGTAGTTGGCAATCACAGAGCAACAATAGCTTACGAAAAACCTCATAGTGTCGGTTTGCAGTAACATACAAGAAGAAATTTCATGTTTATTTTCATACTAGGAAGCTCTTGTTTCGCTAACTGTCAATAACTCTTAAAAAATTACAGTCACTGGAGTGAAATAAATAGAAAGGGAAGTATAAGTACTGATATATCGCCATAGATGAGAAAGTTCCGTGTGCTTAAGAGTTGGCAAAATACTCTCCTCCTTGTGTGCTATCATTCGCCAAACTTTCGTTTCGATGTCTCGAGCGGTTTAGGAGATATGAGAGATGTTGCGAGTATTTCATTCTCGCGGGCGTGGGATCGGAAGTGAGCTCGCTACATGGGATTCATTGTCTCGAGATCGGAGGCAGATAGAGACCTCCTCCCAAGTGCAAACAAAAATTCAGCATGTTAGCTAAATTTCATACGCAGCAAAATATGGTGTAATACGTACCAAACGCAAAATCACAGCGACCCCTAATTTTCGTTGCAAACTTTTTGAGTTTTGCGTGGTGTCTTACTAAAACGTGTACATCACAAATGGTTCAAATGGCTCTGAGCACTATGGGAGTTAACATATGTGGTCATCAGTCCCTTGAACTTAGAACTACTTAAACCTAACTAACCTAAGGACATCATACACATCCATGCCCGAGGCAGGATTCGAACCTGCGACCGTAGCGGTCACGCGGTTCCAAACTGAAGCGCCTAGAACCGCACGGCCACACCGGCCGGCCGTGTACATCACAATAAGAATGGTCATTAGCGAGATGATGGGCACTTCGACACGAAGCTGATACATAACGATTTTGAGGAAGATAACAGGTTGCGCGCGCCTCGGTTCTGTCAGCGCAGAGCGTCGCCAGCCGGCGCGTGCGAGGTGTGGTGTGCGCGTCGCAGTGTGCTCTGGACACCCGCGTGACCCGTGCGACTCGTGCGTGTCGCGCTGTAGTGTCGGGTCACGTGACACGCGCTGTACGCGTCTCACCTCGCCTAACGCTGCCACTCACGGCGCATTTATTGCTGCGCCGTCACGTATGCGACTTAAGTAGTCGACCCCCATCTGCCCTGCATTGCTCTACTTACTGTAACAATACATTATGTGCAACCGCTATCTATATGTCTGAGGAGACTGTGCAATCCTGATTCGTACCCAAGTAATGATGAATTATCGTAGAGTACAGCACAGAACACGAAAAACAAAAAGATACAGGAAACAGGGCGACAGCCTTCAAAAATTCCTCAACTTTGGAATCGGTCGTGAATGTGTGTGTTTAGAAACCACATCTGATTGTAACTACTGTGTTCAAAATGTATAAAGGAACATGGCTGAAAGGGTTAGTGTACTCATGACAAATTACTGTGGCTGTTCTTACAGCGTTCTGCTCATGTTTTCCAACAATACGTTTTTGTTTCTTTCTTTATTTCTTTCTTGGTACTGTCACTACTCTCCAACACAATACTTGGAGTCATTTGTACATTTCACAACGCTTCTTCAGAAATAGCAACGGTTCAACTACGGAAAGAGAAACTTAAAGATATAGTGCATTAAGTATTCGGTAGATGGCATGCTAGTATGATCACCATTGAAAGGGCGCTGTTCCAGGAGTAAAGCCCTTTCATAAATGATGCCGCTGTAACGAGTCGCAGTAACACATTTACAATATCTGGAATAAAGCTCTTCTCATACAAAAAAAAAAATGTACCTATGTGTGTAGCATCCATTACCACTCTTAACTCATTTTGTCAAAATTTGCACTAAGGTCGTTTCAAAAATGATTGTTCAATCAACTGTACCCCCTTACAGTAAACAAGACAAACCGTGACGTGACGCAGTTGTCAACAATACACGGCTCTCGTCATCGGCCCACGCCGTATCCCAGCAACGGTTTGAGTCGAGTCGAAAGGCGAGCAAGGCGGCTGTTGCTGTCCCCGCTCGCAGCAGTCTGCAGAAACAGAGAAATGCGGCAACAGCGCGGAGCAGCGGCAGCGGTCTATCAGGAGTCGCCAACCAGCGTGTGATCTGTGCCAAAGCACGGCCACCGAAATGACTGCACCTTCCTGCGCATGTGTAACATTAATTCTACACTCGTGCATGTTTAATAAATATGGAGATCTTAGACACAGCACTTATATTACGAATAATATAATTTTACAAATCAGTCGAGCGGATAATTCATACGAATCTGTCTAAGACAGTCTGTGTAGGAGAAAGATTAATTTTATGCATCTTTTAATTACAGGAAGATCGGGTGTCAGCAAATTATAAATGCTCCTACAAAGCTGCCTTTCCAACTGCTACGTTCACTCGATCGTTTGGATGATGCTCGACAACGTTAGCACACCGCCATGGTTTCTTGAAACACGCGTCCTCCATGGACCTATCGTAAGGCATAATTTATTTTTACAAGATTTTCCACCAGCCTAGATACGAATTTCAGGCATTAAGTACTACTTTGGTTCAATTCTAGTGTCCTATCCCACCCGTCAACTTTGACTAGCGACGTCGTGACATCATCGGTCTACGATGCGAAAGATGAAAGTGTCCCGTCATTAAATGTTATCTGTGGTTGTCTCAGTGCCTGAAGTAAACTGTGCCGATTGTTGTAAATATGTTGCGATTTCCGAGAGTACGGTTAGGCAGCACCGCAACCTCAGCGCGCAGCTTAAACTGATGCCAGTGAATCAAGCAGCAATCGTATTTTTCATACTTGGTTCTCATAAAATATTTAGCTATTTATTTCCCAATAAGATATGATTTCCGAATGTGAGGTCGGGCAGGAATCGAAAGAACAGCATAATTGGTGCGAATGGAACGGTTAGCTCGCATATTTATAATCTTGATTCCCACGAATATTTGGCTGTATTTTTCCGCAAACTGCACGATTTATGAGGGTAAATTGTAGGTCTCTATTGCACGGTTCGTTATTTTCCCTGACATTTCATTAAGTGTGTATTGTTATTACTTTTTAGGATTTTTTATTTCTTGCCTCTGCGTCAAGTTTAGTTGTTGATTCCAGAATTTCTTATTTGTCGCAGTAGTACAGAGTGCGACATCAAGAATAGAAATCCTGTTACAAAGAACTGGACTCCCTTAGTGCAGAAACGCTGAAAATAGTGAAACTTGGACTCGATATCTTGAACTGAAATATGTAGCTCAATTCTCGTGATCGGTTCCAACATTTGGCATTTTCTCGTAAATTTTCCTTACCTCTTCAGTGCTTCTTTTAGGTATTCTGTGTTGATTACTCCTTATTTCCTGCTTGTGTCCAGCTTAAGTTTGCTAAGTTTTTTATTACTGAATTCGGTCAACTATAGACAGCTTGGAACCTAAGACAGTGGTACATTATTTGTATCCTTCCCAGAATCTCTATATGCATTGGCTGACGACCTGCCTCTATTCATTTGGTTCAAAAATGGTTCAAATGGCTGTGTGCACATTGGGACTTAACATCTGAGGTCATCGGTCCCCTAGAACTTAGAACTACTTCAGCCTAACTAACCTAACGACACCACACACATCCATGCCCGAGGCAGGATTCGAACCTGCGACTGTAGCGGTCGCGCAATTCCGGGCTCAAGCGCTTAAAAACCGCTCGGCCACACCGGCCGGCTCTGTTCATTTGGCATCACTGTCCTAGGTTGTGAGTTTTGTTGTCGGATAAGAAATTTCACAGTATTGATCACTAGCCTGAAATTTTCCCTGTTCTGTCTGGTGTCTTCTGTGAGGTTTAGTTTTCTCAGGCTCTTTCTTATCTCTTCCAGCCATCTCGTGGTGTTTCTTAATTTCGAAATGAAATTAAAGATTTTCTCCGTTAGCCTGTTGTCATTCATTCTATAAATATGAGCGTAAAACTTTCATCTCCTCTTTCTTATTATGTCTGCGATTGTTCCTATGTTTCTCTGTAGCTTTTCATTTCTCCTCTTCGTCAAGCTGTTACCTTTGTTCTTTTGTGGCTCTGAAGTTTTTCTGCTTTTCCAGTTCTTCTTCTTCACCTCTTGTACTCGGTGTTGGGCATTCAAATGTGCATATTGCATCCGGTTTAATTACTGTTGCGTAGCGTTAAATTTTTGCCTGGAATGATATTGATTTCTTATTATATCAGTTTTCGGTCATTTTGTTTGTTAATTCCATTTTCCTTGATCTTTCTTTGCTTGTAGTGTTATCTAACCCATTTGATTGTATCCATTCTCTTCGATACTTAAACTTATCAACTCTTTGGACGTTTCCATCTTGTGTTTGTATATATTTTTCTCTATTGTGTATGTTCAATGCATTCTGTTTTCGTTTTCGGTATTTGTAGTCAGGTTGGAGATGCAGTTTTGTACAGTGTTCCTATCATTATCTTTGCATCTGTTTTATCCTTAGAAATCATAGCAATATAGTCAGAAAAGAAACAAGATATTCCACGCCAGTTCTTGCCCATTCTACTAGATGGATTCGATGTTTTTCTCTTGTAGTTCTTTATTCCTCTCTCTCGTGACCTTGTCTGAGATCATACTGAAGAGGATCTGTGAGACGCCGTCGCCCTGCCGAACTCCTGTGCTACTTCTGAAGGCTTCAGAAATTTCCTTAGGAATTTAACTTATGAGGTTGTGTCTGTAAGTGTATGTTTGACTGACTGTCTGCTGATTTTGTCAACACCTGCTTCTTCCAGTGTTAAGGATACTGTGCTCTGTTTACAGAACTGTAAGATTTTTGAAATCAGTGAATGTAACGACTGTGTTGAGGTTCTTCTTTGTTCTGATCCTGATAATTGTTTTCAAGTTAAGAATATTTTCTGGGCAAAAACTGTTTTTCCTCAACCCCGCTTGGTACTCGCCAGTTGTGTTCTCTGCTTGGTGTTCTGTCTTACTCAGTAGGGAGCTCGGTAGATGTGGGTGCCGCGCGGGATTAGCCGAGCGGTCTGAGGCGCTACAGTCATGGACTGTGCGGCTGGTCCCGGCGGAGGTTCGAGTCCTCCCTCGGGCACGAGTGTGTGTGTTTGTCCTTAGGATAATTTAGGTTAAGTAGTGTGTAAGCTTAGGGACTGATGACCTTAGCAGTTAAGTCCCATAAGATTTCACACACATTTGAACAACATATGTGTGTGCCTGTCCTGTCTCCCTTCTTACGTGGCGGATGGATTGTTGCTTGCTTCCAGTCGTCCGGTACTCCTCCTTTCTCCCAGCAGTATTTCGTAACCTCGTAAAAGGTTTCAACTGCCCGCTCCCTCCTAGTTTTCACATCTCAGCCAATACTCCGTCTTCTTCTGGCGCCCTGTTGTTTTTCGGCTGGCCAGTGTATTGTTCAGTCTAATGCAGTTATATGACTCTCAAGGCGGGATTTCCTTTAGAGGCTGTCTGAAAGATTGTCTTTGTGTTGGTTCCTCGCAGTTTAGAAGGTTGTTGGAGCATTTTGCCAGTAATACAGAGTTGTGTTTGTTGTTGGTAGTCAGTTTGCCTTTTGAATCTTTGAAGTACAACTACTTGTAACCTGTTATTTCTGCTTTGAAAACTTTTTAGAATTCCTTGTGTTGTTCTGTCTGGAGTCTGTAGGTATACATTCCCCATATGTTTCTAATTATGTCATTTTCCCATTGTTGTGTTTGATTTTAAATTGTCCCTGCCCGAAACACCCACTTTCGCATAACGAGCACCAAAACATATACTGAGATTAGTGAACACAGGATTGTCGTAGCGAAACTGAGTGTTGAAACTCCCCGACGAAAGATTCGTAACCCAAAGACTGGAAACTTGCACAGGTCACACCAATACTTAAGAAACGCAGTAGGAGTAATCCATCAGTTTACAGGGCCATATTACCAACGTCTATTTGCAGCAGGATTTTGGAACATATATTGTGTTCGAACATTATGAATTATCTCGAAGAGAACGGTCTATTAACAAACAGTCAACACAACTAGCTTTTATTCACACGAAGTATTGAGTGGCATTGACAAGGGATTTCCGATTGGTTTCGTCTTTGTGGAGTTCCAGAAGACATCTGACACTGTACCTCACAAGCGGCTTGTAGTCAAATTGCGTGGTTATGGAATATCGTCACAGGCTGGCCAGTGACTTGATTCGTGATTTCCTGTCACACAGTTCACAATTCGTATTAATTGGCAATTGAACCTAAATAATGAAAAGTGTGAGGTCATCCACATGAGTGCTAAACGAAATCGGTTAGACTTCGGTTAGACGATAAATCAGTCGAATCTAAAGGCCGGAAATCGAACTAAATACCTAGGAATCACCGTTACGAACAACATAAATTGGAAAGAACTCATAGGAAATATTGTGGGGGAAGAGAACCAAAGACTACGTTTTATTGGCTGAAGATGCAACAGATCTACTAGGGAGACTGCCTACACTACGGTTGTCCGTCCTCTTCTAGCATACTGCTGTGCAGTGTGGGATCATTACCAGGTAGAATTAACGGACTTCATCGAGAATGTTCAGGGAAAAGCAGCACATTTTGTATTGTCGAGAAATAGGGGAGGGTGTGTCACTGACATGATACAGAATTTGGGGCGGCCATATTTAAAATAAAGGCATGTTTCGTTGCGGCAGAACCTTACCACGAAGTTTCAATTACTAATTCTCCTCCGAATGCGAAAACATTTTTTTTTTTTCGCCGACGTCCACAGGGAGAAACGATCATCATCATAAAATAAGGAAATCAGGTCTCGCTCGGAAAGGTACATCTGTTCGTTTCTTCCGCATTCTGTTTCAGACTGGAATAATAGAGGATTATTGTGAAAAATGGTTCGATGAACACTTTGCCAAGCACGTAAGTCTGATTTGCAAACTGTCCATGTAGATGTAAATTACGAGTTTACTACAAGTGATATTGTAGTGGGCATTAAAGGACATGCATGGTGCTTTCACTTGCACGCGTAAACTGTGATAATTTGTTTCATGCATATATGTTTTTTTATGTTGTTACTTTCTTTTTTGTTACCTCAATTTATTTGCAATATAGCTTATAGCTATGTAATTAATCGCATGAGCTGCAATCAAATTTTATTGTATGTATGTATATTGTCTTTTTCGTGATACATTCTTTGGTTTAGGATTTAACCTCATTGCCTTTAGAAGTCGCCTCTAAGTAGCATCTGTGAGTCAGATATGACGTCGATCAAAGCCATAGAGTAGAAAAATCTCTGGTGTGAGCATTGCGTGGTGTGCATGTTGTCAACATTAAGCTGAAATTGTCGCCTGATCTCGGGATGCCGTCAAGTCTCGTCGTGTGGAAACATTCCACAATGCATTTCAAATGGCGGCATTCAGACAAGTCGTCAACAGACCGTCACGTCACGTCACGTCACGTCACGGTTTCCAGGGAATGAAGTGTCGACGGTATCATCATCTGCTATCAGCGTAAGTTAACTCGTTGTATAGTAGTGGATATTGTGCTTTTGTGACTTCTTACTCTTCATTTTCTTATTGTGCTTTGATTTCGCGGCAAATTGTAAATGTTCGATGCCGACTTGGAGGTTTTTTGCACTGGATGTTCTCACACAAGCTTTGTGAGATATCTGAAAGCGAAAAATTGTTTAGGTTTGGCAATAACAGAAGAGACGCCCACTCACCCATAACATAGAAATGTCGATGTTTTGAGGTGTTGCTTCACGCCTCAGCACTTCACCAAACAAGACTGATCAAGAACACAGGTTATGAGGTTTGCTTTGGCCATTAGTAACCTTAGTTCCTCAATTGAAATACTGTACTCTGACACAGACTAAGCGAATTGACGTTACATGACGTGACAGACGGTGTGAATACACGCTGACGTGGCGGTGCTGCGACGTGATGTCTGCTCATTTTGTTCGTCAAAGCTGAGAGAACAATTTATTCCAGGTATCAAATGCAAGTTGTTATGGTGTCTGCATAACGCCTGTCCCTAATACACAGCACATACGATTGGAATCTATCTGAACTAACAATTTGGCGACATTCAAAATTTATAGGACGTTTTACGCACACACCTATGCCAACCCAGGGATACACAACCACTGTGGCAATGTGTCGACAACAGAAAATAAATTCTGTGCGTGTGAATCCTCACTCTATGGTCAAAGCGGAGGGTGGAATCGGGCACTAGAATATGTTCACCGTTTTTTTCTGTTTATCATTAAATGAGGCGTCCTTATCATCCTTGTGCCAATGTAATTCGCATCCTTAACACCAGTGCAGTACTCCCATGTTATCTTGGCTCCTCATCTCCCTAGAACTGAATTACTAGAGACTGCGCAAATTTGAGCTGCCGGTGTGTTGATTCATGTCTCTGTCAACTTCGGCATTCAGGCCATAGGCCTGAAACTGTAATGATCTGCCACATATTGATTACAACGCAAACTATTTTTATGGCAAACTTTCGCAATTTTCTGTACCATGGTATGTATGAAACATGGACATTTTTCTCATTTAAACCAGTAAAGACGTGGGTATTTCTTTCGGCATGATGTCATATTTTTGTGCTACAAACATACTTTTTACACCTTGTGCTCACAGATAACACTGCCCTTCCACAGATGTATTTATAAATGTATTCACAGATAACATAGTTCTTCCAAAGATGTTTGATTTTATGTACCTGTGATCTTCCTGTGGACTTGGATTGTCCAACATAGACATGTTATTCATCTTTGGCCATGTCAACCAGTATCTTCCATAGTATAATTTCAGATCAGATTCATTACACATGTAACTACTGTACTGATGTTCATTCTGTGGCTCGACTGTTTAATGACTGGAAACCATATTTGCTACGTGTCTGTCGTTGACTTAGACCATTAAGCACTTTCTTGGTGCTCGAACATCCATTTTAGATCTTGACGATGCCTTCACATACACTATGTGGTCAAAAGTATCGCGATACCTGGCTGAAAATGACTTACAAGTTCGTGGCGCCCCCCATCAGCAATGCTGGAATGCAATGTGGTGTTCGAGTTGTTATCCACAACTCCAAATGGATTACACGCTTTCTCTTTAATGTACTTTAATCACCACATGGGGTCGCAGTAACCTTGAAAATTAAATTTCAAATGGTCTTGGGAAATCGTAAATTAAAAAAAAAAAAAAAAAACAGGAGAAAAGTTGTGCATAATTCGGGCTAAGCTTGGCAGCACTTAGTCGTATTGCACGCTAAACTCCAGGCGTGACAGAGATCTCGTTCAGACACCGACTTCAGTTCTCCAGTCGCTAGGCTGGAGTGAGAGCGGCACTGTTGCAGGGACGTCGCTAATGAGGAAAATGGAAGAGAAGGGGTTGATTTCGGAATCCCAAAGTGGAAGGAGTGAAGATTAAAGAGAAGGGAAACAGAAATATACACGGAAACACTATCTAATACAACGTTTCTGGCGATTGACAACCCAGTGTTGGACGCCATTAATTGGAAAGGACCGAAATAACTCTTGGCCCGACCCGATTCTGCCGAAAGCCCGCAGAAATTGACAGGTATGTGGTATTAACGTCGGAGAAAAACAGTACATTGCCTCCTGTGGGGTAAACCTTCGTCACAACTAGTATTGCTGTGTTTGGCATAGAATTGTACATTTCGATTTGCAGCTTCAGAGTGAATAATGTAAAAGTTTCTGAAGTAGCCTGCTGGACACCCAGTACTTGTCGCCGTCCAGAGCGAAAACTTTCTGAGCCGAATTACCTCTCTAAGTGTGCGTCATCATGGTTTCGTGCAACTTACAGAATCGCGACCTTTGGTCATATGAATAAAACGGAGAATGTACTTTATTCTCGAAATTGTGGAGAACATTCCCAGGTTCGCGCGGATAAAGCGAGTCGGAAAATATACTTCACCCGAGAAATTTCTCAGCTTGAGTAAATGAGTGGAAGAAGCCGCTAAAAACAAAGAACATGCTCCTATTTCGTATGAATAAAAGTAGAGGGCAAAAGGTAGAAATGAATAGAGAAAGTGATTTTTTTCAGTTTTTTATTTTAATATCCTGTACAATGAAGTACAGGATGTCATTTCCTCTAGTGGCGCGTATTAACTCTGTGTTAGCATCTCGACGATCTCCTGATGGTTTTCCTGCCTGGCGATGTCCAGGGGGGTCCTCCCACTATTACTCGTCACCCCCCTGTCGGCTCCGGCCTGCAGCAACGCAGCCGCCGCTTCTGTGTGGCCCCACCATGTCGCCAAGTGCAGCGGCGTCTGCCCCCACTGAGTCCTGGCGTTGGGGTCGGACGCCGCAGAGAGCAGCAGCCGCACCACAGCCGCGTGGCCTCTCCATGTAGCGCAGTGCAGGGCGGTGAACCCGACTCCGCCCCTCACCCCCACGTCCGCCCCAGCCGCGAGCAACGCCCGCACCTCCTCCACCGCCCCCTCCTCAGCCGCCTCTCTCAGCCTCCTGCCTCGCTCTGCATCAGAAAGGCTCCTGCACAAAACATCGACACACTTACTCTCTACTATCGAGACACACACACCAAATGAAAGAAACTGTCACAGCCGCAAAACTGCCAACAATTCTGAATACACTTCCACAAATCTAGAAATCTCGCTTCTGCGATACGGGTTAACCAGCGTATTAAAGACAGATCCACAGCACTAGCCCATAATCACAAAGCTTCAGCCATCTCCCATTAAAAATAGGTGCACTCCACCTCCTAACAAATTCATTTGGCACATTCCCTCATAGTTCACTCCACAGATCCGACTCCTTTCACCTCGGCATGCAGTTGCTACCCAATCCTTCATCTACATTCAAACACACCTCAATACTACCTTCTCTGGGTACCAATCCCTTCAGTCACTTAGGAAGGAAAGACTAGCAACTAAACGCATCTGCAAGTACTGAAATACAATTTCCTCACCAGACAGCTAAGTGATTCAGACCACTAACATGGAAATTTCCTGACGTACCGACAAAAAATATAAAAGTCACTGCTTCGTACACAATAAGTCTGTCGACATATTTCAAATACAACAAGGGCACCAGGTCGACTCTCCCTGACACACACACACACACACACACACACACACACACACACACACACACACACACACTACCCGCTGCATAATAATCGTCACGTGCTGATATAATCATGCATGCAACAAGAGATACATCCACTCGAACATTCATTTCCATCTGCTTACAAACTTTGCAACCCACCATATCGTCTGTGGCAGGCGGTATCCTGCAGAACTACTATACTCAGTCACGTTAACTTTGTGTAACTTTTTGCATTTTCTGAAAATTCTGGACACAAAATAAATTACACACCACTACAGAAGGCGTAAAACTTTACATTTATACTTAAAAAGGTCTAAGTAAACTTAAAGTGTACACCAGCTACGCTGCTTACGAGTAAAATTTCTGTTTCAGTAGTAGTACAAACACTTAAGCCGTAACTTTAGAGCAGTCTCAAAAAAGTACTCTATTTCCTGTATCTAATGCTATGCATGAATTAGATCGTGCCAGAAAGAAATCAGGTGCCTGTAACAAATACAAACAGAGTGTTGATTCATTATCGCATGTTCACTTACAAATATCAAAATACTTGTATAGATCTGGCATTGCTGAACTTTAACCAATGTCGCGGGAGCCTCTCTCCACAGCTGATGCAAGTTAAAGGCTAATCCCAAGCGAGAGAGCCAGTAAGAAGCTCCAAAGACAAGTGAAATACCAACTAGAAACTACAGACGTAATAAAACTGCTGCATTCAGTATAAAATGATCAATGTAGGTGGAGCAGCAACCATATGAAACAATAGTAGTAACTGGTACATATAAAAAGTTCTCAACTGACTGCAGTCATCTGCTTTTTCCGTTCCGCTCCCAAGTAGAGCGAGAGAGAAACGACTGCCTGTATGCCTCTGTACGAGCGACAATGCCTCTCACCCTATCTTCACACGCCTTGTCTCAAGTGTACATTGCCAGAACTAGAATTGTTCTGCAGTCAGCGTCGAAAAACAGTTCTCTAAATTTTCTCAACAGAGTTCCTCGAAAAGAACGTCGCCTCCCCTCCAGTGATTCCGATTTGAGTTCCTGAAGATTCTGCGCAATACCTCTGCGTCACTCTAAACTACCAGTAGCAAATCTAGCAGCTCAGCTGTCAATCCTTTAGCTGTCTTCCTTTAATTCTACCTGTTGCCAATACCAAACACTCGAGCAGTACTCGAGAATAGGTCGCACCAGCGGCCTACATGCAGCCTCATCTCCAGGCCAACCACTCTTTCCTAAAATTCTCCCAACAAACTAAAGTCGACCTCCCGCCTTTCCTACCGCAGTCCTCTCAACCTCGTCCCATTTCGTATCGCTTTGCGAACTTTCGCTCAGACATTTAAGGGCAAAACCTCTACTGCTGTACATCATCATCACGTGTCTGTTTTTCCTACTCACCTGCATCAACTTACGTTTCTCTACATTTACTGCTGGCTGCCATTCGTCACACAAACTAGAAATTTTGACCAACTCGCCTTGTGTCCTCCTACACTCACTCACGACGACATCTTACTGTACACTAGGGGACAATAAGCAAACAGCCGCAGATACCTGTCCACCAGACCATTTATGTACACAGACAGTAACAGCGGTCCCACCACCCTTTTCTGGAGCACTCCTGCCTCTGGCGAACGCTCGCCACAGAGAACAACATACTGGGTTCTCTCACTTAAGAGCTCAGGTCCACTCACATACATGGGAACCTATTCCACACGTTTCTATCTCCTTCAACAGTCGACAGTAATTGACCGTGTGAAACGCTCTGTGGACATGTACGAATATGTTATTCAGAGGTGATGGATAAGCGCACCACATCACAGGAAAATCTGCACAATGCAAAGAATTCCGATCTTTGGGGTAAAAATGGCTCAGTCACCTCTATTGCAATCACGGATTGTATTAAAGAGTCGGCACAGAGAGAACTGGGGGCTAATGTTGCCAGTGTCAAAAAGAAAAAGCATTGTAGTTTACACAAAAGTCAGCCTTACCGCTATTGGACGCATCACAAAGGCGACCGAAAATAAACCACGCGGTTTGCCAGAACCGCCAAGAATGTGCACTACGAAATTTGGAGTATAAATCAATCATTGCAAGCAGCTTCTCAAAATAGGTAATTTGATCAACCATAGGGACTTTTGTATGGCTAAAAACTAGTGCTGACATTACACAAATTAGTTGTTGCCGTAAAAACAAAAAAAATTATTTTCCTAGGAAGAGAGCTGTTTAGCGTAAGACACTGCATGAAATGCGATTTACTTGCAACAGATCTCTAAGTAAAGGAAAGCTCCCTCTAGAGAGAAGTCATTACTGACTGCCGATGCAAATACTTGATACAAGTCAGGAAATTAACAGAACTCATTTACGTCGACGAAACTTGGGTGGTGAACCAACGACATTCCTGTTAGGAGACGGTGACAGGGTCGTGACATTGGCACCAAAATGGACAATACGATAGTGGAAGCAACAGCGGTGAATGTTGTATCCAACACTGGGTTTATTTATTAGTCTACATCAATATCGTCTTCACCAAAATATTTCCCATTACATATTATACATTTATTCCAGTGGTTCTTCCAATGCTTAAAACTGTTCTGGAACAATCCTTACAGTAGCGTTTAGTTCTGTCAGAGGTGCAGTTTGAATCTCATCTCTTATGTAAAAGACAGCTCTTTAAGGTTTGTCTTTATTTTTGGGAACAAATGTCACACATGGAGCGAACGTGGGGCCAAGGACATCACTACAGTATTGTTTCTAGCCAAACATGCACAAGCACGCAACGAACTGTGAGCAGGTGCGTTATCGCACTGCAGAGACGGTGAACTGTTCCGCCACAAAGCCGGACACCTTTCCGTGTTGCTTCAAGCCATCGGGGTTCAGCTGGTGAGAAGATCTGCCTACTGGCCGTTTCATCTTGGGACAAGGAGTCGTGGTGCACTGTACTGTTAAAACCGAAGATTACTGTCAGACACGTAACATTCACATTTCACTGGTCTCGGCCATCTGTCACAGAGACGATTGAGAGTTGGTTTACGCATCGTTTGGTTTAACTCTCAGTTCGTCTTCTATTATGACCTTCTCGTCATCCTCATCTTCTTCTAAAGGTTTATACCAGTCGTAAACACCTATTTCACTCGTAGTATACTCACCAAAAGCAGTATATAATATTTCTAAAACCACGATGCATTTTAATCCGTTCTCATAGAAAATTTTAATACAAATGCGGTAATCCGTTTTTACAGTAAACAAATAATCGCTGATACTCTTAAAATCCGAGTAACCTTTCTAACACCTGACAACACACTAAATAACCGATACGCTTAACGTTGTACACACAATGACAAAAAGGAAGTAAGAATCTGAGTAATAAAACGCGTGAAATGGCGAGTTTCCCGTATCACAAAAATGGTTGCGTTTCAATCCACCCAATCAAGGGGAACTTTTACCTCAGAGGAAACACAATGGAAGAGCAAGTCTTCAATTGTCCGGTATAATTACACCACATTTCGTTTATAATCGCTTCGGAATATATCCATCCATTTAGGAGGGATTGTAGACGAAAATGCATACAGGGGAACAGACATTAGGTTCTGACGTATATTTGTAATAGATGTAGCAACCCTGGCTTTTGATTTCTGTTCCTGTGTGGATGTAATTTACTCCACAATGTTGTGTTTCGGGAGATGGCTATCGTCTGCTGTCTCGCAGTGGTGCCAACTCATTTACCTAAAAATGAACGCTGCCCGGATGGGTCTGCACAGTGCGTCGCCACAGATTTAAGGCGCGCGCCGCGGAATCGCCGGCACGGCATTTCGGAACCGAGGTGTATAGAAAAAGCAGGCCGGCCATTCCGGCCCCAAGCGAGTAAAAAAACTCTCAGACGCCCTCGCGCGCCTTGACGTCACGGAGAGGAGAGGCGGCTGCAGCGCCGAGCATTCAGCTTTGAGACAGCCACGAGCAAGGCTCGCTGTAAGTGTGCCGTGGCAACATTGCATCAATGGTGCTCGAACGACGACTGACGCTACTTATCACTTGTTTCCCAAGGATGTGCACTTGCGACGTGAATGGATGGTTCGGTGCAAACGCAAGGACAAAGTGAATGTGAACACAGCACGTGTGTGGTCAGCTCATTACCGGCCAGAAGATTGTGAACGGGATTTGAGAAATGAGCTCCTAGGGTTACCTTCAAGGAAGAAGTTATTACCAGCAGCAATCCCCTGCATAAATATTCCGAACTGGCGTGGACAAGAAATTGTGGAAAGCGGTGATGCAAACGAAAGGGTAAGACGTCTGCACATACATAACACTTTCAATAATTGAAACTGAAAAATTACCATAATAAAAACGAATTCACATAAATGCAATGCTTTTTTACGCATTACTATATTGCTTTACGGGAGTGAATGACTCGCTGTATTGTACACGCAATAAATAATGTTGCTCAAGTGTATTTCCCTTTCCTCCTGGATATAATAGCTACATTTGTCTTAGAAATAGCCGTTTTTTTAAAGTACTCTCGATATGATAACTATTTTAAAGCTAGTATATAGTTCAAATAACAATGAGCATATTTCGCGTAATTTGTTTACATCTACTTCTGTAACAATAGCTGATGCTGACCAGTTGACTTCGCAGCGTAGTGGTGTGGTTTCTGACTCCCATGTTGGAGGTTATGGGTTCGTATACCTGTATTTCCTCTTACATTGTAATTTTACAGTTTATCAAACTGGGCTATTGTAGCCGCTTGTGCCACTGGTATTTAATCGCTTTTGTCAATTGATCTAATTTTTAGTGAGAAATTAATGCAGTTGCAAAGTACTTGGTCAAAAATTTTAGGAATAGTAGGCCTACTCGGTAAATAATTTTAGGAATAATAAAATTAAATTTATGCTTTAGAGATTCGGAAGACGTGCACAACGCTGTGGAGCAAGAAGTTTGCAAAAGCTATCTTTGACAGCTTTAGAAACTGTGCCACCGAAAGAAAGTCGACCGAACCGCATGTACAGACTGCGTTCATGAACCCACTGAAGTAGTGAATAAGAATTTCGAAATTAAGAAACTGAGGGCCGAGATTGAACTTTTAAAAAAACTGAATGCACAGAAAGAAGCGGCACTAAAAAATGTGATGCAGCCTTACGAAGTAAAACGAACGATCTCCGACGTGTTCTTTCGTCGAAGCGAGCAGAAAAGTCATCTGACGTGAAAGCAAAAATCGTATTGCACAAAAGTGTAAATAGTGTATTGTGAAAGTGTTTTACACTGGCACAAATAAGACGTCTATTAAATGAAAATAAAAGGGCAAAGTGGAATTCGGAGGACATTGCCCATGCATTAACTTTAAGAGCTCTGTCACCTAAAGCATACACTTATTTGCGAAAGCGAAAAATTCCTTTGCTTTGCTGGGCAACCCTTCAGAAACGGACGAAGGAATTTAAATGCAGACCGGGTATTCTTTAAGATATCCTGTGTTCATTGAATGAGGGGTCAGCCAGACGAGTGTCACTCGCACCCCGCATTTACATTGATGCCACCCTTACCATCTGACACTCCAGTGGGAACTCTTGAGGACGTGACTTTGAACGTGGCTCAAAATTTTGTCTTTCTGCGCTGCAGTGCATGGCAAACGATTCTGAAAATGTGCGCTCACTTCATCAGGTAGAATACTAACGGTATTGAATTACCAATGTATGATTTGGCACAATACGAAATTATACTGTGGGACCTTACTTCTTCCACGGGGCGATTAAATGGAAACACGTATGCACATATTCTTACTAACATCCAGCCTGTTCTTCTGGAGGCAGTTCCGTGGACAACCGACAGTGTATGTGGATCGAACACGACCACTGCCCAGACTCTTCGCCTGCTCCAAAGCGACCAATGAATGGAAAGTTTCCTGGCCGTTGTATGGGACGGAATGCTGCAGTATAAAGGCCAGCCAGGTACCCTGATATGACTCAAATGGATTTCTTACTACGGGAAGCACTGAAAGATAGAGTCTGTCATGAACCCCAGGTGTGCCAGATGATGCGCGCCAGACCACACGACAACGTATCATTCAATGTAGCTTGTCCAGTACATCTCTCTCGCTCAAACAGCGATTCCAAATGTGTCTAGCAGTCGATGGTGTGCTATTTGATCATATTGTTCATTAAAATGTGAGACCACACTTCACTAAGGGAAGTATTTAGTTTGTGGATGACAAGGCATCAGTTGTTTTGAATAAATGTTTAGCTTATTTAAAATCTATTCGGTCTACGGACAATTTCGAGTAGTTTCTAATTTCTAACTGACAGCAGGTCTTTTGCGCTGTAAAACCACCCGGGTGCTTCCAGGCAGAGACAGGCTGAGCTGACAGAAGGTCATGGGATAGCGATATCTACACATACAGATGGCAGCAGTATTGCGTACGCAAGGTATAAAAGGGCAGTGCGTTGGCGCCGCTGTCACCTGTACTGAGGTGGCTCCTGGGAAAGGCTTTCCGATGTCTTGATGGCCGCACGACGGGTTTTAACAGACTTCGATTGCGGAATTATAGAACTTGTTTATGACTGTTCATATTTTTAAAATGTAGTTTCCGATGTATCAAAATTTAATAAAATGCCGTTGTGGCCTTTTGTAAGTGCTCTGCAAACAAAGTGCAGTCTTTGTTTTGCCCTCGCCACAAAATTATCTGTGTGGTCATTCCAATTTAAGTTGCTCATAATTTTAATTCCTAGGTATTTAGTCGAATTGACAGCCCTTAGATTTGTGCAATTCATCGTATGCCCAAAATGTATCGGATTTCTTTTAGTACCCATGTGGATGACCTTGCACTTTTCTTTGCTTAGTGCCAATTGCCACTTGTCACATCACACAGAAGTCTCTCTAGATCATTTTGTAATTGGAATTGATCATCTGATGATTTTAGTAGACTGTAAATTACAGTGTCATCTGCAAACAATCTAAGAGGGCTGCTCAGATTATCTCATAGATGATTTATTTAAATCAGGAACAGCAGAGGGCCTTTGACACTACCTGGCGGAACGCCTGACATCACTTCAGTTCTACTCGATGTTTTGCCGTCTATCTGAGCTGCGACCTCTGTGAGAGGAAATCACGAATCCAGTCACACAACTGAGGCGATGCTTCACACGCACCCAATTTGATTAATGCAGGGTGTCTACGCAGAGAAGGAAAAAACTCCCGGATTTTTCCCAGATCTTCCGATTAAAAATACACACTCCTCCGGGTGAAAAAGACTTTCTCCCAGGCGAAAATACACTTTTTCCGTGTTAAGTGAGAGTATACTTTCCCTCGGAACTGTAAAATTTATCAATCATTTGAATGGTTATGGTTTTATACAGCGGCTTAGAATTTCCCAGTACTTCAGAAAAGGGAACACAGGGGGGAAAAACACGTTTTGGGAAGTTCTTTGATGTGCAGCAACATATACGTTGCATTTTTTAGTATTACGAAAGTACAAATTTGAATTTCACAAAACACTGCATGTTACTTTTCGAAGCATTGAAATGGACATTGTTATGCGCTTTTGTAAGCTCTCACAGCTCATGTCACGTGATCTCGCCAGCCGATGACAGCGGGTATTCAGAACATAGGACACGTGATATAGTCAGCGAATAGCAACACCACTCAATTAGGGCAAAAACACAAACTGGACAAGTTAACGGTTTAAACTAATTACATAGTGTTGTTACAGGAAAAGCAAAGCTTTCATATATAATATTTGGTGCGAAGATTAATAAGCTACAAGAGAAGCTAAGCTTTCACATATAATGTCAATCTGTCTTGCGCGTTTGCACTTTAAGATACATCACACAATGTGCCAGTAAAATGTTTCACACCAACATAAATCTCTGATGTTCTGGGTTCGAAATTTTTCTAAATGGCTTGTCATCAAAGAGTTTGTCTTTAAATTAGAGCCAAACGCTGTGCGATTTAAGAAATTCATCGTAAATAAAAGCCGAATTTCTTTAGCAAAGCGACAAAAATAACTTCGTTGTTCTGCAAGGCGATTAATGCTTGACTGTCAGAAGGGTGGATATTATATTAAAATCTGGAACTAGTAACATGTTTTAGCCTTCCGTAATTAAGTGAATGTATTTTAATTCGCTTGATAGTTCCCAACGACAGAAATCACTTTTTTTCCATTGGCGTGAGAACAGTAAATGAAGAGGAAACAGCAAAATCACTAAATGTAAACACACATCACATGGAGTTCCCCCCCTCCCCCCAAACCGCTGTAATTCAAACTGCTCTGCGCATCAGCTCCGGATCTTTGATATTTCGTACCAGGGCAATACTAGATGGTTACATGGTGGCTTTACTCCGCTCAGCTCGTGTAATCCCGTGTCCTTTTGTCTGCAGGAAAGTTTATTTCCAGATGCGACGCGGCTTCCCCAGGCAAGGACATCACGTACACTATGCACGCATTCAAAAATCAAATTATGATTCATTTAGAAATCAACTTAAAATGTGATCAAAAATGTTCAAAATGCAACAGGGATTAGCTTCAAAATCATTTGAATAATCGATAGACCAACATGCACTAGATGCTAGGTGTTTTGTGAAATAACGTTCTTTTTCCTCAAGAATACGAATTTGCCACCCCTCGCCATCGAAATTGCCGCCCGGTTGAGATACTCCGGTTTGCTGCGTGCAGAACCAACAGCGACATTCCTGTTTCCAGAAGCGGGAGAAGGTACTACTCAGACGCGACTCAACTGCGCATGCGCGTGGTTCCGCTCGTAACTGCTTAAATGAATCTGATGTAAACAGTTGTGACTTAACGCTCATCGGAGGTAATTTGTTGTTACGAAACACTGCATTGTCTTCCTACAGCCTTTCACACATTTTGCTGTTGGCAGACGCTTGTATGAGCACTGTGTGTTTTTTGTTTATATACGAAGCATTTCCTTTGCAATTTAAATTTCATTCCCTCGTTCATATTTTTTTGCTGCAGTATTATTCTCCAGCAGCAGAATACAGTAATGTCCTTTGTTAGAGTATCGGTTATTACCAGTCAAAATGAGAAAAAATTAACTGAAAACTAAATCAATGAAAAACTACCGGGATTCTAGAAAATTCCCGTTTTTCCCGGTTTTCTTGCGGATGAAAAAATTCCTGGGGCTTTCCCGGATCTTCCGGGCCGTATACACCACGTAATAGTGTCTTGTTAGGAATGGTATCAAAACCCTTCTGGAAATCTAGGAATATGGAATCAATCTTAGATCCCTTGTCGACAGCACTCATTACTTCATGGGAATAAAAATCTGTGTTGCACAAGAACGATATTTTCTGAATCCGTGTTGGTTATGTATCAATAAGTCATTTTCTTCAAAGTGAGTCATAATGTTGGAGTACAGTATATTCTCCAAAATGCTACTGCAAATTGAGGTCAGTAATATGCGTCTGTAATTCAATAGGTTACTCCTATTTCCTTTCTTGAGTATTGGTGTGACCTGTGCTACTTTCCAGTCTTTAGGAACAGACCTTTCGCCAAGTGAACGGTTGTATATGATTGCTAAGAAAGGCACTATTGTGTCTGCATACTCTGAAAGGAACCTGATTCGTATTCCATCTGGACCAGAAGACTTGCCTTTCTTGAGTGATTTAAGTTGTTTCACAACACCTAAAATATATACTTTTATGTCACTCATGCTAACAGCTGTTCTGGTTTCGAATTCTTGAAGAGTTACTTTGTCTTTTTTCGTGAAGGAATTACGGAAAACTCTATTTAGTAACTCCGCTGTAGTGGCACCATCATCGGTAACATTTCCATCGCTATCGCGCAGTGACGGTGTTGACTGTTTTGCCACTGGTGTACTTTACATACGACCAGAATGTCTTTGGGCTTTCTACTACATTTTGAAACAATCTTTCATTGTGGAAACTATTAAAAGGGAATAAGTAAAGTCCATTCAAAAGACTCCTGCCACATTATCCACATTAAATTACTTGTTTGGCTCCCACGTTTCCCTTTGTATAGGGGAGAAATTTCTGTATTATACAATAGCTTATTGCATTCTGCTCCGGTTAATTTCAAAAGGCATGTCGAAGAGTCTCACTGCTGTTGGTCCCAGGTGTGTGTGTGTGTGTGTGTGTGTGTGTGTGTGTTACTGAAGCATAAATTGGTCCATACTTTATTTTGAAATCCACCAGCTATTGAGTCATCTTGCAAACATGTCAGTTCACTTTGAGATGGCAGTATATTTTCAGTAGGACCAACTATCTTTGCCCACGTCGGTTGCCCTTTTCTAAAAATAATAGTTAATTATACCATGGAATTATGCAAAACTTCTCCTCGGTGAATCAAATCTACTACTCATCACACCTGGTGACCTCCATCGAATACAGGAGTTTGTTTACGAGTGACGAGCCACACAGTGCTGTACGCATCTCCACTCAGCCACACCCACTGCATTTCTCCCTTCTCGAGAGCAGATACCTCAACCATTAGACCAGCTGAGTGTGTGTGCTGGCGTAGATGGAATTACCATTGTGGATGATGTTTTTTAGCCATGGTTTGCAAACACTACCGCCAGAGATTCTCATGTACATCCTCTGAAGTAAGATAACACATCCACCGATTCGATTTCCCTCTTGCTACTCTTCCCAGAAGTCCCCCCGGATAAACTCTAGTGCAAGTGTTGATGAGGTGTGCTCAGGCAGCCTACTGGTCAAGGAGACTGCCTGCAATAAGCAGCAAATCTGGGTTCCTGTTCCAATGCGGCACAGATTTCCAATAGTCACTACAGATGTAACTGACCAGGGAACCATTTAAGGAATATTCGAATTACATTTTAAGACATACCCAAAACAAGCTGTATCCTCGTTACTGTACTAAATATTAACTTTGTCATTCTTACTTGTATTTCTGTTTACCTTTCTTTCGCCATTTCTTCCTGAGTGTCTTCAATAACTTACATCTACAACCATTCACATAGGTTTTGTTGAGTGGAATTGTGTGAGAAATCCCGTTTCCACACCCATTTACTTCAGAATCAATTTGTAAGACACACAAACATCACTAAAAACAAAATCTAGATTAAACACATCAATATATAAAGAATTTGGAAATCGGTATGATTTGAATGGGACACTTCCTACGTAACTACAGTTGAGTGACTCTGAACTAAACGTAATTCTCACGGCAAATACAGAGAATGAGAAATCTTCTGCATATGTGCCCAGTCTTCAAAATATCATAGCCAAAAAAGTGAGAAAGGAGTAATGTTTAATGGCAACTGTAGCCTCTATCCAAAAACTGAAGGAATCTGTATTTTATTTTATTTACTATATTGGCTGGATCATGCCAAAATAAGCAGTACTCTGAGGGTAAGACTTGGGCACGTGTGGCAACACAACTCACCGGAAGCGAGAGACTGCTGCGTCATCAGGTGGAGGGGTGTGTCGGGCAGACGTGGGAGGCGCAGCTGCAGCAGGAGTCCGGCTGTGGCCGCTGTGGGGTTGACGGTCAGAGTTGGGGGTGGACCCGCCCCCTGTGGCACTCGGCGAGCTGCACAGAGAAACACTGTGTGGGTGGGCGTGTTCACACAGGGGCTCACTGCAGGCGATACATCTGAGGGACTGTCCACTGGGGTAACAGAACACTCAGTGCCAACAACACCAGCCTGTCACTTAACGTGACTGTACCACCAATTAACTGGTCTTTTTCTGCACTACTTCTGCTATATTCTCCACTGGCGTAGCTTAAGATGCAAAACAACACATTGTTCACAATGAAGCACAAACCAAATCCCAAACATAAGGACCAACAATTTTGCTGCCCTGACAGAACAAGTATCAGACAGAATTTAGAAGCAGTTAAAGTCAATTGGCTGCTACTTTTGGTTG